>NC_059072.1:202838340-203142090 GCF_020497125.1 Mauremys mutica | reverse complement strand
CGCCTTTTATCTTCCTTTCCTCATGGGACAGGAAGGATCTCAAAGATCATCACTTGGACATTCTTCTTTTTCAGCACCCTTCTGAGTTCCCTGAATCATCTATTATCTGTGAGATATCCTGCAACAGTGTCATTAGTGCCAATATGAATCATCAGCAATGGAGCCTTGCCTGTCAACTTCAGAAGCCTTTCCAGTCTTAGAGTGATGTCTCATGTCTCGGCTTCAGGAAGACAGCACACTGTCCATCCTGCTGTCTGCCTGTCCTTTGCAGAATTTCTTTATTATTCTGAGTATTGAACACCCTACTAGGAGCATCTGTCTTCCTTGGGTGGCTGGAGATTTCTGTGGGTGAGCTTGATTTTCTTACAGAGTGGGCCGAGCTGCCATCCATGGGTGTGTCCCTTACATTTCTCCTAGCTGCTCCAAGGGAATGACCTCAAAAGATTTCTTTCACGGATTCCACACTAGGGACTTGGTATCGATTGGTAACTTCTAGTTATGTGGAATTCCTCCTGGTCCTCAAAAGGGCTAGATCCACAATGCTGACTTAGGCATAGCAACGCTGAGCCTCACTCCAGTGGGATCCACAGCCCTGAATTAGTTGCCCAGGCTCCCTATACAATGCACCGAGAGAGTTATGCACCTAAAGAATAGGATCTACAGGCGCCAGCATGCTGAGCATGGAGCCACTTAAACTACCCAATAGGAAATGCTAAGGAGGGGGTTGGGCCTACTCTTCCACCTCTCAAAATGACTTAGGTTCCTAAATTGAGGCTGGAGGGCGGCACTGATCTTCATCTGGGATTCACAGCAGCCATGAACATTGTGCCTGGAGTTAGGCACCTAAGCCCAGCCAGTCCTTTCTCACATATGAAGGAGGAGGAGGAGGAACCCTCCTGATTCCCTGCTGGTTAGAGCACTCACATGGGATTCCAGCCGAGACAAGCAGAGACTTGAACCTGGGGTTCCTGCCTGTCAGTTGTGTGGCCTAACCATGGAGCTATGGGGTACTCGGGGTAGGTCTTACTCAGTCTCTCCTCTTGAAGCTCCACTTTGCATTAAATATTTAAATATTCATTGGAGGAAGGGCATGATTCTGACTAACCCACATCCCAGGAGAGTGCTCTAACCACTAGGCTACCAAGTCATTCTTACTTTCTGTCTAGCCCAACAAATATATAAGTGGCCTCAGAGCATGCCAACCAGCTCAGACCCCACTGGCAAGATAGGCAGGGAAATGCCTAGCTGGTGAATCCTCATAGGGCAGGTCTACACCACGGGGGAAAATCGATATAAGATACACAACTTCAGCTACGTGAATAACGTAGCTGAAGTCGAAGTATTTTATATCGAATTACCTACCGTCCTCACGGCGCGGGATCGATGTCCGCAGCTCTCCATGTCGACTCCGCTACCGCCGTTCGGGTTGGTGGAGTTACAGAGTCGACAGGAGTGCGTTCGGGGATCGATATATCGCGTCTAGATGAGACGCGATATATCGATCCCCGAGCAATCGATTGCTACCCGCCGATACGGCGGGTAGCAAAGACGTACCCATAGACTCAGACTTTAAGGTCAGAAGGGACCATTATGATCATCAAGTCTGACCTCCTGCACAACGCAGGCCACAGAATCTCACCCACCCACTCCTGTAACAAACCCCTAACCTATGTCTGAGTTATTGAAGTCCTCAAATCGTGGTTTAAAGACCTCAAGCGGCAGAGAATCCTCCAGCAAGTGACCCGTGCCCCACGCTGCAGAGGAAAGCAAAAAACCTCCACGGTCTCTGCCAATCTTCCCTGGAGGAAAATTCCTTCCTGACCCCAAATATGGTGATCAGTTAAACCCTGAGCATGTAGGCAAGACTCACCAGCCAGCACCCAGGAAAATTCTCTGTAGTAACTAAGATCCCACCCCATCTAACATCCCATCACAGACCATTGGGCATATTTACCTGCTAATAATCAAAGATGAATTAATTGCCAAAATTAGGCTATCCCATCATACCATCCCCTCCATAAACTTATCAAGCTTAGTCTTGAAGCCAGATATGTCTTTTGCCCCCACTACTCCCCTTGGAAGGCTGTTCCAGAACTTCACTCCTCTAATGGTTAGAAACCTTCGTCCTGTTGGAGTTTAGGTATGAGCTAGGCACTGGACATGAATTTAAGCAGCTGTGCACATGCTGAGAGAAGTTTAGGTTCTATGGGGACTTTATCGACAGAAACTTAGGTGCCAACAGGGTAAAATTTGGACTTAGGAATCTAAAGTGGATCTAAACCAAAAAAATCTAACTTCTCAAGGGACAGAAGTACATATACATGCCACATTGGCTAAGCAAAATAAATAAGTGCTCTGTGTTTTTAAACTAGCACAACGGTGTTGGTAGAGATATTTTACAAGGGCTTGAGGGCTTCAAGTTAAACCTCCAGGTGTGCTGTAGGACTTTTGTAATGACAGATAAAAATAAGATATGTATTGTCTTTCATAGCAAAGATACTAAGAAGCTAAATCTGCCTTTAATTAAATGACAATATCACCACTTTTTTACCCTTTACTTTTGCTTCCACCCCCCCTCAATATTTCATCATTATTCTACAAACTGCAAGTGTTCCCATTATTTCCTTACCAGTGCCTTCAAATGCTATTTAAATAGCTCTTCTACACCTGACAGCAGAAGCTGCAAGTATTTAACTGCATAAAAGGGTAAAAGAGAAATGTTCATAAAATAACCTGCGTATCTTGGCAGCATTAGCACAATAAATTAAGTAGATTTTTGAAATCAGCAGTGCTGAGACTCACTGCCAAAGGTAGCTTCTTAAAAATATTTTTCAGATTCGTGTTCTCTGCAGTGGATTTTTTTTAATTCAAAGATATGAGAAAATCTTAAGGTTATTTGATCAAAAATGATAAATTGTGATTTACTGTAGCTCAGTCCTTACTTAAAATGCCAAACATGACTTTCTCTCTCATGAATATAAGTACACTGAACTCTCTCCTGCTCATAAATACACATCTTAGAATATTTTGAACAGGAGAAAATACCTTTCATTTATTCTTATTCAGGGAGACTAATGAACAGTCTTACATACTAAGCAGAACTAGGAACAACACACTTACCTGCTATTCCTGCTCTTAGAAAGCATTCCTACCCCCAAACCTATCCCACACCACCACAGTGTATGGAAAGATTATTCAAATGCTCCTAAGACATTAATGCTTACATTATGCAGCTAATCAATTCCTTTTTTTCTACAATAGATTTCACATACTATTCTCCATGCTATGTACCATAGCTCTAATAGGGGCTGAAAAACTTGCCCAAAGTGAGAGGTTGATTTTTGTGACCAGGAAAAAGTAAGGTTTTCAAATGTGAATCTCATGGACCAATGTGAATGAAGGGAAAAGTGCTTATACAGCACAGTACTAGTGTGTGCTGCATTATTTGAGGTACTACGGATGAGATGTTAAACATGGTCTTTTCTTCTTTGTCTGGTATGGGCCCAGGTGGAAATGAAAGATCCGGTGGTACTTTTTTTGAAAAAAAGTAACTCCAACATCCTAGCCAGAGAGGATTTTGACTAAATTAGGCTCTACTTTCTAAGGCTGTATGTAGGCTATTGCTGAGCAAATAACGCATAATGACTGCTGCATTTGCCTACACACCATCACTGAACAAGAAGTGTCTAATTCATTTCTGTAAAGCATTTGGGGATGTCTTGAGTATGAAAGGCTCTATATCAAATGAAATTCCATTATTCTCTTTTAATAGTGTATCAAACAGAACACCATTTCTGTGCAGTTTTGAAAAGTAATTTAAGATATCCCAAGATAGATTACACCATCCTACAAGCTCATTGAGGTAAAAGTTGCATTTAGTGGTTGATTAGCTATTACCAAAGATGAGATATCAATGAAATTACTAGGGATTTGTCATTGAATTTCTTTTGAAAATGACAAAACTCCACAAAAAGATAGTATAATAAAACCCACATATTTGCGTTCTGATCCATAGCTTGAAATTTATGGCTAATAATAAAGTAAGGAAATATTAATAAGAGGTTTTAATTAGAGATGTGCTAAACTTCCTCCAATTTATTAGTGCATATCTGCATATATAGCACAGTCACTCATCACCACCTTGTTATCAAACCAAACTAAAGGACAATGATCTAAACAGCTTAATCCAAGTCAAAAGAAACACTATGGTTGAGAAAAACACTACAATAGGTTTTACTATCCTTCCATTAGATTCACAGAAGAATTGCAAAAAGAGAATGTCTCATCCAGTGCTTACTCACTACAACTCAAGTGGCCTGGATACTCCACATTTTGATTACTCTTGGGCTTCATTTGGGATACAGGTGATTTTCCCCTTCCACTCATATGTGATTCACATATTGTGATGTGCAACACTAGGACCTAAGGAATTTCAAGTCTCTGCTATCTTTCCAGACAGTCCTGATGTACATACTGTGACAGAATGCCAAGTACTCAAGAACAGGCAACCAGACAGGTCTTTACACAAGGGTCATCATTTTTCTTTAGAACACAGTGCATGATATGAAGCCAAACATGCTATACTGGCCAAGAGGGCATAATAATGCAGATCATAGAATCATAGACTTTAAGGTCAGAAGGGACCGTTATGATCATCTAGTCTGACCTCCTGCACAATGCAGGCCACAGAATCTCACCCACTCACTCCTGTATCAAACATGTGTCTGAGCCATTGAAGTACTCAAATCATGGTTTAAAGACTTCAAGGTACAGAGAACCTTCCAGCAAGTGACCCATGCCCTGCGCTGCAGAGGAAGGCAAAAAAACCCCGGGGCTTCTGCCAATCTGCCCTGGAGGAAATTCCTTCCCGACCCCAAATATGGCGATCAGCTAAACCCTGAGTATGTGGGCAAGACTCACCAGCCAGACACCCAGGAAAGAATTCTCTGTAGTAACTCAGATCCCACCCCATCTAACATCCCATCACAAGCCATTGGGCATATTTACCGCTAGTAGTCAAAGACAAATTAATTGCCAAAATTAGGCTATCCCATTACACCATCCCCTCCATAAACTTATCAAGCTTAGTCTTGAAGCCAGATATGTCTTTTGCCCTTTGCACAACTTTAAACAAGCATGTTCTCTAATTGATCAGCAACGTAACAACGAAACAATGTTAGCCTGGACGACTTTAAGTGAGGCGTTACTGTACAGGACCTCAGTTTTATCATCACCTAAAGTTAACCTTCAATATTGTTCTGTGGATCAACAATGGTTCTTGCTCAAAAGGATAGTTTACTTGCATTCATCTGGTTGACTACCTAGGGCTAAAAAGCTGAAATGAAGTAATCAAAACTGAAAAGCCTGAAAAAAAGTGAAATGATATGCTGCATACCTTTTGTTGTCCAGTATGATTTGTGATACGTTTATGGACCATCCCATACCTTCCTCACAGCATTTTCTGTTTGCTCTAGTAGTACTGTGGAACACAAAATACATTTCACAGGCCCCGATTTAAAAACCAAAAAAACATATAGATCACTGATACTCAGACTAAGGCTCAGGAGCACAAGCAGCTCTCCTGCACCTCTTTGCAGCACATGATATCAAAGCACCATGTGATTTAATTAACAACCAATCAGAATGCACTTTTACTATGTTATTAACCAATTGCAGTTGATAAAATAATAATACTGTGTCATTTAGTTGTGAGAAAATATATCTATATATTAAAAATAGTAAATGAAACAATGAATTCACACTACGGTGGCTCTTTTGGGCAATGCTGATTGCTAATTTGGCTCCTGAACCATGGAGATCAGAGTATCACTGATACAGATCAGAGCAGAACAAGTGACAATATGTAATAATGAATAAGTGTTTTGTAAATGCTCCAAGTTACAAAAGCTTAAGTTTAAGAAACCCAATGATCTCCTCAGAACTACTGGGAACATTTATATAGGGCCTTGGCTACACTTGCAAATTTGCAGCGCTGCAGCAGGGTTTGAAAACACACCCTCTCCAGCGCTGCAAATTGCGGCGCTGCAAAGCACCAGTGTGGTCAAAGCCCCAGCGCTGGCGCTTTGACTACACTTAGCACTTCAAAGCGCTGCCGCGGCAGCGCTTTGAAGTGCAAGTGTAGCCAAAGCCTGAGTAATAGTTAATCCATTCATCTTGGATCCAGGACACTCTGGCAACTAAAGAGGAGCACATAGAGACTGTTGGAATATCCAGTCCAATAACCAAGCTTTGGACATTCTGGGATGCATGCTATGAAATGCAGCACTCACTTTCAGAAAACATTATTTCAAAGACATGGAATGGACAATGATGGAAGATACTACCAACCACCTGACCAGGATGGTGATAGTGACTGCAAAATGCTCAGGGAGATTAGAGAGACTATAAAAATAAACTCAACAATAATAGGGGATTTTAACTGTCCCCATGTTGACTGGGTACATGTCACCTCAGGAGGGGATGCAGAGATAAAGTTTCTTGACACCTAAAATGACACCTTTCTTGGAGCAGTCCTAAAATCCACAAGATGAGAGGCAATTCTTGATTTAGTCCTAAGTGGAGCACAGGATCTGAACCGCTTGGCTAAAAGTGCCACTGGGGCTATTAAAAAAAAAAAAAGAACCAGTGAGAGGCAAAAAGGCATCCTTTAAAAAGTGGAAGTTAAATCCTATTGAGGAAAATAGAAAGGAGCATAAACTGAATATCAGGGTTGGAAGGGACCCCAGGAGGTCACCCAGTCCAACCCCCTACTCAAAACAGGACCAATCCCCAAATAAATCATCTGGATTACTGTGTCCAGTTTTGGGCCCCCTACTACAGAAAGGATGTGGACAAACTGGAGATGCAACTGTCTCAGTACTGAGTGTGACACTAATCTAGACTAAAGTCACAGCAGGTTGTGCAGTGCCACAGTCTCATGACAATGCAATATCAGGCTGTTCTATGTTTGCCTTAAGACAGCATATAGAAAGCAGGTATCCCCAGGTTTCTCGACGTGCACTGGAATGGGTTAACAACAGGGAACAACAATGGTGTTTGAAATGTACTGCAGCCTCCAACAACCCCATCAAAAAGAACCATGGCTGAATGTGTAGCTCAGAGAAAGACAAGAAATACAGATTCTCTGGAGGCAAAGAGAATCCATAATCCCTTGAGTGAACTGATGGCTGCTAATAACTAGCCCACTTCAATTGAGGAGTGTGCTTTGATCACCTGATCAAACTGCAGGAGCCTTGTTACCAGCTCCTCCCCTACACAGTGATCCTGGGTTTGAATGAAAGAGGCCATCTGCAAGTACTAATGCTGGTGGGTGGGATTTAAAGTAGTTATTTTTATGAGTCCAAGCTAGTGTGCTTTATGTAGCAATATATATTCCATACACCAGTTTACTAATAACACAAGGTATAATCTGCCTCCTGCATTTTGCACTCATATTGTGCTTACCTATTAAGGGCAGGATTGTGTGCTTTCCTTGCTGAGATGCACGTGGGCATGCAGGAAGCCCCTTATCCACATTACACATTTGTTCAAGAGCAGGACATAGCAGCAGCCAAAACACTTAGGGCAGGTCTACACTACTGCCTAAGTCGATATAACTTACATCACTCAAGAGTGTGAAAGCCCCTCCCCCACCCCAAGCAACACAAGGTTTGCGCTGTCCACACCGGCACTATGTCGGCGAGAGACACAAGCTTCCGCTTCTCACCGAGGGGGAGTTATTATGCTGACGGGAGAACAATCTCTTGTCGACATGGCGTGTCTTCACCAGACATGCTACAGTGGTGCAGCTGCACCAATGTAGTGTCGTAGTGTAGACTTGACCTCAGAGGAGCACAAGGACTGCTTGCTCTTGCTGCCCCCTTCCTAGTCTGGGCACAATCCTTTCCCCTAGTACAGCCCTTGTTCCAGCTCAGGTGGTAGCTTGGGGATTCCTCATGACAGCCCCACTTTTCTCTGTTCCACCCACATATCTTTTGCATAAGGCGGGAATCCTTTGTCCCTCTGGGTTCCCACCCCCCTTCTCAATGGAAAAGCACCAGATTAAAGATGGATTCCAGTTCAGGTGGCATGATCCCATGTCACTGTAAGATTTCAATACCCACTTGCCAGCACACACGTATACTGGAAGACTTACAGGTAAAACAGAGCCATCTACAGTCAATTTTCCTGGTTAATGGAGTCTTCAAGATTCCAAACTACCATTAATGGCCCACAATTTGCATAATTACAATAGGCCCTCAGAGTTATATTTCATATTTCTAGTTTCAGATACAAGAGTGATACATTTTTACAAATAGGATGATCACACTCAATAGATTATAAGCTTTGTAATGATACCTTACAAGAGATCTTTTGCATGAAGCATGTTCCAGTTACATTAGCATATTTTCATAAAATCATATAGAGTGCACATCACAGGATCATTCTGTGCTAGTCTAATACTGGTGCAAACAATGCACCTCCCTGTATTTGAACAGACTGAGTGAGAGTTAATCTCCCTGGTGCTCCATCTGGGGTGGCAGCTCTGCACCACCTCCTACCTAAGGGAGCCTGGGAGCTTAAATTCATAACTTTGCTAGACACTAAAAATCATGGTCTTAATAAAGACACTGATTTATGGCTTATTACAACCATCTGTAACCCACTAATCCCCACCCCCTTTTCATCATATGACTGCAGAGGTGTTAATGGCCCACTTCACCTTGAACTGTCCCCTAGAGATGTGGTAACTATTTACACTGTCCTATCTGTTTGATCATGTATTTAGCTGTGGCACTCTGAGGACTTTCCCAGACCTGAAGAAGAGCTCTGTGTAGCTTAAAAGCTTGTCTCTCTCACCAACAGAAGTTGGTCCAATAAAACTTATTGACACCTTGTCTCTAATATTCTGGGACTGACATGGCTACAACAACACTGGATACAACAATCTTTATACAAAGTTCAGTTCTACTCTGAAAAGTGACAATGGTAAAAATAGCAACTTCTTGGTCCCGGTGTGTATTCAGAGTCAAATTACTTTTTTTTTTTTTTTAAATTCTGTCAGAGTTCATCTAGCTAGAGGAGTGAAAGCTAGATTCCTTCCTTTTCATTAAAGTAGGTTGCAAATTCACAACACTTGCAATTTTGACAACAGTTTGTCAGAATTTTTTTTAGAACAAAATGGGCTGAAATTTCTGACTAGAATATAATTCTGCTTTTGAAGCTATATGAAAAGTTTCAAATCTTCAGAGATTTTGATTTTCAACAGTACAAAAAATAAATGAAAAATTTTGGATAAACTATGTCCCTTTTTTCAAACCAGCTCTATTGTTAACTAAGTTCCAAAAGCAGATTCTTTGCTGTCTGAAGAAGAGATGACAATTTAGTCGTTTCCAACAGACAAAAAAACTTTAAATATTCTAAAACTGCTGCAACAAGGTGAATCTTGGTTGTCACCTTGGGTTCTTCTCTGTGATAGGCAATCCAGGATGGTAATGTTTTTAGGAAGCTTGAATCATTCAGATTTCTTTTTAAGTCTGGTACAATACAATGGCAAGACTGCTAACTGAAATTTAAGTGTTTGCTCCAATAAGGGTCTGTTACTGATTCACAGATAATTGTCTCTGTTTCATCTAAGCATTTATCTGTGCTTCATGTAAGCATTTATCTGTGAATGTTTCAGGTCATTATTGTAGGAAAGTGCACATTCTGTTAGGACTTCAGTGCGCTAGATTCCCCTAAACAGATACTTGGTCATTATCAGAGCTCAAAATGACAAAATTGTCTAGCCCTATCCCTCTTTATTACACTAAATATTTTATTTTAACAAATAGAATGACA
The DNA here is from genome assembly GCF_020497125.1 of Mauremys mutica. Lineage (NCBI taxonomy): Eukaryota > Metazoa > Chordata > Testudines > Geoemydidae > Mauremys > Mauremys mutica. Next base: position 203,132,250 of record NC_059072.1, on the reverse strand, counting down.
TTCTAGTCTCCTCTTCCCTCATTATGAGGCCTTATCATTAGCAGGGCTGTTCAATAATATCCAAGACTAAATACTTAATTGTTATTATAATAACTTGTTTCTGTCTGATAATCTAGCCCTTTGTCTTCAGAGCCAAAAGTTTGTCTTCAACTTACTGTTTGTTCATCTGTCAACTATAAATTGGGTAACAGAAGTGTTTTTAAGATCAAATTCTAAAATAATTTTAAAAACACAGACACATGATACTGATAAGGATTTCCAAAGGGATAAGTGTTTTGCCTTGATGCTGGATATTATAGAAGTCACTGACCTACAGTATTCTGAATATTTCTCTATTATTGGCACTGCTGCTTTGGTTCTAATTAGTGCTCTCTCTCATTCTTCCTTTTCACAACAATGCAAAAACCTGGCTCCACGTTGCTACCTTATGAGCATGGCTCGGGCCATTAACCTCACTGACCTTCACTGACTCGGTGTGTGACCTTAATTCTGTCACATAGTTAGAAATATATTGTGCGATAGACACTGCAATGCAACATTTAGTATCCTTCTGTTAACATCACAAATTCTAATTCTTTCTATTGCTAAGAAATTCTAGGTTTGTGGGATTTTTGTTAATAAAACTCTTGGGTTTTGAGGCAAACATAGAAACAAATTAGTTCAGAAACAATTTTTCAGATACTTGTTCTGAGTAGCAACCAGTGCTGATTGAGACATGGGGACTATAGGTCCAGTGCCTAGAGCCTTGGCTCCCAGAGTCATGGGACATCAAAATTTCAGATTTCATTTGAAAAAAAATAATAATAGGTGTGAGGGTTAGCTCTCATTTGTGAGCAGCATGAAAACACGATCCAAGGTAATTCATGCAGTTATGTCTGTAGACATCTTCCAGCGGACAGAGCTGCCTGGCCCCCAAACCACCACCTCCTACTCTGGGTGAGGCCCCCACAACAGATGCTCAAGGGAAAAGAGAGCCTTACCACTACACCCACCACTGCAATGGAGGGAGTAAGGCAGAGTAGAGAAGTGGTCCCCACCTCCTGTGCACAGCCAAGGGATGGGCCCCAGACACTGAAGAAGGAGGCGTCCCACCTTCTAGCTCAGGTATCATCTGGGTACCTGGGAGGAAGGGGATCACAGACACTACCTCATCTCCTAGAAGATGGGAGAGGTCCAGCTACTGCTCCCCCACACAGGAGTGAGGCTGTGGGGTCTGAAGTAATTTGGGGGACACACATCAGGGCAAGGTCCCAACCTGGGACACGCCTAGAGCCCCAGGATTATTTGAATCCTGCCTTGTTAACTACCTGAGAGTCTGCATACATCTTGCAGCAGAGAGCGCCACCAAACCCCATACTACCAGCAGAACACACCAGGCCCTCACTGCTCTGACCAGGACAAGTCTGCATAACAAACTATGCTGTGCTAGGGCACGAACTACAGCCTGCTGTCATCAGTCAGTGGGAGTCTATTGAATTCAATTGGCTTTGGATTAGGCCTTAGCAATGAGAGGCTTAGCAGCAGTAGGACCCAACAAACATTATGACTAGAACAAGGACACAGATTTTAGGAAGTTTTTTATTTTTAAGTTTGTACAGTATTTTTGATGCAAACAAACAGCACAAGAGAACAAGCGCATGGTTAGGTGGAGCATATGCATCCTGGTGTACCATAGTGATAAATGAACTGACTTGACTCGTTCCATTCAGTGTTTATTTCCAATGGTTTGACATTCACTCAAACTACCTAACCTCTCTTTGAGATTCACTGATCCCTACACTTGCATTTCTTTATCTAAGGGGGTTCACTAGAACTGAGATGTCTTAAAGCATTGTAGTGTGCAGTGTGGAAAAGAAAGAGCAATTTCCTCCTCCATCTCTTTGATTGAAGAAGTTCAATGGCTCTATCTACACACACATGCATCTCATACTTCACAAACACAATTCAAGCACTATAAGAGCTCCCTAAGGTAGTGCCCATTTAACAGAAAAATTAGAACAAAAACATTGTAGAAGTATCTGGAGAATTTTCCTATTCAAAAAATGTGATCACTGATCATTCCAACATTATTTAGGAAACAACAATATATACAAAGAAGTGATTCAGGTGACAATATCCCATATAGCACCACCTCCAGTCAAGTGTATTTTATATATATGTATGTTTGTTTTTATTTTGTCTCTAGGAGAAGCACAAAAGAGAAAGATGGCCAAATTGACAGAGTCAATGAGTGAGTACAAATAGGAAGTTCAACTATTCCCCCTCCCCTCACACTCATTTTGTTTTTTCATACAATAGCACTAAAAAAATAGGAAATACTCCCTGGGAACAAAGATCTCTTCCAAACCCACTAATCACTCCCACCTCCATGCCTTGAATCATTCTTTTCTTCAACCCATCTTGAAGAAAAGACAAATTTCTCCTTCCTCACACCTATTCTTTTATTAAAGTAGATTTGGGTCTTTGTGGATTTAGGTCCTTATCCAGGTAAGTACCTAAGTACATGTTTGACTTCAATGGAATTACTTTTAGTTCTAAAGTTTATAAGACTACTAAAGTCAGGCACATGCTTTAAGCACTATACTGGATCCAGGCCATAGCGTAAACTCTTACGTGCAACACAGCCCCACTGAATTCAATAGGATTGCACAGAATGCACGTCTGCAGAATGTGCCCCATATGAATTATGCCCTCAGAGGTATGTGAGAGGTCTTTCAATGATTTCTTAGGGCTCTGGTACATGTACATTGTTTTGAATATGTAACCACTAACTGTAAGTTTGGGGCTTGTTCTATAATTTGAGGTATGGTTGATGAAGAATTGTCTATATTTCTTGTAAGCCTGGAAGGGTAAGACCCAAGTTCATAAGCTGACAAAGTTATTTCCCAATAGAACTGGGGGAAATTAAAGGAAGATCCTGGAAACTGACTATTTTTTCCCGGAAAGCTTGTCTAATGCATCAGTCTAGGAGAGCTTAAATAAGGTGAATTTTAAAAGAGAGAAAAGAAAATATTTTACTCTGTCAGGCTAATGCTAAGATACAGTTTTACAAAAAAATGAAACTTGGGATTTGTCTGCACTTGAAAGTTGATCCAGGTTACAATTTTCCAGGTTAAGTGATCTGAAACTACTGTTCTAAAAGAAGTGCTGTGATGAAGTGGGAGTTTTTTGTAATATTTTTATGAGCCTATGTGTGCCTCAGTTTCCCTCTATACTTTGCACGGCTACCCAGTGAGGGGGGAAAAGATTATGTTTGGTCTCAGAGAGACTAAGGGACTTAGGTAGCTGGGCAACACATGCCCTTGAGTGGACTGAATGGGTCATTAAAAAGAATGGTCAAAGACTGATGTGTCTGCTCTGTCTCACCAGGACCACAGCCTCCTCCCTGCACCTTGTGCCTGCAGGAATCAGATGTCACTGGCCCTACTGCAGTACAGGGAGCCTTATGCAGCCCTGCTGTCATGGGAGTGAGCAAGCAAGGCAGCGCAGAGAGGCGTGGTCAGGACTGAAAGGAGGAGGTTGAGCCCTCAGCTGTGGGAGGAGGCCACCTCGCTGCTGAATGGCAGAATGGCTGCTGCCTTCTTGATTACCTGAACTCCCAATTATATGAAAAAAAAAAATCCATGTACTCCATGCTATTCAGATCAGGGCCGGCTCTTGGTTTTTTGCCACCCCAAGCAAAAAAATTTTGGCTGCCCCCCGTCCCAGCCCTGGGCTCCTCCCCACACCCCCCTGCTGCCCCAGCCCTGGGCTTCCTCCCACACACACACACACCCTGCCGCCCCCACACTGGGCTTCCCCCTTTCCCCCCACCAGTGCCCTCCCCCCCACCCCGCTGCCACTCCAGTCCTGGGCTCCCTCTTTCCCCCCCCCCACCAGTGCCCCCCACACACACCTCCTGCCGCCCCAGCCCTGGGCCCTCCCCCCTGCACCTGCACCCTTCTTCCGCCGCAGCCCTGGGTCACTGGTAACTCGCTCCCAGGGCAGGTCATTCAGCAGGAATTTTGGATGTGCACAAAACACTGACAGGATTGGTTCCCATATGGTTACAGAGCTGCAGTAAAGTGGAACAATTTTCAGCTTGTGTGATTGGAGGATATCTGGATGCATAATATAAGACTGTCCTCCATAAATGAGGAAAAGTTGAGGTGCCTTTATTATTCTTTTGTTCCACTCTTTGTTTCTATGGGGAATTTGCCAATGCAATATCACTGTCTTCCTTTTAAACAAACAAACAAACAAACAAGGTAATGGCTGTTGAAAATAGCAATTCCAGTCCTAATAACCACTGGGAAGCATTTCTTGCTCAATTTTATCCTACTTTTTCTACAGCAAGTTACAGTGGATCGGTATATTTGATTTTGGGAGAAATGAAGTAGCAGCTGCCCAAACTGAGCTTGAGCACTCCTGAATTTTGAGGTGTTCAAATCTGGAAGGCAGGTGCTGGGTGTGGGGGGAGGCACTGTTGGCTCCGCGGGGGAGCACGGCAGCATGTATGCAGCAGCGTGTCTGGTGCCCAAAATCACTTGTGTAAATAAGTTGCATGTACACAAGTAGAAGCCCTTTGAAGAACTGGTCCTAGGTATCTATTCCTATTCTACAGGACTAGTAGATCTCCCCAACAAAAAACTGAGTTAAGAGAATCATGGGTCTCAAAAAGTATTCCTAAGCATTATGATGAACTGTACAAAGTACGACTTCTCGTGTGACATTTCAATACTGATGTGTCACATTATTTAGTCAGAAACTGAGATTGTATAACTTAAAACCGATTTTTACTTTGCAAAATGAAATTGCAGAAACTCTAAGGAAGTTTTTGGGGGAAGTTCTATGGCTTGTGTTATACAGGATGTGGCAGAGCTCTGACCTTGCTCCTGTGGGTCCTGCGCTTCTAGGCGGTTTATGCTAGCCTCAGTGGCTTACTGTGACCCTCCACGTAGCCCTTCTCTCTCTAGGGCCAGGGTTACAGTCTACTGAGCCCTTTTCATCATAGGCTGCAAGGAAGTTGGTGAGAGAACTCCCGCAGTCTCTGTTCAGCCTCCTGTCCTGACAGGAACCTGACTTCCCCTTCTAGGAGCTGTTCCTGTAGTGGTGGGTTGGGGGGGACCCGGGCCCGCCCTCTACTCCGGGTTCCAGCCCAGGGACCCTAATGGTAGCAGTTGTTGGCAGCCAACCTTTCACTGCCAGAGTTGCTACATTTCCCTGGGCCACTTCCCCACAGCTCTCCTGCTTTTCCCTTCTTCACCCTTACCTTAGGGCTCCTTTAACGATGGTTTGAGGGTGTCTTCAGTAACCAGCCCTTCAGCCACACTTCCTCTCCTCTGGCTCCCTGGCTCCCCTGCCTGACTGGAGTGAGCCCTTTTTATAGTAACAGCAGGGCCTTAATTAGAGTCAGGTGGTCACATTAACTGAATGGCCTCACCTGACTCTTCTCAGGTTAATTAGAGTCAGGTGTTCTCATTAGCCTGGAGCAGCCCCTGCTCTGGTCAGTCAGGGAACAGAAAACTGTTAATCCAGTGGCCAGTATATCTGCCTTCTGCTATTCTGCTGTACCCAGCTGGCCTGGGTCTATCACAAGGAGCTCAGACTAGATGATCACAGTGGTCCCGTTGGGCCTTGAAATCTACAAATAAGACATTTAGAAGGCTAATTCAACTGAGCTATTAGTCTGTGCCTAGAGAGGTTTAGCTCCATTTCTTTCCAACATATCCAGTTCCAAGATACATTGTTCACCTTATCATGGTTTATTAACAGTAGAATAATTAGAGAAGTCTGTGTCATTCAGGTGACAGAATATTAATCTTTGTTTCCCATAAAATGTGTTTGCAGGCTCTCTTCTTATTCCAGCAAGGGAAAGGCCCTGTTATAACAGCTAATTACAGAAAGATAATTTCACAATGGATACCAAGCCACTGCGGTGAATAGGGTGTTCTATTAAATTATAGTAAATGGAACATGAATCACTGTTGATTTGATCCTGCACATACAGTTTGATAGAGTTCATTTCGAGATTTAATTTCTCTGGGCAAATTTAAACTTAAAAACAAATAAAAGCCTGTGTTTCAATATATATATATTTTTTCTTCCAGATGAGATTAGCCTGATGCATGTAATGAATAGAAAAGAACAGAGAGGACAATACAATTGTAATAAAATGAAAATACAATCTCTTCTTTGTGACAAAGGTTGAGTTTTGTGAGGAGAATGAAATTCTAAACTAGAACTTCATTATGCAGTAAAGCAAAGAGCTCTCTTGCCTCAATACAAATATGAACAGCATTAACAAAAGGATAGCAGGACTGTGAGTTTATATCTGTAATGAGAAATAACACTGAGGAAACAAAGACTTGCCTTAATCAGGAAACTGTTATTAATACACTATTGCTGATCCCTACCATGCAAAAAAATCTTGATCCAGCCCACCATCGTATTATATTTTAAAATAGTTGGAGTTTGTTTGTTTCCCTTATGGTTTTAAGCCTTTCAGGTTCACAATTTCAAGCTTTTCTCCACAACTGTGAGGGACAGAAACTTACTGGTTAAATGAATGTTGACCATCCCACATAATCATATGACTCCATGAGCTGGGCCTTACGAAACTCATCAGGTATTGTCAGAGTGGACAACACTTCTACCTTGCCAAGATGAGAAAACATTGAAAAAAAATAAACTCTAAAGAACTAAAGGCAGGCTGGCCAAGAACCGAATTCTAAGTAAAAGCAGTCATTTCCATTTGCCTAAAGAGAAACAATGATTATGGGTGGGGGTCATTGCATCACCTATTTTTAAAGTTGGCCAACACATCCCATTGTACAACCCAGTTTTCAGTTGCTTATAACTTTGCCAAACTTTAACCAGTTGACCTAAAATTTTCCACGGCAGGTGTCTGTCTTAGACTGATATACTTTTTTAATGTATTTAAGTCAATATGGTTCAGTTATTTCTAGATTAAAAAAAATTTGATCTGCCCATGTTAAAAATTCTGGTGACTTTTTCTTTGAAAAGTTCTAGAGCCCCCCATGTTCTGAAGCAGGGATTTGAAATTTGGCAAGGGCATGGCCTTTGTCTCAGGGATGCACCTTTTGCCTTCCCCTTGAAAATATGCGCAAATTTGGACAAGTTATAAGCCTTTGAAAAACACACTGTTTGCACACACTCAGAGACTTGCAGACTTTTGCAGCTAAATTCTCTGAAGATTCCGTCTGCACTGAGTATGCGCCAGACCAGGTTTGCACAGGATTTTCCTTGAAATTGCAGCTCTGGACTACTGTGAGCTGTGCTGGTCCAGGGACAGGAACTGAAAGCGGGGAGACTGTCTGTCCTTGTACTCTAATACACACCCTGCTGACGCTCGGACACATGGAAGAGGAAGCTTCCTGGTACAGATGCAGAGAAGACAAGAGCCAGGCCAGGAGAGTGGGGAATAGATTCAAACAAGGAGCCGGGGGAGGGGGGGAATTGGACTGGTTGCGGGGGGGAGTGTGGGACTGACTGGGCAAGTAGACTGGTACTGGGAGCCAAGAAAGGGAAATGGGGCAGATCAAAAGCCAGTGGGTTGGGGGTGACTGAAATCAGAGGAGAAGGAAGAAGAAGGAGTCTAGGACCGGGAACCAGGGAACATGGGCCAAGAGGGAGGGGGGACTAGAGGCTAGTGGGATGTGAGAGAGAGATCAGATGAGGAGTCAGGAGGATGGGAACTGGGAATATGGACTGGGGACAAGGGGAAACTTGGAATGGCTGGTCAAGGAGAATGGGACTTGGGGTAGGGAAGATTGGGACGAGAAGCATGAAGAGTGGAGACTGGAACTGGCTAGGTGAGAAGAATTGGACTGAGTTGAGGAGCTAGGACTGGGACAGGGACTTGGAGGGACAGGGCAGAAGTTCTCTAGTTTGGGGCCAAAGGGGAAGAGTCTGTGCCCATTAGAGCACAGTCCCCTCTAGAGCCTGGACTGGAACCCAAGCTTCCTGAGTCTCACCATTACTGTCAGCAAATATCTGTGAACCCACTGGCAAACTGTCCCATTTATTTCTAGTGCTGGTGCATAGAGAATGCAACCTACTGTTGCTATCAGTTACTCCATTCAAGTGGCAGAGGTAGGAATGGTGGATGTAAAGATTACAACCCTGCTAATGACGCATCGCATGTGAGTATCAATATGATGCCATAGGATTCAATTTTTTCAGTTTGCTTTTTTTAAAAAAAAAAAAAAAGCCTAGGAAGCAACACACACATTATATTAAAAGAACACTATTAAAGCTGAAAACTGGCTAGAACTCAAAAGTTAGGAAATACCCAAATTAAGGTTGCCCATGTCACTTTAAATCAGATCCCTTGTGCTTATATATTATGACACAATCTTTAATTACATCATCATATAGTACCATTCCCCTCCTCCAAGAGACCTACCTCATTCACTGCACAGGATGGACCTATTCTGGGGATGAATCAGTGTAGTGTAGTGGCAGAAGCTGTTTTATGTAGGACCCTTGTTTCATTGGTTGTAGAAGCTGCAATGTTCGTGAAGAGCAAGGTAGGAGATTACAGGAAGAGAAAGATTGGTCTCATGGTTAAGGCAGTTGAATTCTGCCCTGAAGAACTGGATTCTATCCTTGCCTTGGCATCAGGTTCCTGTGTGATGCTGGGCGAGACACTTAAGCCAAACTTTTCACCGGTGATCACTAATTGTACATCCTTCATTTTTTCAGTTGCCAACTTGAGACCCTCGGGTCTGATTTGCAGAAGTGCTGAGCACTCACTATTGCAACTGAAGTCAATGGCTCTTTGGCTCTTTATTAAGTTCTATAGAATACTAAGTGGTCTGAAAAAAAAATCAGGTCCCCTGGGTACCCAAAATGAGTGGATACTTTTTACCTTAATCCCTGTGCTTTTTCAAAAGCTTATAACTTTAAAAATCCACAGAAATTTGGCCAGGGATGGCAAAGGGGACAACCCTCCTATTCATTTAACAGGTTGTTGTGAAAATAAACTAATATTTGTGAAGCCATAGTGATGAGCACCAGAGAAGCCCATGAAGAAATTATTATTAATTCTGTCTTCAGAGCAGGGTTTGGATAGCGTGCAGTAATTAAGACCTGGGACCACACATTGAACAATGAGGAGAAAACAAAATATTGAATAGCTGCCCATTAAGTGAGCACTGTCCGTCCTGTGCACTGAACGAGTGAAAAAAAATTGTATGTGATCATGTAATTAAAGATTGTATCATAATGCATACACACAGGGGGGACAAATTAAGGTTGCACCGGCTTCCTTAATTCTGGTATTTTCTAACTTTTCAACATTTGATTTTGCAATCTTAATAATGTTCTGTTAATGTGTGGGGAGGGCAGTTGGTTGGTTTTATTTTGGTTTTTGTATGTAATATTTATTTCTTATCAGCTTAAATTTGCCAGAGATACTGAGCCCCTGCTCCTCCCTCCACATACACTTCTGTTGGAGTTGTGAGTGCGCTGCAATTCTGAAAAAGATCCGCTACACAGAAAAAAGCAGTAAGCTGGTGTTCACTCAGGAGAAGAAAGGAATTTAAAAAATGACTCAAGCACTGATCAATTGTCTTCACACTGAGCAGATGACAACAGTGAAATGGTGCAGGAAAAGATCAGTGTTTCTGAAAGCTATACAAATCTGTCTGACCTGTTAGCAGGTTTATTGATCCATCAAACAGATAAGCAACTAATGGATTTCAGTTCTAGGATGTAACATGATGAACACACAAAGCTGGTGAACATTTAAGGGAAGAGTGATCCTGAAATAATTGTATTTGAGATAGAAAAGAACAGCTATTCATAAGGTATTGCCATAAAACTATTGGATTTTAAAAACCCTAGACTTTGAGTGAAGGTAAGTTGCAAAACCCTGTAGAATCAATGACTGGAAAATCTTCTCATAGAAAAGTAAGAGCTAAAGGATGAAGGATAAATATCCCACTCTATCAGAACAGGGTCAAGTCTGAATTATTTTACACTCCTACCAAGGGGAGGTGGGTTTTGCCAGGCTACATTTAGTGGCTAATTTTTAAAAATCCTGTAATCTGTACTGCTTTTATCAATTCAGTCATTAGGTTAGACTGTATCCTCCCATCACAATCTTCTATCTGGCTGCTCTGCTGCTCCTCTGTCTAACATTAGGCATTCAGCACACAATAAGAGGTACTGTACACTACAGCAATACTCACAAGTTACAATATCTCATGGGGCTTAAACACCTTTTATTCACTCAAGCTATGCTAGTTATAGACAGCCAGCTATCCCCACTCAAAATGCTGGATCTTCCAACTTTTTTAAAAGACGTCTTTCCTTTTACCTTTATTTTAAAATTTTATATATTATAAAGAAGAGAAATAGAAAAAACACCAAAAGTTTAAAAAGAGCTATAAAAAATCATAAAAAGTTAGCGATGGAAAAGACCTATTAGAACATACAGTCCATCTCCTTTGCCAATGCTTTGCTTCCTTTAGCCTGAATAAAACACTAAAAAGTGGAGAATTTAAAAAATCTCTAGCTATGAAGATACTGCCAGATCCACAGAGAGGCTCTTCAACAGCCCAATATCACATTTTATGTAACTTTTTCCTGATATATAGCCTAAGTTTTCCCTTTCTTAGTTTCTGCCTCTTACTACTAATTATACCTTCCCCACACCCATGTCACACTAAATAATTCCTCTCCTTCATGATTACACCCTTCAGATATATGCAGGTATTTGGCCCCTTTAATAACATGAGCTAAACCACATATTAAACTCTTTTAATCTTGCCTCATCATTCAGTCCCTTCAATCTGCTCGTCATTTTTGTGGCTCTTCTCTGAACTCCCTCCAGTTTTTCATATAATCATAAATTCACAATTATTTCTCTTAATTAAACATCCACATACACAGATTTGAGAGCTGGTGAAAAACATCAAGGCCCTCTCATGCAGCTGTAAAAACAAGCACAGAGGGCTTACTTCTCTAATTGGCAATTTACCACCACCAACAAAATCCACATATATGAGGTGTTTAGAAATGCTGCTTTTCTCCCCCTCCCAACACAGGAGCAGCTGCAGAACTTGAGCATGCATCCCTGCCACAATCAGGAGCTGCTTCTGGGAAGCCTATGCCTTTAACTAGCAAGCTCTGGGCACTGGGGCAGCACTGCTGGCTTTCTCTTTGAGTTCTTGTTGTCAGTCTGTCGAATGAGAGCCAAAACCAACACGGACTTTCTACTTCTCTATGCACCCCCAAAAACTGACGTTTTCATTAAAGGAAATGACAGATGTTACTGGGGACAGAGGACTTTAGCATCCACATTGACAAGAGACAAAAAACCACATTCCCTCTCCCCACACTTTAGGACTCTCACAGGTCATTTCAGTCCAGCCCAGATAACTACACCTGAGACCTGGGCACTTCTAGTCACCCTTCCTGAGAATGTGAGTACAAGGGGCACATGCAATGTAACTGAAAGGCAGTGAATTTAAAACAGATAAGAGGAAATGCTATTTCTCACAACACACAGTTAGCCTATGGAACTCATTGCCGAGAGAGAGAGGAGAATTATAGCGTTTAACAGAAGTCTAATAAGGAATGGATGGTATATATGAATATCCAGTTTCATAATAATACAGATTTTATAAGAGAGGTTTTGGAAGGGATATAAAGTTTCACATTTAAGAGGATAAAACCTCCTGCTGGTGATAGCTCATCTCAATTGATTAGACTCTTCCTGTTGGTACGCATACTTCCACCTTTTCTTGTTCTCTGTATGTATATGGTTCTCAGATGCCTTGATTAAGGTGGACCATGGTGGACACATGATTGACCAATAGCAAAACAATTCTTGTCCTGAAGCAGACAGTTTAAAACAAAGTTTCTATAGACTTATACCTAGGCTATATTACATGCCAAGTGATCCCTCTTCTCTGCCTCCATAGCGACCACCAAAATATATTTAAGGGAGTTATTTAGGGTAGCAAATCACTTCATCAACTAGAGTGTCTGAAGCCCACAGCAGAATCTAGTACTACTCACTGCAAGGGGCTTTCATCCTTCTTTGAAGAAGGCTACACACATGAGAAAAAGAGGTAAAACCATACACAAATGCACAAAACCTTACCACCTTCCTCCCCAGATTCCTCATTCAAAAAAGGAATTCTACTTCCCACCTAAACTCATTCTTTATTCTAACTCTCTCTGAAGAAACCCCCTCCTAGATGCAGTGGACCTTGCCAGTGTCAAAATCTACCTTTCCTGATCAAGCTTATTAAGGACACAGCCAATATCTGTCACCAAGCACATCTGTCCACAACCAAAATCCCAGATCAGGTTTCAGGCCAGGATGGACTATTTCTGTTTCCCATGCATAAATAAGAGTCTCCTGCTCTTCAACTTTGCGACAGCATACATAAGATCAGTCATAAGATACAGTTATCCTGCCTGAGAGAGGTTGTTTGAATCCTTCCTCAGGAGCTGTATTTAGAGTAGTGATCACTAACTACACCATGGCTCTGACCTATTCGGTACCACAGAATTCTGTTCTCTCCCTGTCCTGTGCTATACTGACATGCATTCACTAAGAGAAATAATGAGATTTCAGGGGCACCAACACCAAAGATATGTCTGTCTCCTAGAGACAGAGAGAAAAGCTGTTTTTCTGCAGGAAAATTTCAATTTGCCAAAAATATTCAATTTTCCATGAGGAATATTGAAATGGCAGCTCCCTGATTGGCTGTCTGGAAGGCTCTTCTCAGTTTCTCTTTCTACCATTTATGTCTGCTCTCCTAAAATGGATTTTTTTTTAAAATCCCTTCCTGTGACAAATGTTGCATTTTTTATTTTTCGGTCCAATTCAGCACAGAATTTTTTTCAAAACTACCACATTTTTGTGGGAATGGATTTCCATTTTCTTGCCAGCTCTCTCTCTAACCAAGAATGCAAGACAAGGAACAATTTTCTGTATGTATGTACATTCACTGAGGTCACCTTAAGATATTTGCATTTAGCAGAACCCCTCCGCATATTTGGCCTGTATAATCACATGCTTCCAACTCACCTACCATAATCATAGAGCTCACAGATAATACATAAAGCTGTATGAGGCCATATCCTACTACAGTTATTGTAGATGATTGATACAGAGAAGATTATGCACCCAAATCATGACATTTAAAAAAATCACATCTTCATTTCATTCATAAGAAAGAGAATGATTGTCACAGCCTGACATGTTTATCATTGTCAAGCTGAGCCAGCTATTATATACAGTAGATTTCCTCTATCACTCCTAGGAACTAATATAATGGGATCATGTCTTATGTCAAGCAGGGTTTTCTAATCTAACTACATCAAAAGGACAAAAAAATAGCACAATTACTTGTCCTTAGAAACAGCACATTTCAGTTTAGTTCAGAGAACAGATACCACAGTTTGGAACATTTGGGATGCTGTTTTATTGATCTGTTTACCTCTTTATTTGGCTAGCTGGGTAAAGGATTGGTCCCACCAAATCTACAAAAACATAAAATGGTATTTGGAGTTCACATTTCCCCTATAGTTGCTCTTTTGTAGGTCAGGAAAGGACTAGCTAGAGTATACCTGATCAAGTCAACTGGTTCCTAGGGGCTATTGCTTCAAATGTTAAGAGTTGGGGGGGGGGCTTGTGTGTGTGCCAATTTTCTATTTAGGGGTGTATTACCAGCCAGTATGTAAGACCCAAATAATTCTAGCTGTTGTATTAATCTGTGGCTGAATATTTCTTATTTGTAGGACCCATACCACTAGATTTGCTTGACTGAAATGTCCTTTATCCACACAAAAATTCTTTAAAGATTTGTTTATATGGTGAGCTGGCTACTGATGTGCAAAGGGGACAAATGGCCTTGTGCAGTAGCCTGAATGTGTTTCTGTTATCCTTGAGTAGGCTTATAGGTTCCAATTCTGCATGTAACTCTGTATAGGCAGACACCTGTGCTTCCGTGTAGTGTCACTGATTTTACTGTGGACACGGGGGTCCACTTGCATGGAGCCAGTTGCAGTATTAGGGCCTTAATTACCATGTTCTGCTAAATTACCTTCTTTGGGGAGGATGGGCATGCAAATGCACAACAGCTATGCAAGGCTTGATGTCTTCTCTGCTCATTAGTTTTATGCCTCTACTGTAATATACTCTGGTTTGCATTTTGCCATTTGAATATGCAATGGTTTGATATCTTAACATATCTGCAGATGAAAATGAAGCCTCAGCTAGGGATCTTTTAACACAAAATTGTGATGCAACTTGAATTTATAAACTGCTACATTTGATTTCTTCTCATTTGAAGAAAGTAAATTGATTGTTGAATAGAGCTGGTTGAATAGTATAAAAACCTGTTTGCAAACAGTTTATTAAATTAGGAAGCAGGTTTTGAGTCACACTATTTGCACCACCTCTATTATTCACTGTTCATGAACATTTGCACAGCTCCATACAAATGCTCACGAAGTACGAGTACGGAGTCCATAATTGATGATCATTTAATTTTCAAAAATATATTTGGAGTGTAAGTAACTTATAAAGTTTAAGGTAATTCAGTCAGAATAGGAATGTAACCGTGTGCCTTATGTGACCAATTACAAAGCTTTCATAGCAAATTACAAATAATCAACTGAATGAAAATTGTGGACACACTATGCCTGACCCAAAGTCCATAGAAATCAATGGAAGGATGCTCATTGACTGCAATGGGATTTTCATCAGATACCACCAAAGAGTCCAAAGCATAAACATGGTCAGAAAAACTATTTGACAAAAATTTTCAAATATGCACCGTTTGCAATGGCTTACAACTTCCACCCTGAACATCCCAGTCACTTTGCAGGCAAGTGGCTGGCCCCTTCCCTCTTGCTAGGAAACTCATGTGCCAACCAGTTGCCTAACTCCCTCAGCTCCCATTTTGGCAGTTGGAAAGAAAGCTGCCTTCTCCCCAGTCCCACACCACCAAATCCCTGGAAAAAAAATTCAGTGTAGATCTCCCATTCAGCAGTTCGGAAATGCTCTTGTCCTGCTGCTGGCTCTTTAAAGGCACTACATAAATAGGGAATCTCCATTCCAGGACAGAATGGAAATTTTCCTAGAGCTTCAGTAGAAACAAAAGCTGAACAGTGCAGTCTAATTTCTTTGCCAAGCTAAGTGAAATGCAAACCTTAAACAAACAGCATGAGAGGTGAAAAGTCAATTAGATTTTAAAAATGCATTCTACTTCAATCATCTCAATAGTCAACTGTAACCTTTGTAAGTTTTGTTTCTTTTGAATACACAATTATCTTTTCTGAACATTCTGAAATAGACAGTAGTAGTGATAATTAAAATTATTTAAGCACAAGATGAGGCCCAAACCTGATGAATTATACAGAATTCATGATGCTCATGTATAAGGAAAATGATTGCTTGAAAATGTCTATTTTTAATTTCAATAGTGCCATTAGATGCAGCTTCTTTTTAAAATGAGGAACTATTTTCAAACATGCCACTAGAACAGAAGAGAGGTGCACCTCTGTGGCAAAGTCACAGAGTTTAAAACGAAACCTCACTGGGGGGGGGGAAGATGAGGGAAATACCCTCATCTTTATTGAGAGATTATAATTTCAAATTAAGTCTGCATCATGTGTTACTATAGAAACTTCCATTTTGTGGCATGTTTGTGGAGAAAATAGTCAAAAGTTGCATTTTAATGAAGGCAAATAGCACATTTTCTTCTTCAGGGTAACAAAATAAAATAGAACTTTTATTAGAAATTAGAAAATGGCAAGCTAATTAAGGTCATGAGGAAGGGACATTAAATCCTGAAGTGACATATGTCATGTTAATTTTCAGCTGCATCTCCACCTCACAGATTATGTATTAGCTACTGCAGAAGACTGATGGATTGAGAGGCTTGTTGCCATGGTGATATTTGCTGCTTTGCTGGTATTCCCTACAGAAAGTAAAGGATTTTTTTTCCTTCTCAGTTAGACAAATTGGCTATATATAGCAAGAGATGTTAGCGAACCGAAACAGCAGAGTCTGGTAGGGGGAGGCTGAGAGAGAGACTGGCATTTATAAATCTAAGGAACCACAATAGACCAGAAAGCTATGGAGGGGGAGAGGTTTGAAACAGCATTTCTATTATTTATCCCTCTTCAGGATGAGGGAGGAGAGCAGAAGATAAAAAGGCAGTGTTGCCTAAAAGAAGGCTACAGCTCCCAATTGGTTTAGTCTACTTGAGATGGGTTATAGCCTGAGGCAAAGCTAACAGCTAAAAGCCTCTCAAGTGGGCACTGAAACAGTGGAATTGCTTACCACTGAAACTGTTAGTGTAAATTGCAGTTTAAGTTCCAAATATACATTTATTTTTTTTAAATCTTTGCTTACAAGGTTTTTAAGGCAAGGTATTGATACCATTTCCACCCATTTCTTGGCACCGTGAAAGTGATGTAGTCAGATACTAAGCACTGTATCTTATGGTTAAAATCTGTTGCTCCGAGGTGTGGGAAGTGTGTGACAGTGTGGTTTAATTTTTAATATTAGCCCATCTCAGCCAAATTTCTAAAGACTATTGGGAAGAAAAGGCAAGGTATATTTTGCTTTGATTTCCCACTCCCTCAGCCCCCTTCACACACACAGATGCACTAAGGAATTTACAGCATTTGCTCTGTGGTTTAGCAAGCTACTATCCCATAAAGACATACTGGGCAGTTTTCACTGCACCCAGTGATGAGTTAGAATATAGCATTTAAATGTTTCCTATTCCCTGTCATGCCTATATTACAATTATATACATCACCATCAGCTTACAGTGGGCTGTACAACAGGCAACATATAGCAAATAATTAAAGTCCCTGCCCTGAAGGGTTCACAGTCCTAAGGCAGGAGAAAGAACAATGCAATAAGGAATAAGCACAGGATGACTAGTGATCATTAAGGTTGGAATACTGAAAAGAGGGATGACTCTTAGTGGACAGCACATCGACTGATGGGCTGTTTCACATATAAGGGGCATCACGACAGAAGGTGTCTTAAGGTAACAAGATGAAGGAAAGCACAGAGTATACTCAGGGTCAAAGTTATGGGGTACTTTTGAAAGCAAAGAGAAGCTTGAATTTAATGGAGAGAGGAATCCAGTGCAGAGACAGAAGGGGGGCACAGGCAGAATGGGGAATGCGGGGGAAAGAATGAGCTTGACACCAGCTTTTCTCAAATTGTTAATTATGTTATTAGACGGAAGAAATAACCAGATCATGGGATAGTGTCTTAGCAAGTAGAGAAACTCAAAGGAACAGATGAGGGGAGAAGGAATGAGAACTCAAAAGGATTACACTAAAATTATAAGCTTTGGGGACAGCCATCATGGAACTTGTGCTCACAGTGATACAGAACTGGGGGTAAGGAGAAGGCTTGGGAGGAAAATAAACCCACTTGTAGCCATGTTGAGTTTGAGGTGTCAGACACATCCAGGAAGAGAAAAATGGCTCTAGAACTGAACAGAGATCATTATTTAGGCGTTATAACTGAAAAGCAGTAATAGAACCTACAGGATTTAATGAGATCCTGCAGGAAGATAACATAGGTTGAGAAGTCCAGGAGCTGTGAGGGATTCAAATTCAAATACAGAGAACAGCTAGTATCCCCAAAAGGGAGAAGACAGACAGAAAGGAAAGGAGATAGCAAAGATTGTACAGCACCATGAGTGTGTGGAAAGAAAGGGACAGATCAGCTCTATTAAAGTAAACAGATCAAGGAAACTATTAATAACTTGAATGGGAGCTGTTTCAAAGAAGTTAAATGAGTGAAAGCAGGATTGCACAGTAGCAAATCATAGACCTGGAGGAAAAGAATGCAAGGCTTCAAGATGGACTATTTTCTCCTTGGCAAAGCATCTCATAATTTCTACCTCCCCAGGAAAGACACTTGATACTTTACAAAACATTAACTAGTTAATCCTCACAACTCTGCTGAGACATACCATTGCGGAAACTACAGTATCACATTCTTCCTACTCCCAACTGTACGCCATGAATTCAATGGGGGCAGCTTGCCTACATAAGGACTTGTAAAGCTTGTTTTCATGGGTTACAAACTCTGGTTGGGAATTTTTTGTCAGAAAAATGCCGATTTGTTGAAACTGAAAGTTTTCACAGAAATGTATAAGTTTGAACAAAGCTCTCAAGTTCAGAATGGCAGGCTGACCGAGAAAGAGACTAGAGTAGCTAATCACCTGGTGGCTAAGGCACTCAATTGGGATGTAAGACCCAGATTCTAGTCCATGCTCTGCCTGTTACAGAGTGCCCTAACCACCACACTACAGTCAGTCTCTCTCTCAATCTCTCCTGTTACAGCTGTTCCATGTCAAATAATTAAATATTCATAGGGTCAGTGAGAAGCTGATTCTATAGCCTGGTGGCTGCAGCATTCATCTGGGATATGAGACCAGGGTTCAAGTTACTGCTGCAAATCAGAGCCTTGAACCTAGGTCTCCTACAGTCCAGGCAAGTGCCCTGACGGGTGGGGGGAGAAAGGAGGTTCTAGCCTCACACAATTTTTAAAATGTCACCTTGTTCTGATGCAGAACAAAAACAAATTTCAAAACATCAAAAAAAATTTGGAAAAGAAAAAAAACTTCTGGTTTTCCTGCCAGCTCTAAACTCATGTTCCTATACAAGTCTATACAATAATGTGACAAGAGTTTCAATGGCAAACTTTGAGAGTCTTGTCACACCAAAATCATCCCTTGTCAGGAAAGTGAGAACAGAACACCACATGTGATGCCTTAGTTCTGATCTACCACCAATACTAGGGAAGCTACCAGGAGTATCTATTATTGATTCACATCGCTTAGAATCCATTTATAGTGGTTACCTGTTTGGAGATATTATAATTTACACTGTCATGTAAATTATTCTTTGTCTGTGAACTACTGACCCAATATATAGAGGTGCTGTGCATGCACATGAAACTCATCTACTGAAAATCCTTGGGGATTCTTTTTTGTTATTGACAACAAGTTATTGCCCATGTGCATTAACCACTTTAACAAACAGTTCAGTTATTTTGTGGTTTATTTTCTCCCTAAAATACCCCAAGGCAATAATCCATACAGTAAGGATCAAAGGCCTAAAAACTTTCAGTTTAAAATAAAGTTGTTTCTGAGCTATAGAAAGCATCTCTTTTAAAAACATGCTTTCATTATTTAAAATTATTCATTATTTATTGAACTACTGATTTATTACAGCGGTGCAGTGGAGGAATAGTAAATTTACCCTGGCCTGAGACTTTCTGTCTCAGATTTCAGAACAGAGCAAAATTTACACTGACAAAAGGGATGTATGATATCAATATGGAAACACATTCACAGGAATGTATTGTCAAAGTTAGTCTCAGGACTCACAGTTTGTCAGACCACTCTGTTTTATTAGCACAGCGCTCTGCTAACAACACCCAGATAATGTGAGCCCCCATGCAAGACCCAAACAGTCTTATTTATACAGATAAAAGGGCGCGAACTAAACAAAGGGATAAAGAGCAAAATTTTACAATTTACCTGGGGCACAGCATGCATATCCTACTTCCTAACTAACTCTGATCGATCTAAGGCTAATACTTCACCAATCGCCCTTAAGTGCAGCAATTGTTCTACCTTAATGTCTGCTTTCCTGACACCTGGATCGCAGCATTCTTTTCATTTCTACTTAAAGCCACATACAGCATTCTTTAATTCATTCTGTTTCTTTAATATAATTCATTTCACTTTCACACTGTATTACACACACACAAAATTATGTGAAAGACTTAATAAGGTTCAGAAGTCAACCACTTGAAAGTTAGGAAATACCAGAATTAAGGTTTCCCTTGCAAACTTAATATAGCCTCTTGTGCTTATTAAGTTTCCTCCTGGGGGGGTTCTCCTCACAAACACTAATGAATTTGACAAACTCCCTTTCAAGACAGGAGACTATTATCCCTGTTTTACAGAGGGAAACTGAGACAAGAGGACAAAGGGTTAGACTCACAAAAGAATTTAGGTGCCTAACTGCCACTTTAGGTACCTAATCCCAGAATCAGACCTGACTGGGATTCACAAAACCTCCATTCAACTGCCCTGAACCCTATAGCCACCTACATTTGCTCAGCCCCAAAATTTTTGCTGTGAAATTTCCCTAGGTGCCTATGTTTCTGCCTCACAGCACATGCACTGCTACCCCCCACCAGGCATCCAGATGCCTTAGCCCCAGTGTGATGAACAAGCCAGGGAGAAGTAGATTTCCTCTGCCTAACTTGTCTGTGAGGCCTAATCCAGTAAGCATGCTCAGACCTCACCTACCAGATGGGGCCCCAGTAGGCAGACTTACACAAAATATAGAGGGAGAGAGAAAGTGGAGGCAGTGCCATCATCCACCTTATAACTTCTAGGCTGGTGGTTTGAGCCCCCACTTCAAGTCCCCCTTCCACCTGAGGGGGAGATGGGATTTTAACTGGGATCTGCCACCTCTCAGTTGCATGCCCTCGCCATTGGGCTACAGGATATAAATAAATTTGGGGCTCCAAGCATAGAACTTTGCACTTGTCTTTATTGAATTTCATCTTGTTGATTTCAGACCAATTCTCCAAAATACTTGCAACCCCTCCCAGTTTGGTGTTGTCTGTAAATTTTATAAACATATTCTCCACTCCATTATCCAAGTTGTTAATGAGAATATTGAATAGTGCTGGACCCAGGACAGACCCTGTGGGACCCCACTAGATACAAGTGGTTCACTGACAAACTGGGAGGATGTAACTACTCTAGGAGTTCAGTCCTTCAACCAGTTGTGCACCCACCTCATAGTAATTTAATCAAGACCACATTTCCCTAGTTTGCTTTGAGAATGTCATGTGGAACTGTGTCAAAAGCTCTACTAAAATCAAGATATAGCACATCTAGTGCTTCCCCCCCATCTCTGGTGAGCAGATGTCCTGATTTTATAAGGACAGTCCTGATATTCAGGGCTTAGATGCCTATATAAGACATTTCACACACACACACACACACACACACACACACCCTGTCCTGATTTTTCACACTTGCTGTCTGGTCAACCTACCCCACCCACTAAGTCAGTAACCTATCAAAGAAGGAAATTAGTTTGGTTTAGCATTAATTTGTTCTTGACAAATCCGGCTTAGCTGTTACTTATCACTCTATTATCCTCTAGGTGCTTACAAACTGATTGTTTCATAATTTGTTCTAGTATCTTTCCAGGTATTGAAGTTGGGCTGACAGTCTATAATTTCCTGGGTCCTCCTTGTTCCCCATTTTAAACACAGGTACTATGTTTGTCAGTTTCCAGTCCTCTGGGACCTCACTCATCCTCCCTGAGTTCTCAAAGACAATCACTAATAGTTTTGAGACTGCCTCAGTTAGTTCCTTAAGTACCATAGGGCTCAATATCTCCATGCCTAAGTTTCTTTGTGAATTTAGCCCAAAGTTATTTGTCTAAGGCCACAAGGGGAATCTGCTGCAGTGTCAAGATTAGAATTCAAGACCTCCTGACACTCGTCTGCCAAAGGAGCTGAGAGCCACAGCTCCCATTTGTATGAGCTGCAGGTGTGAGTGCTTAGTGCTTCTGAAAATAGGTCCCCAGGTGTCTCAAGTTGAGCACTGAGAAAACAAAGCACATATAATTAGTGGTCACCTACCAAACTGTTGGTTTAAGTGACTTTCCCAGAATCACACAGGAAGACTATGGCAAGGATAGAATTCAATCACAAAACCAACTCTTTCTCCACATACCTTCCATCTTATAAGGCAAAAGAAACAGGAGCCCTACAACCAACAATCTTATTCACTACAAAACAGTGGTTCGCTCACTGATCATCATCCATCCTGAGCACAGAATGAGGCAGGGGTTCTCAGGGGGAAAAGTATGTGATCCTGTAATTAAAAACTGTATCATAATGCATATGCACAGGGTAGTCAAATTAAGGTTACACAGGCAACCTAAGTGATGGCATTTGCTAACTTTTGAGTGCCTGGCTTTGCAACCTAAATAGCTTTCTTTTAATATAGTTTCTTGTATGTCATTTAGTAGTTGTTTTAAAGGGGAAAAAAACAATAAATTTAGTTGTGTGTGACTGTAGCAACTCTCCATCATACATCAGCAGCAGGATTTGATTCTTGAATCTTCAGTATTGCAGCAAAGACGTTTGAGCTATAAAACCATTTGAGCTATAAAACTAACTACACTAGCAGCTGCCCGAAGAAGACTGTTATCCTGCTTGAGCCAACTACTAAGGAAGGACACAGCACACTGAAACAGTGTTTTACCTGTTTATGAGAAGCCCTACTTCACAAGGGCAAGGGCAAAAAACCAGCGGGTTCTTTCTGAGAGGAAGTGTAGCTAAGTGGATGAGTAATCATGCCTCTCGCCTTCAGAGCATGATCAGGTGCAGTGTTGCAAGAGGGTTTGCAGTTTAGCACTCCCTTTACCTATTCCAGTTAGGCAGTGATCTGCTATTTTCCATGGCTTAGCTCTCCAGACAGGTCACTACTCAGTCCATTCCCCTTCCAGGGCAAACAGAAAAGTCCAAAAATAGGAAATTCAAAATCTAATGGCCTTCAAACCTGTCTCCCAACATCTATCTGAAACTTGACTTTCTTGGCCTCTTTTAACATCCATGCATCCCCTCTCAGTCTGGGGGACCTTTCCTGGGGTCCTTTGATCCTTCTTCAGTTTCTCTGAGCTGCTCCTATCTTCACCCCCCCCTGTTGACATCTTCACAAGGTCTCTGGACTCTGCTGTCCCAGCCTGGATCTGTGATTCCTCACAGCTTCTCCTTAGCCAGCTATGAAAACCATTCCCAGCAGCAGCTTGACCATATTACAAGCACTCCCTCTGCCTGTCACCTTTCAAGCACTCATTATCTTCCTCCTCCAAACAGAAGTTCCCTCTCAGCCCTTTTGCTGGAGCTGGGCTTGTGTCTCAGGCCTCTTGCCTTAGGATAGCCTGTCCTTCCCTCATTCAAGCAGGAGCTCCCCTGCAGCCCTCTCTCTGAGGTGGGGTTTGTGTCTCAGGCCTCTTGCCTTGGTATAGTCTCAACTGCAAGGCTTTTGCCAACTGGCCACAGCCGAACACCCTCTCCAGTTAGCCTTCCAATCTGGAGGGTTCAGCAGGCCAGCCTTCTCCCATCAGCATCCATCTATTGTGAGGGAAGAGGCAACTTTTATGCTGGCTCCCTTCTCCCATTTCTTCTTAGTTGATTGGGTGAGTGAGGAAACCCTGCCCTCTCTGCAAGGTTTTGGGCCCTTAAAGGTAGTGTCAGGATACCTTTCCCCTCCAAGCACCAGTCATCCAAGGACCCTTAGGTCTCTCTATACATCTGCTGGACCATTCCAAATCCTGAAAGGATCATGTCAGGTGGTGGGGTGGGCTGAGCACTACACTCTACTGCCTGCCAGGCATTTTATCACAGGATGAGGTTAGAGTCTGATGTATTAGAGAGCTAGGTTCTATTTCCAGCTAGTGTAACTTCTCAGTGAATTATGAGGCCTAAGTTATTAATAATTCTGTACCCTTCATCGCCCTTATTAACGTCAGTCTCTACAAGAAATGAGTCTAGAACTCATGGTTTCCTGGCTCTCTATGCAAAGTACATTCCTTTCATAAGGGAAATCCTCCATCATCATCATCCTATCTGTGTCCCCAGGGCCGGCTCTAGACCCCAGCGTGCCAAGCGCGTGCTTGGGGCGGCGTCCCGCAGGAGGGCGGCAGGCGGACCCGGTGGACCTCCCGCAGGCATGCCTGCAGATGGGCCACTGGTCCCACGGCTCCAGTGGAGCATCCGCAGGCATGCCTGCAGGAGGTCCACCGGAGCCGCGGGACCAGCGACCGCCAGAGCGCCTCCCCGCGGCATGCCAGCCTGCTTGGGGCGGCGCAAATCCTAGAGCCGCCCCTGTGTGTCCCATCTGGAGTTTGAGCTCTGTATGAAATGCTGAAGAGACACTAGGGCAGTGCATGCATAGTGGTATAAGACATTAGGGTGGGAGAAAGTGGGGTAGGCATGCTCCCTAAAACAAGCTGCACTACACAAACAATAGATGGAAAATGGTAACTTTCAGCAGTTTAAAACTCAGCCAAATCTAGGCAGATCTTCACAAGCCCAGGAAAAGGCATGTCCCAGGGCTAGGCCCTACCCTCCTGTCAAATTTCAAAGTCCTGCTGCAAACAGTGCAAACCACAAGCTTTTCAAAGATGAGGTTACTAGAAATTTTATAATGGAAAGCCTTAGGAAATCTTAACATAGGGATTGTTCATCTACAATTGTAGATGGGAAGGAGGCTACCAGGTTCCATGCATGTTTTCCATGTTAGTCTATAAGGTGCCACAGGATTCTTTGCTGCTTTTACAGAATCAGACTAACACGGCTACCCCTCTGATACATGTTTTCCATGGTGACCCAAGACCGCCCAGAGAGGGGGGCAAGTGGGGCAATTTGCCCCAGACCCCGCAGGGGCCCCGTGAGCCCTGGCCAAGATCCCTTCCCTAGCTAGAGGTGGCAGCGGTCTGGGTCTTCGGCGCACTTCGGCAGCAGGTCCCTCAGTGCTGCCGAAGACACGGAGCAAATGAAGGACCCACCACCGCCGAAGACTCAGAGCGCCACCCGGTGAGTACAAGCACTGCAGCGGGTGGCGCCTTTTTTATGTCTACTCCCCCGCTTTGACCCAGGTCCCCTGAATCCTCTGGATGGCCCTGCCATGGTGATGAAAGTTCTCTGTGGGAGAGCAACATTTAGAGAAGATTCTAGATCTGCTCTATCAAGTGTATTCAAACCTCTGGGCCAATTCTGCACATGGATTGTGGCACAGAGGAGCATCTAGCCTTCAAAATTCTGATTAGCCAATCAGATTTACCAAATGTTTGCTTAAAATTATCTTGTTTCTTTTAACATCAGTGAAGGGTCATCATTTAGTTGGTGCAACATATCTGGCTTTGCACAGAAAATAAAGTAGTCTGAGATTATCTTGAGTATATTTGCAAAAATAAAATCGAGAAACTATTTTCTGATCTGTCACTTGTTATGTTGCCTGTCATACATCATTCAGCATACAGTAACAGTAAGCCAATATGGGTAGAGGAAATGTTAACCATGTATGGAGATGTCCATTAATGCAGTAAATGAGACACAACATATCAGTATGTTGTGATTAATCCAGCAGTTTTTTTTAAAATGAAAAAGTAAAACCTTTTAATTAACATGTCATGGGGTCCACACACAACAGCAGCACCTCCTGCTGGCCATCCTGGGGACTAGGTCTGTCACTTGGTTCACCCTCTTCTGGTGGTGCCCCTCCCATCCTCCTCTCACCCTGCAGACCTGCCAGGAACCATCCATGTTTCCCACTTCTGGGGTTACCCTAAGTCCTTCTATGCAAACAGTCTCAGGCAGTCTTCTCCTGTGCTGTCCTGGTGGTGCCACTTCCCCAGTGGCCAGTAGGGGAACCTGGCCTGCCCTCTACTCTGGGTTCCAGTCCAGGGACCCTCAGCTCAGCAATTCTGGACTCTACCATCTCAGCCCTCGCTGCTTCTTCCCTGAACTGCTTCCTACTCTTCCTGCTCCCCCTCCCCTTCTCTGACAGTACCAGCTCCAAATCAATTCCTTCCTCCCTCTTCCCAGAGACTGACTGCAGACTATCTCCCTGCAGCCTCCAAACACTGCTCCCTCTTCTCAGGGAGTAACTGCTTTTTCCCCACCACCCTGTCTGTTCTCAACTCCTGGGCATTATAGGCCCTGCCTATTCCTGCCCAGCTGAGCCTCCTTTAATCAACTCTCTGTTCCCTGACTACTCTTCCAGGTGCAGCCTGGTCAGTTAGATGGCCTACCTGGCCACCTTAACCCCTTCTAACCCTGTGTGGTGTGAACACCCGATAATTTAAAACAGCTCAGGGATAGATCCTCAGCATATGGAAATCAGCATAGCTCCATTGAAGTTAATGCAATTATGCCAATTTCCACTATGTGAGGATCTGACCTCTGTATAGAATCTCCCAATTACTAGAATCATTGTTATGGCCACCATTAACAAGTTGGCACTTACCAGCAGCTGTCATACAGTGGTATCTGAGATCACCTGTGTTTTCCCTTATCTTTATGAGATCGCTATATTCCTAATTCTTGTATTATTCAACTCTGACAAATATTAACAATTTATGGATTCTACCATGCTTTGTTTCCATCTGAAAATCTAGCATGCTGCTGATGTGTTTTTCTTATTGCCCAATCCTGCAGTCTCAGCTAAAGTTACACTGAGATCACTATCTATGAGCACTGTAGGATCCTATGAAAATGCTGTATAAAACTATGAGAGAAAATAGTCTGTGGAAAAGAGTATATATTTTACAAAACCATTACAATGTGGACTCACTCCAGTATATTCAGACACATACATCTTAAAATAGGATTCAGAAAAAAATTATTTCTATCAAAATTTCAACTCTATGTGATGTGATAGGTTCTCCCCCACCCCACACACACACACAGGAAATAATTAAACAGATTGCAGTCTTTTAGCACCATCTTCAGAATAATATGATAAAGTAACATAATACTCCCTTAATGCAGCAGTCAGTTCTCCTGCAGCAGTGCAGGAGAATAATGTGGTGTAAGGTGACCAGATAGCAAGTGTCAAAAATTAGAACACTTTTTTTCAGGGTGTACGGGGGTATAGTTGAATGTATGAGACAAAATCCCTAATATCATAGAATCGTAGGACTGGAAGGTACCTTAACAGGTCAAGTAGTCGAGTCCCCTGCACTCATGGCAGGACTAAGTATTATCTAGTCCATCCCTACAGGTGTTTGTCTAACCTGCTCTTAAAAATCTACAATTATGGAGATTTCGCAACCTCCCTGGACAATTTATTCCCATACTTAACCACTCAGACAGTTAGGAAATTTTTCCTAATGTCCAACCTAAACTGCCCTAGCTGCAATTTAAGCCCATTGCTTCTTCTCCTATTCTCAGAGGTTAAGGAGAACAGTTTTAATCCCTCCTCCTTGTAACAACCTTTTATGTACTTGAAAACCGTTATGTCCCCTCTCAGTCTGCTCTTCTCCAGACTAAACAAACCCACAGGGGGGCTGCATAGGGCCCCAGAATGCCTAGGGATGGCCCTGTTCCTTCAAAAGTCATGTTTTATAGATCTTTAATAATTTTTGTTGCTCTTTTCTGGACTTTCTCCAATTTTCCTCATCTTTCCTGAAATGTGGCACCCAGAACTAGACAATACTCCAGTTGAGGCCTAATCAACACAGAGTAGAGTGGAAGAATGACTTCACGTGTCTTGCTTACAACACTTCTGCTAATACATCCCAGAAGAATGTTTGCTTTTTTTTGCAACAGTTTTACAAAGTTGACTCATACTTGTGATCCACTAGGACCCCCAGATCCCTTTCTGCTGTACTCCTTCCTAGCCAGTCATTTCCCATTTTGTATATGTCCCATTTTGTTCCTTCCTAAGTGGAGTACTTAAGCTGACTGGTCTGTAATTCCCCAGGTTGTCTTTATTTCCCTTTTTATAGATTGGCACTATATTTGCCCTTTTCCAGTCCTCTGGAACCTCTCCCGTCTTCTGTGACTTTTCAAAGATAATTGCTAATGGCTCAGATATCTCCTCAGTCAGCTCCTTGAGTATACTAGGATGTATTTCATCAGGCCCTGGTGACATGAAGACATCTAACTTGTCTAAGTATTCTTTAACTTGTTCTTTCCCTATTTTAGCCTATGATCCAACGTCATTTTCATTATTGTTCACTATGTTAAACGTCCAATTGCTACTAACCTTTTTGGTGAAAACTGAAACAAAAAAGTCATTTAGTACTTCTGCCAGTTCCACATTTTCTATTATTGTTCTCCCTTCCCCATTCCGTAATAGGTCTACCATGTCCTTTGTCGTCTTCTTGCTTCTAATGTTTGTGTAGAATGTTTTCTTGTTACACTTTATGTCTCTAGCTAGTTTAATCTCATTTTGTGCCTTGGTCTTTCTAATTTTACACACTTGTGTTATTTTTTTATATTCATCCTTTGTAATTTGACCTAGTTTCCACTTTTTTTAGGACTCTTTCTTGAGTTTCAGATCACTGAAGATCTCCTGGTTAAGCCAGAATGGTCTCTTGCCATACTTCCTATCTTTCCTACGTAGTGGGATAGTTGCTCTTGTGCCCTTAATAAAGTCTCTTTGAAAAACTGCCAACTCTCTTGAACTGTTTTTCCCCATAGACTTGCTTCCCATAGTATCTTACCTACCAACTCTCTGAGTTTGGTAAAGTCTACCGTCTTGAAATACATTATCTTTATTGTACTGTTTTCCCTCCTACCATTCCTTAGAATCATGAACTCTACCTTTTCATGATACCTTTCACCTAAGCTGCCTTCCACTTTCTGATTCTCAACCAGTTCCTCCCTATTTGTCAAAATAAGATCTAGGACAGCCTCTCCCTATAGTTTTTGCCACCTGCTGAAGTTATCTGGTCATCTTAATGTGGTGACACTGTGTTCTCTCATTCTTCATCATTCAATATTCCCTCTTCCAAATCCATCCCTAGAGCACAAAGCTATGCCACCGAGGATGGTTATTACTTGCTGGTAGCTTCAATGTATACACAGTATGGTTCAGAATATAATAGGAAGTTCTGTAACTACATTGGTAACATCCTTAATGAATAAAGTCATTTTCAAGTATATTATAGTTGATTAGTTGTGATAGAAGGCAGTACATGAAAATTATGAGACAAAGTTTAAAAATAAATACTCTGAAGGCTGTAAAAAGCATGACAGTATTTCATGTAACTATTTACTTTAGGCTTTAATATGCAAATAAAAAGCTCCTTGGAAAATCCCCATTAAATATTATTTTAAAACCCCTTTCTACAAATGAATGGTGAAAGCTTTCAATTCAGTTCCCTTCTGCATTATCGCAGGTGCTTAACAATTAAAAAAGGAAATATTGATCAAAATCTTATCTCAAATAAATATCAAGTTTGAATAGTAGCCAATACATTTCAATGCATGTATGCATTTTACGATTTATATGCACACAGAGAAAAATTATAGAAATATATTATATTGTGCACACTATTTCTAAGCATTAATATTTATTATTCAATGTATTTGAGGTTGCTAGAAGAGTTCTGACATTACCAAAATTAATAATTTATTAGTTGAATTTCATTTCATGTATATTTTAACAAATTTGCATAGGCAATATTTCAAATAACTGTGGTCTGAGAAATTTAAAACTTCCATTTTGAAAGATATGTTTTAGGGCTTATGCAAATGAGAGACTGACAATAGATAAAGCTCAGAGCAGTTCAGGCAGATGCTTTGCAAGCTTCCCTAAACAGTGTCCCATTAGCTTGATTCATATCACTGCTGCTACTCCAAATCCAAGTTATGTCTTAAGCAACCATAACTATAGTAAGCTTGCATGTGTTTGCCTATGCCATTCCACTTCATTTCAGCACACTGGTATGGGGTGTAATATTTCCAAACACTGTAAATATCAGATCACAAGAAAAGCATCAATGATGACAGAAGTCTACTTGGTGTCTGGGATCCCTAGTGAAACAATGGCTTGTAGCTTTAACAGGAATAGAGGGGTCCTCTTCTCTCCATGTGCATGCATAAGAAGTTATTTGCACACATTGAGCCTTTTATTCATCTCAGCATAAAACCATGCAGAAAAAGAACAATGGGTTTTGTTTCCTCATCATTCCTACATGTCCCCCCTGCTCCCAGAGGCAGGGCTGCTGATAGAGCAGGGTGGTGAGAAGGCATGCCACCAGTACTCAAACAGCTTAGATCCCTGAGAAAAACAGATCTGTTTCCCATTGCTTTCAGTCTGTCTGCTCTCCCACACAGGCTCCTCTGCAAATACAGAAGTCTGCACAGTCATGCCACCCTGCCCACACACGCGCACACACCCACACACCCGGCACAGTTCTCAAAGAACAGAGCAGGAGTTACTATGGCTCTGGAGAGTGGTGGCTTATGATGCATTTTGCACCAGAACATAGGCTACCCCAAGGTGGGTATGTACAAATTGGGCAGTTCCTTCTCTCCCCACCCCAACTACTCCTTTTCGCTGTGGTTGGAGATGTGACCACCCAGAGAGCTCGGAACCAGTGTATCATCCTAGAAGGATGGGGATGAGCATACAGCATAGCTACCTCTCCCTTCCATGCTGTGTCCTCAGTCCACTTCTTAGAGGTGTATGCATGTTTTGGCTCCCCTCCACACCACACACGAGAGGGGACGATCAGGGCTCAAGAGAAGAATATATTCCCTAAACTTCCTGATGACGCAAGGTTTCCCAAAACATAGACAGGCCTGAGTGGACAATTCAGACTGCAGAAACAAAACAGAAACAAGCCAAAACCTAAGTCATTCCAAAGCACACTTGAGAAATAAACACCAGACGAGACTGAAAATGAGTGTTTACTACTGATTAACATGCATTTGTGTTAAAAGGTATTTCATAGAGTTGGCAAGGATTGCTTCAAAGCCTGCAATTAAGGAGCTGTTGGACCAGCACTGGCCCTTTTTGTCCCACTATTCCTGTAGACCCTGCTTTTTTTTTTGAACTTCCCGATATAAAGGAATGAGCAGTTTCTGGTGCCAGCGAGGATGGTTGTTGGTCTTGCATTTAGTGTAATCGCAAACTAGAATGAATCACATGTTATATTTCATGACTGGAGCCTTAGCCTGCAAATGAATGAACGAGCACAAAACAAAATGTGGCAGTATTAGAGCTGGGTGAATAACTGATTTTTGGGTTCGCTGGGAGTTCCTAAATAATAATAATCTGGGGAAAAGGGGTTGGTTCAACCTGAATCAAATCCAAAATTTTTGGCATATTACACAAGTCCATTTCAGGTTGAATGACACATTTCATTTGACCCAAACCATTTGTTTCTGGGCTAGAGTCACAAAACAGCTGGATGAGGAGGAGGAAGAGTTGGTGATGCCCTCCTTATAATTTTTAGCCCAGTGCTTAGGGTGCTCATCTGGGATGGGGGTGACCTAGGTTCAAATCCCTGCTCTAGGGTAAGGATTTGAACCCACATCTCCCCACCTCCCAGGTAAGGACCCTCACTACCAAGGTACTGGATATTCTGGCATAAGGGTCTCTCAATCTCTCCAGTCAAAACCGCTCCACTTTATATAAAATACTTAAATAGTCATTGGGCCAGAGAGAGAAAGTGAGAATGACTCTCTAGCTCAAAGGTTAGGGCACCCAGCTGTGAGGGGGGATCCAAATTCAAGTCCCTGCTCCAATGACCAATTAAGTATTCATACAAAGTGGAGCAGTTTCAACAGGCGAGACTAGGGTCTGATCTACACTACAGACTGTGGTTAGATATTGATAGATGTTTGGCTGCGTGTGTGTGTTCTCCCCAAGCCCTGCGCAGACAGCTGGCATGGCAGACCTCAAGTGAACCACCCAATGACCACAAGATCCGTTAAGGTGCAAAGGCACCCAGCCATGTTTATTGTCGACAAAGCATGGTACTAGTATCCCACCGACTCTACCACTAATACTTCTATGCCTGTAACAGTGGACCAGCTCAGTGAACGGTGGGACTTTCCGTTCCTCCCTATGGCCAGACAAAGATATTCCCTCTGAGATACATCTTTATACCCTGATACAAACAAGTTAATACTACCCCTCTGACATAGTTAGTTACTGCCCCCAACGTGGCTAGTTATCACCCATCATCTTATACATATTGGTTCAATCAAAACATCTCTATTACGTAGTGTTATCCTGCCCTAAACTTTTAGGCAGGGTCAGTGTGTTCCTGTTATCCTTGGGGAATGTTTTTGTATCATCTTTGATATTGGGCTGTTCTGATACCACCTGATATCAGGATGTGTTTGTGTGAGCACCCTGTGACTAGCACTTCATAAAAATGTGTATTTCTGCAATATCAGCCCTATTCTTGCCAATTCTGTACGCAGGTCCTGCCTCATAGCAGGCCTCTAATACAAGGGCTTGTGTCTCAGGCTCTCTTATATTGGTATAACTACGTCAGTTAAGGGTGTGAGAAATCCACATCCCTGAGTGACACAGTTATACCGACCTAACCCCCCCAGGTAGAGGAGCTCTCTCCCATTGGCTTAGAGCATCTGCATTAAAGCACTACAGCTGCACCAATGCAGTGTTTTAAGTGTAGACTTGCCTTAAGAGACCTATCCCAGGATAGCCTGGAAATAAGAGAACTTAGCTAGGAGAAGGGAGAGCTGGGTTCAAATCCCAGTTCCAGAGTGGGGATTTGAACTTGGGTCTCCTACATCCCAGATAAGGGCCCTAACTACTGAGCTAAAGTTACAAGTAGGCTTGGCAGAATTTGATTTTTAATTTATAGTTTTGATAGATAATATTGATGTTTAGTTTTAAGCATTTTATGGTTTTGATCTATTTACATTTTCACAGTTGTGCAAAATTATGCTTTTGAAGCTTTTTTTATTTTTATCACCAAGTTTTTACAGCTGCAGGAAATCCTAGGGAGAATCAGACAATAATTTAATTACTTAATAACAGTAGACATAAAGATTCATAAAGTTAAAGCTTTATAACCGTTAATACAAATTGTCAACGTCATGTCAAAATATACAAAGTAAACAGCTTTGGTCAAACTCTAATAAGTTCTCAAGCAGCATTTTTCTTACTTTGCCTATCTGTAAACTTCAGTTATTAATGATGGAAATGTTTTTGTTTATTTGTCTGTATGTGGTAAAATTGACATTTTTGACCCACTGCTTGCATCCGAAGAAGTGGGTATTCACCCACGAAAGCTCATGCTGCAAAACTTCTGTTAGTCTATAAGGTGCCACAGGATTCTTTGCTGCTTGACATTTTCTGACATTTACCAATAACATTCTAATCATTCTAACCCTAGTTATGGGTGGAGAGGCAGAGAGGGAGGGCTCTTTCTCCTGTGTTATGATAAGGATTCTAAGTCCCATTGAGAATCTAGCCCAAAAATGTTTTGGCTGAAACTATTCCACAAATTCATGTCAAATTCACAGGTAGTTTTGGATCCACAAAATCTGCATTTTTCAGCTAATAAAATATTCTTCCAAATATTTGCGCCCAACTCTAGTAGTAATACAATTAAGCATAACAAGCAATTAGAATGATCTCATTTGAAGGCCATTTCTCTCTGCATACCTACATCCATTATTTCCCAACACAGCAACACTACATGCTTCATGCATGTGTCTATCTGGCTGTAATTGCCCCTGAAAAGAACATATACTGTGCATTCCATGCTGACATATCTACAACACTAATTGCTTTTTGCAGCAGTAACACAGTAACACAGAGCGTGATTTGTGCTGACATCTTTGCCTTTTGAACCTACCCAGTGATCCATTCAGGATTACATCAAACGATTCTGATTTATAGGTTGAGAAATTCATGCAGCAGTTTTCCTTCTCATACCAATGACTAACACATGCCTGCCAACATGAGTGAGATCCAGAGAGCTGTCAATCAATAACACAGGGACCTCAAGAGCAAAGATTTGAACAAACATAATAGACTGCTCCTGATTTACCTCTTCACCACTTAAATAGGCTGAAGTGAGATGTAAGCGACTGAGAGGTCTTGTGTGGGCTCTCTGTACAGGAGGGACTTTCACCATATATGTTTAAGGGCTTAAAATAAAGATTAAGATAAAAACATCCTTTTAATGATCATTCTCATTTAGTAATAATATAGAGGGTTGCCAACTCTCTAATCGCACAAACCCAAACCTTGCCCCACCCCTGCCCTGAGACCAATCCCTTCCCAACCCTTCCCTGAGGCCCCACCCCCTCCTCACTCCATCCACTCCCCCCCATCGCTTTCTCCACACACACACTCACTTTCACCGGGCCTAGGCAGGGGGTTGGGATGCAGGAGGGGGTGCAGGTTGAACCTAGGACATGGGCTTGGGGTGTGGGAGGGGGGTTGGGGTGCAGGCTCTGGGAGGGAGTTTGGGTGCAGGAGGGGGCTCAGGGCTGGGGCAGGCAGTTGGGGCATAGGAGGGGGTTCAGGGTGCGGGATCCGGCCAGGCAGCGCTTACCTCAGGCAGTTCCCGGAAGCAACCAGCATGTCCAGCACCTACACTCAGGGGCAGCCAAGTGGCTCTGCGCTCTGCCCCTGCCTCCAGGCCTGCCCCCACAGCTCCCATTGACCGCGGTTCCTGGCCAATGGGAGCTGTGGAGTCAACATTTGAGGCAGGGGCAGCGCACAGAGACCCCCACTGGCCACCCCTGCGTCTAGGAGCCAGAGGGATGCGCTGGTCACTTTGGGAGCCTTGCGGAGCCGGGACAGCTAAGGAGCTTGCGTCAGCCCCGCTGCAGCACTGACTAGACTTTTAGTGGCCTATTAAAATCTCCCAGATTGGTTTCAGTAGCCACTTGGAGACTGATTCTGGGAGACTCACGGCCAATCTAGGAGGGTTGGCAACCCTAATAATATAAAACTAATGTTGCAATATTTAAAAGTGGGAGCTTGAGGACAGTATCAATTTTGAAGCACTTCCCGCTAATATCTAGTAATAATAATGCTTTGCATATATATAGTAACTTCCAGCTGAAGATCTCAACACACTTCGGAAACATCAATCAATGAAGCTTTGCAATATTCCTGTGAGGTAGATATTAGTATCTCCATCTTACAGATCAGAAACTGAGTCACAGGGAGATGAAATAACTGGCACAAGATCATACAGGAAGTCTATGATTGACATATATTCTATTCCTGGCTCTGCTACTAACTTGCTGTGTCACTTTGCACTAGTCCCAGTAATCATTCAATGCTTCAGTTTCCCCATCTATAAGAAAGGGATACCAATGGATTACCTCCCTTTGGAAAGTGCTTTAAGATCTATAAATGAAAAGCTAAACACACACACACACACACACCCCTAAACCCAGGGTTGTGTGTTCAATCCTTGAGGAGGCCACTTAGGTATCTGGGGCAAAAATTGGTCCTGCTAGTGAAGGCAGGGGGCTGGACTCAATGACCTTTTGGGGTCCCTTCCAGTTCTATGACATAGGTATATCTCCATATATTGTACACATATACATTGCATAAT
The DNA here is from genome assembly GCF_020497125.1 of Mauremys mutica. NCBI lineage: Eukaryota > Metazoa > Chordata > Testudines > Geoemydidae > Mauremys > Mauremys mutica. The sequence continues at coordinate 203,097,117 of NC_059072.1, read as the reverse complement.
TCTATCTCAACACTTTTCAACAGAGGCATCACTAGCTATGGGAAAAGGGGTCAGTTGCCCCTCTTCCCCAAGATTTTTCATAGCTCTATATTCTCCTTTATGTCTTCCACTTCCTCCTCCCCACCCCCACAACTTTAGACCCGGTCATTAGAAATGCAATGATTGCCTAGTTTTTCCTCATTCATGATGCTCTTTGGAACAGAGAACGTTCTATATGCTGACACAACTTTGTCACTGCTGCCCTTGAATTTTTCTGTAATGAGGCTCCTGTTTTTCCAAGGTTGAGATTTTCAAAGTGCTAAAGGTTGTCCTTTCTGCCTTTGAAAATCTCTCCCTAAAACTATATCAATAACCTACATACATACATACACGAAATAACTAGGAACTTTAACGTAATGGTCAAAGTTAACACTACAGTTGAAACCAATTTGTGCCAAAGAATGCTACAATCAGAAAACAAAACTAATCAGTTAAAATATGGAAGTTAACGGTTACAGGAATGTAGTTAGCATTTTACAGTATCCTCACCATTCATGCGATCGCTTAAATGAATGTCTGTGTAAAATACCATATTGCTCATTCTAAAAAGAATCTGCTCTTGCATACCTATCCACGCAACAAGGAAATACCTATATCAAAGTAATTACAACTTTAGACAGTCTTTTAATCATTAACTATAAATGAAAAATACATCCTGAAGTGAAACTGTGCCCTGGCTGGCTTGTTCTGCTGTTCATTGCCATTCATGCCAGACTTTTGAAAATGTAAGCAGAGTATTAGACTTCCGGCATGACAAGCTATGTTACCACAGGGCACAGCAAGACTGGATTAAGGACAGAATTACTTGCAGCTTTAACTCTGAGTCTGAGTCAAACTCTTCATAGAATCATAGAAGTGTAGGACTGGAAGGGACCTCGAGAGGTCATCTAGTCCAGTCTTTTGCACTCATGGCAGGACTACATAAAATAACTAGACCATTTCTGACAGGTGTTTGTCTAACCTATTCTTAAAAACCTCCAACAACGGAGATTCCACAGCCTCCCTAGGCAATTTGTTCCAGTGCTTAACTACCCTGACAGTTAGGAACTTTTTCCCACTGTCCAACCTAAACTTCCCTTGCTGCAATTTAAGCTGATTGCTCTTGTCCTCACCTGATTGTCTTGTCCTTATGTACTTGAAAACTGATATGTTTCTCTTCAGTCTTCTCTTCTCCAGGCTAAACAAACACATTTTTTTCCAATCTTTCCTCATAGGTCATGTTTTCTTGACCATTATCCTTTTTGTTGCTCTCTCTGGACTTTCTCCAATTTGTCCACATCTTTCCTGAAATGTGACACCCAGAACTGGACACAGTACTCCAGCTGAGGTTGTATCAGCACAGAGTAAAGCAGAAGAATTACTTCTCGTGTCTTACTTACAACACTCCTGCTAATGCATCCCAGAATGCTGTTCGCTTTTTTTGCAACAGTTCTACACTGTTGACTTATATTTAGCTTGTGATCCACTATGACCCCCAGATCCCTTTCCACAGTACTCCTTCCTAGGCAGTCATTTCACATTTTGTATGTGTGCAACTGATTGTTCCTTCCTAAGTAGAGTACTTTCCATTTGTCCTTATTGAATTTCATCCTATTTACTTCAGAACATTTCTCCAGTTTGTCCAGATCATTTGGAATTTTAATCCAATCCTCCAAAGCAGTGGTTCTCAAACGTATTTGATAGGACCCCCCCTTCTTTCTGTCTAATAGTTTACGCCCCCCCCCAGTACATATACTGCCACCCAGCTCTGAAGACAGCATGCGCCAGCAGCAACACAGGAGTAAGGGTGGCAATGTGAAAAGTGATATTAATCAATATCACTTATCACAGCAGACAGCACCCCATTGCCACCCATACTTGTGTGCTGCTACTGCCACCCCAGGACTGACAGCTGGAGCCCCGCTGCCTCATGGTGAGGGATTAGAGGCGGGGGAAGGAGAGTCCAAGCCAGGGAGGTGGGACTTTGGCTGTCCCTGTCCCCGGAGTGCAGAGCCCTTCTGCAAGAGCCCTAGCCACCCAGGGACGACAGCCAGAGCTCTTATTTAAAAAACAAAATGCAGAGCTCATGCCTCCCCTGGGAAGCCCAGGCTATAGCTTGAGAACTGCTACTCCAAAGTACTTGCAACCCCTCCCAGCTTGATATCATCCACAAACTTTGTAAGTGTACTCTCTATGCCATTATCTAAATCATTGACGAATATACTGAACAGAACCAGACCCAGAACTGATTCCTGCAGGACCCCACTCGTTATGCCCTTCCAAGCTTGACTGTGAACCACTGATAACTACTCTCTGGGAACGGTTTTCCAACCAGTTATGCGCCCACCTTACAGTAGCTCTATCTAGGTTGTATTTCCCTAGTTTGTTTATGAGAAAGTCATGTGAGACAGTATCAAAAGCCTGACTAAAGCCAATTTATAAAGAAAATTCAAGCAATGGCAAGGTAGTTAATTTTATTTGTATAATCTATTGGCAGGGCCAGCTCTAGGTTTTTTGCCGCCCCAAGCAAAAAAAATTTTGGCTGCCCCCACCCCAGCCCTGGTCCCCCCCCCACTCCTCTGCCACCCCAGTCCTGGGCTCTCCCCGCCACATGCACACCCCGTGCTGCCCCAGCTCTGGGCTCGCCCCTACCCCCCCCCACCTGTGCCCTCTCCACCCACACATCCCCTGCCGCCCCAGCCATGGGCTCCCCCGCCCTCACCTGCACCCTCCTTCCGCCCCAGCCCTGGGTCACTGGTAACTTGCTCCCAGGGCAGATCATTCAGCAGGAATTTTGGATGTGCACAAAACACAGACAGGATTGGTTCCCATATGGTTACAGAGCTGCAGTAAAGTGGAACAATTTTCAGCTTGTGTGGTTGGAGGATATCTGGATGCATATTATAAGACTGTCCTCCATAAATGAGGAAAAGTTGAGGTGCCTTTATTATTCTTTTGTTCCACTCTTTGTTTCTATGGGGAATTTGCCAATGCAACATCACTGTCTTTTTTTTCTTTCTTTCTTTTTTTTTTTTTTTGTTTAAAAGGAAAAGGCAATGGCTGTTGAAAATAGCAATTCCAGTCCTAAAGACCACTGGGAAGCATTTCTTGCTCAATTTTATCTTACTTTTTCTACAGCAAGTTACAGTGGATCAGTATATTTAATTTGGGAGAAATGAAGTAACAGCTGCCCAAATTGAGCTTGAGCACACCTGAATTTTGAGGGTGTTCAAATCTGGAAAGCAGGTGCTAGATTCCCTTTCTGAATATTAGCTAAATCTGGAAAGGAAAAGTCAATTTCTGCTTCCATGGCTCAGAAATGGAAATCCTCCTACGTGCCTGGTACTGTATCTAAAGGGGCCGAAGTCCCCTAGCAGAGCCTCCCTTCCCTTACTTTTCATTTTAAATTCTAGTGGGAGTCACATACCTCCCTTGCTAGGCTTCAGATAGAGAGAGAGAGGCACTGTCCATTTAGTCCACCCAATTCCTTCTTTGGGGGTTGCAAGGTGAGGTCACACCAGTATCCCTAATCCAGTCTGGGGATGTCTTCCGAAGGGGATATCTGGGCCAAAGCCTTCTACTCCTTGGGCACACTTGTTCCCCATTCACAGTGCCACCCCACTCTAGCAGTGAGCTCTCCATTCACAGCAAGCTGCAGCATGAGATTTCAGCTACCATACTCCCTCCCCCTCCCTTTCCTGTTGACAGCGGTCAAGGGAATGCTGGGAAATGTAGTTCTTTCCCTGCTCCAGGGCTGGCTCTATAGGCAGGGAGCTAACCAAGGAACTACAGCTCCCAGGGCCCCTTGTTGGTTCTCAGCTCCCAGGCTGGATCCCTGTGGGCTGCCGCCCCTGCAAATGGGCTGCCCCAAGCACCTGCTTGCTTTGCTGGTGCCTAGAGCCGCCCCTGTCTATTGGCATTACTGTAGTATTTGAGCACCTCTCAAACATAAACTTAGTCTCACAATATCCAAGTTAGACAAGGAATTATTATTCCCTCAGACACAGAGAGGTTGAGGCCTACACATTTTCTAAGATCTCAGCTGAGTTTGAGTGGTAAACTGGAGACACTTAGGTGCGTGAAGTTAGACAGCCTAAATCAGTGGCCAGTTTTCAAAAACTTTGCCTATAAGCCTTGCCCAAGAACACATAGGAGATCTACAGAAGTACAGGGACTAGAATTCAGATGTCCCATATACCTGCTACTGTGTCTTGGGCACAAGATCATTCATCCTCTGTAAGATATTACTTTATTGGTATGTCCAGGAAGAGTGCTGATGGAAATACACCTAGGTACATAGCCCACTGCTGTCCCATAAAAGGAGTAAAAATGCCCCTGAGAGACTGATTTTAAATCTAGCAACATATATATATACACACACACACACACACACACACACGGCACACAGAAACAGCACCAGGCTTACTCAGTCTTCCTCCTCTCATTCTATTCATAAGGAATGGCCCATTCCACAGAACCACATTGTAGCTTATTATGGGGGTGGGAAGGCATCTCCACAAACAGCCAAGAGGGTAGAATTTTCCTTCTTAAAATGATACCTTTCCCCTAATTATTTATATAGTGTTAGAAGTATGTTTACAGGCGCAATAGCCTTCCTCCAAAACACAAGCTCTGATTCATTGGATGCAACAACTCACCGTCTGCAGCTTTGGAAGCTATCTTTATTCCGCTCTTTGCTGACTAGCAATATTGTATCCATTTAACTTTCAAATTGGGGGTGGCAAATTCGGATCATCTCATAAATAATAATTGAGACTCCTGCCCTGATTTCTCACAACTGGAGCAATCACGTAGTCCCTTTGTTGCTTGCATCTGCACTCAGTTCAACCCTAACATTAGGAGTGGGCAAATTTCCATGTATATTGGTGAGGGGCCTATGTTTTCCTCTCTTCCAGTAGCCCAAGTTGAAGGAGGGGAGGATAAAGTCAAAGAGGAATCAGAACTTTCTGGCATGAAAAGGTGTTAGCTTGGTTCCTGACACAGAATAAGACTCTAAGGCCGCTGCTTACAGGCCTGCTGATCCCCTGAGGCCAAAACTGCAGAACTCCATATTTTTGCTGAATAGGTCCGAGAGGAATGTGCCAAACTGCCCTTAACTAATAATCCAATAGAAAATACAGAGAAGGTGCTCGGACTGCCTTCAGTGGGAAATACCCTGAAGTGAGACTTTATATTGTGTTCTCAAAGACCGTTCAGGTGTAGGTAAGATTTTTCTGCTTACTGCGAGTTGCATTGCAGAGGGGATTATTTTAAATGACAATTCAGAAATTGAATTGTACGGCAGTTCAGGAAGCAGAAATTACAACTGTGTGTTGGCTGGCAATCACATTGACAGGCGTATGATTTGTCCTTCAGATCCAGAGTTTCACACGCGCGTGCGCTCTCTCTCTCACTCACACACACACACACACACACACACACACACACACACACCCTAGCCTCAATCTACAACACTAGAAGAACAGTACATATTTTTAGGGGCAGACAATAGTCTAGGTAACTGCCAGCTCATAGTAAGAAACATTTATGAAGGAAAGCAGATCTTTTTCTTTGAGCTATCATTGCCTACTTAGGAGGCAGGTGAGATGTGTCATTCATATAAGCAGACATATCAAACTCTTAAAGGGACTGCTTCAGCTACAAAGCAATAAAGAGAATAGATCAATACCAAAATTTGCTCCAAGGCACCTTATGGTTTTCATTTATGACCTCAGTAATGTAAGTATTGAACCTGAAATTCAAAGAAAATTTAACCCCTTCTATCCTACAACTCTGTCTATGTCAAGGGACCAATTAATCTACTGATTCCAATAGGGAAAGAGAACCTAAATACACGCTACATGACCTACCCCTCCCCCCGCCTTTTTTTTTTTTAAGAGGTATGTTCTAGTATCCATCAGTATTTCAATTTACTGGACCAAAAGCATTTTAGAACAGATTGTACCTGACAAAAACATATGAACTCACATGTTGCAACATTTAGCAGGCACATGAAAGACAATATAAAATTATTTTCAGTGTTGTTGTAGCAGTGTTGGTACATTAGACAGACTAGACACAGAGTTGTGTCCCCAAAATTGCATGAAAAATAATAATAATACATAGCTTTTATGTAGTTCTATTCATCCATAGATCATCAAGCATTTTACAAAGGAAGGCAAGTATCATTATTCACATTTTACATATGGAGAAACTGAGGCCCAGAGAGGAGAAGTGACTTCCCCAATTTACCCAGTAGGTTAGCAGCACAATGAGGACTGAAACCCCCATCTCCTAATTCTAAATCCAGCTCCCTGTCAACTGGACCAACTGCCTCCCAAAGGTTCACCAAAAAATCCCACCTGTGCATTGTAGAAAATTCTCCAAGTGAGATGGGTCAAAACAACATATCTCTGTGAGGCTGACCACCACCAGGATGAAAAATAGAAATAAGTAATTTCCAAGGGATTAGTGATGCATTTATCTTAGGAAAAAATTCATATCCTTAATTTACATATAATTCTGTGGTTTCTTCTCCACTTCTTTCATGGTGCTTCTCAGTTCCATATCTGAACTGTTTTGATCATTTTTACAGCCTTGTTTCATATCTTCGTAACTGAAATGCTATATTTTCCTTTCAAAAACATTACTCCACTTGGGAAGCAGGTTAGCTTTATTTACGTTGGTGGCAAGAATTCTCCATATGGAGATCAGCAATATACATTTTCTTCTCAGTGTCTTGTTTTACTAACATCAATATAATCATTCCCTAACCTTCCATATCAAAATATACATTTCATCATGTTTTTGTTACATTTCATATGAATGGTGACCCTAAGGAGGAGTTTTTATTAGTGTGTGTGACAGATGTGAGACCTGGGGAGTATAACCAGTTCAAATGACTATATTGAAAAGTGCCAGACAAGCATGGACTTCTGGGGCAATAAAGGGGCTAAATGGGTTTCCTGGGGAATCCTCTGGAGTGTTTTATGGGGAAAAAAACAGCCTTTTGAAGCTACACCCTGAAGAGAGGGCCATTAGCTGGTGATTACCTCTTCCCAGAGACTGGAGTTCAAAGGCTCAAGCCACAAAGAAATGGCTGATCTGCCCAGCCATAGTTCTGGTTCCTTATGTAAAAACAGATATGAACTTGAAACCTCAGGGAAAACGCAGCTGGGGAGGGTGGTTGAAAGACTGACTCCTACCAGAGCCCTATGTTGGAGCGGAGAGTGACCTCTAGTAAGCTTTTTGGCATGCACGCTGGTTCATGTATTAAGAATAAATGTGCTTGCCTAGCAGGAGCTGCGTGCTAACTTATAACTGCTGACAATACACTGGTCATAGCCTTCAGAGAGAAAGCAAACACAGGCACTGGTCATGTAGGCTTGCTGGGGATAGCAGAGTGTAGATCAGGGAGCTGTGCAAACTTCAAAATCCTAGTTGGAAGGGAGTGGCAACATGGGGTTCTGCCCTCGAGAGGTGACGGCTGGGAGCTGGAAACCTTTTAGTGGGGGCCCTGATGGGACCACGGAGGGGAAACTACAGGTTCAGTTTCTCTGAAACTGTGACACTGTATATTTTAGATCGAAAAGCAGGCTGTGTGCTCTGTAATAAACCTATACATGGATAATCTCTCTTCCCTTTATTATGACATTTACTGACTGTGCTTGAGTCTGAGACCAGATAGGTTCTCATAGATTCTAAACTTGTGCTTCAGCTGGACCATTGGAGCACAAGCTCTAGATCAGAGACCAGGAACTATTTAAGAAAATGAGCCAAATCTAATCAAGTTTGATATACAGAAAGTCAAGTGGAATGGCAACGCTTTTCCCTCTGTCCCTTCACCCTTCTTCAGGAACCAACTTTCCCCCTTTCCTACGCTCCACAGAACACAGACAAATAGGAAACTTTAACGCAACAGTATCAGCCACTACTGGGTTGGAAAATCTACTAGTTTTTCTTACTCAGTTTACCTAACCCGTCCCTACAAAAAGGCAAGACACATTTTCCTTTACCATGATACAATCCAGAAGTCATTTTACAAAATGGCAGTGGCACTATTCCTAGAAGTAGAAAGTGACATCATATATCTCTTTAAATCATGCCTCTCAATTTCCATATTCAAATTAAGAGCCCAATCCCACACCCTTTACCTGTGCATGCAGTTCTTACAAAGATATGATTCAGTGGAATCATTCAGAAGTTAAAGAATCAGGCCTTAGGCCTATGGAAATAAAGCAGTAGTCAATTACATACTGTGAAATTCAGAACATCGGTCATCCCACTTAAGTAGGCTGAGTTTTTGAAGGATACTCTTCTATGCCTAAATCATTGTATAGACTTCCTACAGTTTTGTTTTTAATGGCATCATCCTTATGGGATAAAAAAAGTTTTCTAAACTCAATATAGTTTTGTAAACTCAAAATTGTGAATTTTGAGAGGTTTTGAAAACATTAAAAACTCTACATAGTTCACCCTTTCCTAGCTATAATATTTAGACACTTATTCATGTCATTTTACTGTCTGACCATTGATTTGATGTGACTTGAAGGAACCTGAGCAGAGTACAGAGGAGAGAAGGAATTAAAGTAGCTACATTCTATAGACTGCAACCACTTTGCTAGATTATTTCTGAACTGACTTCAAAAATGTTTTTTGTTCTGAGCGCCTAGAAAGGATTCAAGTTTGAATTTTTTTGGCATCAATAATGGCAAAGCTGAGATGTATATGTTGAGTTTTGGGCATTTTAAAAAACGCAGTAGGCAGCAGTAAAAAAAAATGTAGTTGCTGGAGTATGTCTGGCTGACTAATGGGTACTGTAGAGTGCAGAATCAATTGCTGGCATAAAATTCATCAAGACTCACAGCAGTGGATGCATACACTATCTTTTATAGGAGATTATTTGCATCCCTATTTCTCAAGTGTACTAGCATTGTGTTATGCTAATAATTCAAGACAGAGAAAGAAAATTATGCTATTCTAGATACCTTTCAGTACCATAGTTTGAGATACTGGAATGGAGCAGAACACACCTGTCACGGAATGTGGGAGGAGTCAAGGCCCTGCACACCCGGCTTCCTACAATTCACCATGACTCTCAGCCAGCCAGTAAAACAGAAGGTTTATTTAGATGACAGGAACACAGTCCAAGACAGGCCTTGCAGGTACAGACAACAGGACCCCCTCAGGTCCATCTGGGGGGCCAGGGAGGTCAGAGCCGTATTGGGAGACCAGAGCCCCATCTGGGCTCCCCTCCATTCTCCCAGCCAGCTCCAAAATGAAACGCCCTCCAGCCGTCTCACTCAGCCTCCCCCGGATCCTCCCCCACCCTTTGTCCAGTTTCCTGGGCAGAGATGTCACCTGGCCTCCAACCCCCTTCCTGGGTTCTCATGTTATGTGCTCAGGTATCCTCCCTCAAGGAAAGTCTCCCAGCCCCAATGCAGGCAGTCCCAGCAAAACTCCCCTGCAACCTTCCCAGGCCAACACTCCCCACTCAGCATTCAAAGAACACATTAAGAACATTCCCAATTTGTCACACCAACTACATAACATTCTCGGCCATTTGTGGGGAGTATTATTTTTGCAATTTGTGTGTTTATTTTTATTTTTAAGATCTCTTAGTTGGCCCAACAAAGCAAGGCCTTACACTCAACTGAAGAACATTCTTTGTCTATAACACAATAACCTTGGAATGCCACATCCAATGAATTCCAACATTTCAGGGAAAGTTCTAGGCATTAATTGGCAGAACCCTATTGATTTTAGTGAAAATCTGAAAAGGGAAATGGGGGGCACAAAGAGCCCCCAGCATCTGATTAGCAGAGCCAGCAGCTTCAATCACCTCTGTAATTGTCTATAGACCAAAGAACCAGTGGATAACAACATCCAGCATAACAATACTCACCATCTCAGCTCTCCTCATCCTCCTAATACAGCATTAAAATGTTGACCCCATGGAAGGAAAAGAAAAGAAAAGAAAAGAAAAGAAAAAGGAGAAAGAAAAAAATAAGAATGGTGGGAATAGAAGTGTATACAGAGACCCTGGAATGGGAAGGAGAGAGGGAAGCTCCCAAAACCCCTGACAGTTGGAGAATGGCGACCAGGGTATAGGAGTAAAGGGGAGAAAGGGAGCCATACTTTGTGATATTCACGAACGCTTCTGCCTGATATTCAAGATGTGAGTATGGCATGTATATAATTTTCCGTACATTCTTTTTAAAGAACAGATTAAAATTACTTTAAGAATTTTGCAATTTACTGCCTTGGTCCTCCATTAGTCATTAGGCTTGGCTGCTTACATGTGAAAATATTTGTCACAGCATCTTTGTGACTCTAACCACTCTAGAAAGAAGAATGTAACCCGACATTCCTTGGGTAACATTGCCTACATTGCTGTCATGACACGTATAACAAGGAACTCAGTTTTAATAAAAACAGGCTGTGACGTGTGTTGAAAAGCAGATCACAGGATGAAGGATTAGGATGCAGATCTGAGAGGCAACATCTAATAAGTAAACTATCTTCCAATTTGACATGTGAAAGCCCCAGCCTTCTACGTAGGGAATCTGGACAAAGTAGCCCTTTTCTAGTTTTTGGCATAGCTATTTCATTCGAAGGCCATTGCTTCCACGAAACACATATTTCAAAGTATTTTAATCCTGTCCAATAAGGGTTAAATATCTCACAGCGTAGGTACATAAATTAAACTACAGTCCATGTGAATAGCTGTGTTTGTGCTTCAGAACATCAAAGGTGATAACACTGTTGCAACTAACGTCCAAGCCTGAAGGAGCGTTTAATTAGGCAAGTGAAAGAGCGGAGCATGAGAGATGGGTGATGTTTTCTGCGCCGGCTAGAGTGTCGTTCTGATCTTTTGCTCTTTGGAATCAATTTTCTCATTTAAATGAAAGTGAGGCACTTTGTTTAGAACAATCCAAGGGCATGGGCGCCGACTTATATGGGCTCCTGGGGCTTTAGCCCCAGGAATATTCACAGACAGGGGCTCTGCTCCAGCAATATTTGGAGCTAGGTTTCTCCCCTGCTGTGCGCTGCCGGCAGCCCAGAGCCTTTTAAATCCCAGCCGCGGCAGAGAATCAGAGGGCTCTGGGCTGCCTGCCGAGGCGGGGAGCCCAGAGCCCTCTGATTCCCGGCCGCGGCTGGGATTTAAAAGGCTCTGGGCTGCCCGCCGCGGCGGGGAGCCCAGAGCCCTCTGATTCCCAGCCGCGGCTGGGATTTAAAAGGCTCTGGGCTGCCCGCCGCGGCGGGGAGCCCAGAGCCCTCTGATTCCCGGCCGCAGCTGGGATTTAAAAGGCTCTGGGCTGCCCGCCGCGGCGGGGAGCCCAGAGCCCTCTGATTCCCAGCCGCGGCTGGGATTTAAAAGGCTCTGGGCTCCCCGCGGTTGCAGGCAGCCCAGAGCCCTCTGATTCCCGGCCGCGGCTGGGATTTAAAAGGCTCTGGGCTGCCCGCCGCAGCAGACAGCCCAGAGCCCTCTGATTCCCGGCCGCGGCTGGGATTTAAAGGGCTCTGGGCTCCCCGCCGCAGCGGGAAGCCCAGAGCCCTCTGATTCCCGGCTGCGGCTGGGATTTAAAAGGCTCTGCGCTCCCCGCGGTTGCAGGCAGCCCAGAGCCCTTTAAATCCCAGCCGCGGCTGGGATTTAAAAGGCTCTGCGCTCCCCGCGGTTGCAGGCAGCCCAGAGCCCTTTAAATCCCAGCCGCGGCTGAGATTTAAAGGGCTCTGGGCTCCCCGCCGCAGCGGGCAGCGCAGAGCCCTCTGATTCCCGGCCGCGGCTGGGATTTAAAAGGCTCTGGGCTCCCCGCGGTTGCAGGCACCCCAGAGCCCTTTAAATCCCAGCAGCGGCTGAGATTTAAAGGGTTCTGGGCTCCCCGCCGCAGCGGGCAGCCCAGAGCCCTCTGATTCCCAGCCCCGGCTGGGATTTAAAAGGCTCTGGGCTCCCCGCGGTTGCAGGCAGCCCAGAGTCCTCTGACTCCCAGCCGGGGCTGGGATTTAAAGGGCTCTGGGATCCCCGCGGCTGCCAGCAGCCCAGAGCCCTTTGAATCCCATCCTCTGTCCGCTGATTGCCCCCGCCCCAGACCCCTGCCCCAACTGCCCCCCAGAACCTCCACCCCCTATCTAAGCCCCACTGGTCCTTGTTCCCCGATTACCACCTCCCGAGACCCCTGCCCCTAACTGCCCCTTGGGACCTCAGCCCCTATCTAAGCCTCCCTTCTCCTTGTCCCCAACTGCCCCCTCCTGAGACCCCACCCAACTTCCCCCCCCAGGACCGCACCCCCTACCTGTCCCCTGATAAACCTCTTAGACTCCCATGCCTATCCAATTGCTGCCTGTCCCCTGACTGCCCCTTCGAACCTCTGCCCCATCCAACTCCCCCTGCTCCTTGTCCCTTGACTGCCCCCCAGAACTCCCTACCTCTTCTCCAACCCCCAAACCGCTTACTGTGCCACTCAGACCAGCGTATCTGGCTCCATGCAGCTCCAGACAGTTGCTGCCATGCTCCCCCATGGAGCCCACAGCCCTCTCCCACCCCCAGCACCTGCCTTCCAGATTTGAACACCTCAAAATTCAGGAGTGCTCAAGCTCGGTTTGGGCAGCTTTTACTTCATTTCTCCCAAATCAGTTTCCCCTGCAAGGTGCCAACTGAAGGTGTTGGAGAACAGAGAGATCAGGTGGCCTCCTAATGCCTGGAAAAGAGACAAAGGCCGGAGGAGGGAGTGTCAGTGCCTGTGCGGACTTCTGGGAAGTGCACGGTGTGGAAGGGAATGCTGTGATGCTTTGGAACATCTCCATACAAAGCCAGTCAGGACTCTGGGGGAGCCTCCTCTCTCGGAGCATACTGTCTCCAGGGCAAGAAGCTTACACCTTCCTGGGTCTGACCTCGGAGCATTCAGCATGCCCTTCCACGTCATGCACTTTCCAAAGTGAGTCTGCCCAGGCTGGTCCTGGGGCAACCAGAGGTCGCTGCACCCCAACTCTGCAGTCAGATGTGACTCTCAGCCAGACAGTAAAACAGAAGGTTTATTAGATGACGGGAACACAGTTTAAACAGAGCTTGTTGGTACAGAAAACAGAACCCCTCTGTCAGGTCCATCTTGGGGGGTGGGGAGCCCAGAACCAAGTTCTGGGTCTCTCCCAATTTCCCCAGCCAGCTCCAAACTGACACTCCCTCCTCTGGCCTCTGTGTCTCTTCTGGACAAGGAGGCCACCTGATCTCTTTGTCCCCAACACCTTCAGTTGGCATCTTGCAGGGGAAACTGAGGCACCCACACAGTATTCAGAGAAAATATTAAGAACATTCCCACTTCATCACAACAGATGCAACAAAATATAATACTGTATATTGAAGTAGGCAAGTGCTGCTTCTGACTTTCCACTTTTAATTGACCCTTGTAATCTTGTGGCACTGACGCGTTGTAGCTTCATTTTATATCGGCTTACAGGGCGGGAGCGGGGGGGCACCACCATTTTGGGCCCCACCAAAAATTATACAAACCTGCCGCCTATGTCCAAGGGTCCTGATCCTGCCTTGTGAGCCACACAGGCAGACCGGCATACCCATCACAGCGTCCCAATAAACACAGCAAATTGCCCACACACAGATTGCCATGTTGCTCAGCAGCCAAAGCGTCCGCTTTGTGACCCTTCATTACTAAACAGGATTTATTATCAGACAAGTCATGGCTTCTTCACCCTGTTCTCTTCCTATTTGACTTGGCATATTCAGTGCTGTTCATTCTTTTTACTAGATATATTTAGCTAAACTACAACAAATGATGAGTTATCACCATTTTTATTTGGCTTTCATAAAAACCCAAAAAGCTTCTTGTTATTGCTAGGAGCAAATAATCAGGTTTGTGAACCAAAGAAAAGATAAGTATCAGGGGATAGCCATGTTAGTCTGTATCCACAAAACCAACAAGGAGTCCGGTGGCACCTTAAAGACTAACAGATTTATTTGGGCATAAACTTTCCTTGTTGGTTTCTAGAGAAAAGATAAGGGATTGTTTGTCAGGTAACACCAGGCAAACCTCACAGGTTGCTGTTTGTCTTATCAGAGTAATGAAAGCATGTGCTGTCCCTTTAGATTAGTATCCTTGGATATCAGGGAAGAGCTACGGGCTGCCACAGAGGCCTTTGTGATCCGTAGAATCAATGAGGATTTCAGCCAGACATGTCACCATCAGCTCATCTTGAATTTTATTTAACAGTTTACAGGTTTTTTAAGGGTGTGGGGGGAAATCAGCAACTGTCTTCCCCAACCTGCACTCCACTCCCGCGTTTACATTCACAGGCACACACACACACACACACACACACACACACACACACACGGAAGAGCGACCTTACGATTTGCATGTTTCCAAGCATGAGGGAATGCTTAGCTGCTGGAATGGGTCGGTCAGACCATGGGTTGAACCCCTGACCCTAAACCTCAGTCCTGCTGCTGGAGGTTTGGTGGAGAGAGCAGCTCCTACAGAATTGTTTCCTCCCTTCACAGTCCCACTGCTAGAGAGGAAGAAAAGGCTGGCCCACAAGTCTGAGCTTGAATGTGGCATTGGGCCCAAGCTGGTGCTTGCTTTGATTGTGCTCAGACATTGTGTGATCACTAAGAATTCTTTTCCCTCCCTAAAATGCCCTAAAATATTTATTACAATGAAAGGTCTTCCAATTCTTGCATTTTGGGATTACTGGTAAATTGAGGGTTTAAATCATTTACAAGCATAATCTACAGAAAACATTTAACCCTGCGACTGCTAAGTACTGGTCTGGGAGAAAACTAATCAGTTAGCTCTGGCATGTTGTCATGCTGGATGTTCATCTCTGGTCTACAGTCAGAAAGCTTAGTTTAGTTCCCTTTGAAATTAAACATCTATATCAAATTTAGTGGTTTGGAAACCCAACAAGGCATAAGTGGAATGGCTTTAATTATTCAAGTTCCACCTCTTGCTCCCTTTCTCCTTCCCCTCATTATTTTTCTCCATTTAATCAAAAGCCCTGCTATCATCTTGTGCCATGGAATAACAAGCACATTTTCTTATGTTCTGTGGATATCAGGTACTATCTTGGATGTCTGTTCTGCATGAAATGACTCTCACAATGCGATCTAAGCTGCACCGCATACATGATCAATTGATAAATAAACCCATTTAGTGTTCCTGTTGCAACAGCACACAATTCCGACAATGTCTTTCAATAGACGTGAGAGTCTCTTTCCATTCTCTTCCACAACCAGGGCCAGTTCTCTGTCAGGTCTCTGATTTCTACCTGTAAGGAGCAGAGGTTTTTTTTTTTTTCCATTTGGAGTTCAGCACACTGCAGATTGAGACCTTCCCTTTCATACATGCACATATCTCCCATCAGCATCAATAAGAGTTACACATGTGTATGAAAGGGAAATAATAGGCCTGCCAAGGTTCACATCATACATTCAGCTCCTTTCACCTGAAAGACTAGGGAAATAAGTCACATGTACTGTACATGCAGGTAAGCTACACTCACCAACTTCATTGTAAATTTGATAGATCAGAATCTGCTTATTGTGCTAATGTCTATTCTACTCTATTCATAAAATATTTATTATAAAAAATGAAAACAGCTTCTTGCTTGAAAACCATATTTCATCAACAATTGTTACTGCAGATGGTAAACTGATACAGGTAGCCACAGGGTTTGGCTTTCAGTAAACCTTAATTCCTTCTTTTAGGTCTTGTCCTAGCAAAATAAATTTAAATTACGGATGTTTGAGTCTTCCTCTATTCATTGCTATTTTAGACTGAGCACTCACATAATCTCATTTGCATTGTACTGAATTGCAGTGTTTTTTTCAGTAAAACTGTATGTTTGCTGCCCCCTGGGATTATCACAAAAAAGGAATCCAATTCTCAGATCACATCCAGTTGTATCAGGAGCATCTCCACTGACTTCAGTGCAAACCTGGTGTGATTGAGAGGGGAATCAGTACCGAGGTTTATTCCAGAGTGCCTTGAGTTTATTCCAGAGAACAACATTTTAAAAACCAAACAAAATAGATGTTCAAGCTCCTGGGTCTCACATTCCTAAAAGAATCTGAACTATAAAAAAAAATCGTAATAATCAGGAGCAGTCAAGGTTTATTATTCACAGATAGCGGAAGACAAAGGAGCAGATTGATAACTAAGGCTAAGATTTAGTCATGGGTATTTTTAGTAAAAAAGTCGTGGACAGGTCATGGGCAATAAACAAAAATTCACGGCCCGTGATCTGTGACTTTTACTATATAAATACCCCTGACTAAAACTTAGCAGCTCCTGGAGCCCCAGGCGCCGCTGCTGTGGGCACCCAGTGGCCGACAGCTAGCCCCTGCACTGGCTGTGGGGGCTGACTGCCCCCAGCCACACCTGCTCTGAGGCCCTGCAGACTTCTGCTCGGGCACTCCCCAGGGCCAGACGTCCAGGGACCACTGCTCAGGCCGTCCCTGGTACCAGCCTCCCAGGGACCGCGGTTCCAGTGCTCCTCAGGGCTGCTCCCAGGACCAGCTGCCCCGGGACTGCCTGAGCAGTAGCCAGTGCAGCTGGCCCTGGGGCCACTCCAAAGTCACAGAGGTCATGGAAACCATAACTTCTGTGACCTCCATGACAGAATAGCAGCCTTACTGATAACATTTCCACAAAATGTCAGGATAGAACAGGGGTCAGGAAGCTTTTTAAGCAATCTGATCAAGCTTGACACAGAAGACAATATTTTGAGCCACATCACAATGCCACCTCCCATGTCTCTCTCCCCCCTTCCCCCCAGGCACATTCCCTCAGACACAGACACAACCCTAACCAAAAACATGGGGGCTCAATAAAACCGTGTAAGAGGTAAGAAGCTGACAGAGCTGAGCAGAACAGAATCCCACTCTACCACTAGTAGTTTGTTCCTTTTCTTATACCCCTCCAGATTTTTCTTTCCTTCTATACTTACTTGTCATTTCTCAGTCTATTGCAGTGTTTTACCCTCCATTTAAAGTCTTCCCACCATCACTTTCCTCTCTAACTCTTTCCCTTCTTTCCTCTTCTGTCCTCTGATTCTCAGCTCCTCAGGCAGTTCCCTCTTCTGGCCAGCTAGGACCACACACAGCAGAAGAGATGCTTTGCTCATTTTTACTCCCTCTTGGGCAACTGCAGGTTCTCGCAGCAGGTTCACACCCTGAGCAGGGAGCAGAGGTCACATCAGCTCCTTCAACAGTTTATTGTAGAAAGAACAGGAGTACTTGTGGCACCTTAGAGACTAACAAATTTATTTCAGCATGAGCTTTCATGAGCTACAGCTCACTTCTTTGGATGCATAGAATGGAACACACAGACAGGAGCTATTTATACATACAGAGAACATGAAAATGTGGAAGTATGCATACCAACAGGAAGAGTCTAATCAATTGAGATGAGCTATCATCAGCAGGAGAAAAAAAACTTTTGAAGTGATAATTAAGATGACCCATAGAAGGTGTGAGGAGAACGTAACATAGGGAAATAGATTCAATTAGTGTAATGACCCAACCATTCCCAGTCCCTGTTTAAGCCTGAGTTCATTGTATCTAATTTGCATATTAATTCGAGTTCAGCAGTCTCTCTTTGGAGTCTATTTTTGAAGTTTTTTTTGTTGCAAAATTGCCACCTTCAAGTCTGTCACTGAGTGGTTAGAGAGGTTGAAGTGTTCTTCCACTGCTTTTTGAATGTTATGATTCCTGATGTCAGATTTGTGTCCATTTATTCTTTTGCGTAGAGACTGTCCGGTTTGGCCAATGTACATGGCAGAGGGGCATTGCTGGCACATGATGGCATATATCACGTTGGTAGATGTGCAGGTGAACGAGCCCCTGATGGCGTGGCTGATGTGATTAGGTCCTATGATGGTGTCACTTGAATAGATATGTGGACAGAGCTGGCATCGGGCTTTGTTGCAAGGATAGGTTCCTGGGTTAGTGTTTATGTTGTATGGTGTGCGGTTGCTGGTGAGTATTTGCTTCAGGTTGGGAGGCTGTCTATAAGTGAGGACTGGCCTGTCTCCCAAGATCTGTGAGAGTGAGGGATCATCTTTAAGGATAGGTTGTAGATCTTTGATGATGCGCTGGAGAGGTTTTAGTTGGGGGCTGTAGGTGATGGCTAGTGGCGTTCTGTTATTTTCTTTGTTGGGCCTGTCCTGTAGTAGGTGGCTTCTGGGCACTCTTCTGGCTCTGTCAATCTGTTTTTTCACTTCAGCAGGTGGGTATTGTAGTTTTAAGAATGCTTGATAGAGACCTTGTAGGTGTTTATCTCTCTCTGAGGGATTGGAGCAAATACGGTTGTATCTTAGAGCTTGGCTGTAGACAATGGATCGTGTGGTGTGTCCTGGATGGAAGCTGGAGGCATGTAGGTAAGTATAGCGGTCAGTGGGTTTCTGGTATAGGGTGGTGTTTATGTGACCATTGCTTATTAGCACAGTAGTGTCTAGGAAATGGACCGCTTGTGTGGATTGGTCTAGGCTGAGGTTGATGGTGGGATGGAAATTGTTAAAATCACGGTGGAATTCCTCGAGGGCTTCTTTTCCACGAGTCCAGATGATGAAGATGTCATCAATGTAGCGCAAGTAGAGTAGGGGCGTTAGGGAATGAGAGCTAAGGAAGCATTGTTCTAAGTCAGCCATAAAGACGTTTATTGTAGGAGGCTTTGAGGCAGGGAGAAGCTGAGCTGCTGCAGGGGGAAGCTATGCTGTCTTCTTCACAGTACACATCTGATACTTAGTATTTGCATTGGGCCTCCGTGAGTGTGGGGAATTTACCAGGAATAAGTGCCAGAATGCCTCACCACTATCAACAGCAGCAGGTCTAAATCTACACAGTGGCAGAGGACAACATTAATCACAGAACTACATGTCACTGCTATGCCGCAAGTTTCCTAACAGCAGAATAGGGCATGTGTCCACCTGTTTTCCTTTGTTAAAAAAGTTTCCTGATTAGGGGGTAGTTAATTTTACTTATTAGGGTTTATAATTTGTCATGTTAGCTATCTGGAAATATAGTTCAACGTGTTTTAACTTTTCCCCATGTTGTTACATTTTCTTTAACCTGCTGTAAATCCCTAAAAGCAAACCGTGCACATGCAGAGATTTCAACCGCATCTTGTCTTGATGAATAAGCTCACGCTGCTCCCAGAATAAGAAGTTTGAAAGTGTGACACAAAAGAGGTCTAAACTCATATAGATTTTAAAAAAGTGTTGCAATCCAAAGTCAATTCATTACAAAAGGGTAAGACATCAGGAGAGCAATACCGCACTGATTAAGTGTTTGGCATTACTTCGCATCTTTAATGTCTCAAGAGTGGCTGAAAAGGGGCAGCAGGGGCACTCAGAGGAGCAAAACAAGGGAAGTCAGGAAGCCAAATAAATCTACAAAGGATTCTCTCACAGGTATAAAAAGACACTCAAATAGGGCAATGACAATTAGCAGAATGCAAAACTATTAGTGATTTTCTAGAAGCTTTCCAAGCATTATCATTAAAACATATTAAATCCAGAGTATTTAATTGTACTTTATTACTTGAATCTTCAATTTCAGTAACAGCAAAGGGAAGATCAAATCTGAAGGTAATTTTCAACAGCCATAATAAAGTCTCAGATCACACAAAGCACTTTCTCCCTCTGCTATCCTCCCATAAATTGGCCACATTTGCATAGTAAATGCACCTTGTATATCAAAAAATCATTTTAATCCTTTAAAAGAATTTGAAGACTAAAATAAATACTAAATTAAAAAAGGTAAAATGCAAAGCTAATGGCAAATTTACCTATTAAAGTGTAAGCTTTGTTTTCAGTAAGTATCCTTTGGGATAACCACAGTATGAAAACTGTATTGAATACTCATTTTGAAGATTTGTTTGTGTTTTGATATGTTGTCTAGATTGAAACCAATTATTATTCGGAATGACAGTTTTCAGACTATTAATCCCGCTTTGAATACATTGCATAATAATATACTTAATAGAGTTCTTTAAAGACTTACCTGTACCTATATAGTATCTTGTTTATATTTTTTTAATAAAACATAACTACTTTAAAAGTCTTGGCTGTAGAATCCAGTTCCAGCTGCTTTCTGTCCACTGCACAGAACCTGGGATTGTTTGACTAAATCCCAGAGCAGAGAAAGGGATATTTAATTGGGAAACAGTGCAGATCCTAGGATCTGGGTTTTCCAATCTGACACTGGGATTTACTCATATTCAGAAACAGCAGGATTTTTTTAGGATAATCAAGTAGTGTTGGTGGTTTAATTAATATTGGATGATAGGTGAAGTCAGGTTTCTCTGGTTGAATCCATATGAGTGAAGCACACTTCAGGACACCCCACCCTTCTTTAGGGTTGCCAGGCGTCCAGTTTTTAACCGGAACGCCTGTCGAAAAGGAACCCTGGCGGCTCCGGTCAGCATTGCTGACCAGGCTGCTAAAAGACTGATCAGCAGCACAACAAGGCTAAGGCAGGCTCCCTGCCTGCCCTGGCTCCACTTAACTCCCAGAATCAGCCAGTATACTTGGCTCCTAGGTGCAGGGGTGGGTTCTGCAGCTCCCATTCGCCAGGAACCACGGTCAATGGGACCTGCGAGGGCAGCACCTGTGGGACCAGGCAGCACGCAGAATCCTCTAGCCCCTCCCTCTAGGAGCCAGACATGCTGGCCACTTCTGGGAGCCGTCTGAGGTAAACGCCTCTTGGAGCTCACACCCTGAACTCCCGCCTACACCCAAACCCCAACTCTCTGCCCCAGCCCTGAGACCCCTCCCACACCCAAACTCCCTCCCAGAACCCACACCCCCTCCCGCACCGCAGGCCTGAGCCCCCCCACATGCCGAAACCCTCAGCCCCAGCCTCACCCCAGAGCCAGCACCCCCAGACAGAGCCCTCATCCCCTCCCACACCCCAACCCCCTGCTCCAGCCCAGTGAAAGTGAGTGATGGTGAGGGAGAGTGAGCGATGGAGGGAGGGGAGATGGAATGAGTGGGAGGCGGGCCTCAGAATGGGCGGGGCAAGGGTATTCAGTTTTGTGCGATTAGAAAATGGGCAAGCCTACCCTTCTTATAGTTACCAACACCCTACAAGCAAATCGTCGTGTGCTCTATTTTGTTTTGTTATTTTCTCCCTCTTCAGCTCTCAGCAGCTGATCAAGGCTAGCACCTTGACAGGCAGCTAAAAACGTGATGACATTTACAATCTCTAAGCCCTAAACTAGCAGCCAGCTGCATAATGCAGTTTGTTAGATCTTTTCAACAGCGAGTAAATTAAATTAAAGTGGATTTTTACTGCCACAAAATTAGTTTTATTTGAAGTGTATATTATAGGTCGGGCTGGTAGCACTACCTATGACTAACATTGCCAGACACTTTCTATTATAAGACCTTGCTTACATTTGTGCCGAACTTTAACAGTTCTGCCGGAAATTTTCCATGCTGGCTCTGCCTCAGGCTCAATTTTTTTTTTAAATTTCAGCCAAAACAGTTCAGTCATTTCTGAGTATGAAACTAGGAAAAAAATACATTGCTTTGCCCATATTAAAATGTTTTAAGACTTTTTCTTTAAAATGCTTTAACTCTCCCATGCTTTGGAGCGGAGACTTGAAACTCGGCAGGAGGGTGGCATGTGTGTCAGGGACATGCTTTTTGCCAATCCCATGAAAATTGGCCCAAATCTGGCCAAGTTATAAGCCTTGGACAAATCGCAGTTCACACCCATTCAGTAGACACGTCCATTTTATCCTCTAAAATCTCTGAAGATTCTGTCCTCACTGAGGAAGTTTAAACCTCTCACAGATCCTAGATGTGATGAAACAGCACATGTGCCATCCCTATAGAGCGACTGAGCATGTGCCAACCCCTCACAGTTCCTACCTGTGACAGGACTGCACATGCACCACCCCCACAGAATAACTGAGCACATTCCTGCCCAGAACTATGCGGGGTCAGAAGGACTTTCCATGTAAATGCTATTCTGGGGTGGGACTGGGCACCGGAATTGAAAGCAGTCATGCTGTCAGTGATCCCCAGCTGGCACCTAGGCAGCATAGAGGAGGAAGCCATCTGATTCAAATGCAGAGGGGACAAAAGCCAGATCGGGGGAGGCAAAAGAGTAGATTGGGACAATAACTCTGGTGAGACTGGGACTGGAGGGGGAGGGAGAGAAACTGACTGGGATTTGGAGTGAGGACTGGGAGATTGGAATTGGCTGGGCAAGGAGCTCTTGGAGGGGAGACTGAGATTGGATGATGAGTCCAGGGATGGAGACTGGGAGCCATTGGGGTGGTTGGGGGAAGACACAGATAAATGAGGAGCTAGGTGTGGGGAAAAGGAGTTGAGGCAGGAGAAAGGGAACTGTGACTTGCTGGGCATGGAGACTGGGAGCAGGGAGGGGAGATGCGACTCAGCCAGCGAGCCCAAAGGTGCAGATGAAACTGGCGGGGCAAGGAGAAAGGACTGGGATGAAAAATTTGAGGAGTGGAGAACTGGACTGGGTAGGTAAGGGCATTGGGACTAGAACAAGGAGCCAGGTATGGGGAAGAGAGAGGACTAGGATCGAGCAGAAGGGTCAAACCTGGGGAAACAGGCAGAGAGACTGTGTCCACTAGAGTATATCCCCGACCCTCCCACCCCACAGAGTCTGGAATGGACCTCAAAATTCCAGAGTCTCACCATTCCTCTCCTGTCAGCATATATCTGCAAAACACACTGGCAAAATGTATGTCTCACCTCCCTCTATGCAAATCCATTTAGAGGATAAAAACCTACTACTGCTATCAGTTACTTCTTTAGCTCAAGTGTCAGATGTCTGTGCATTGGACATAAAGGTTCAAACCCTTCTGATGAACTATATGGGTGTCAATATGATGCTACATTACAGAATTTCTGTCTTTTCCATTTCCTTTTTTAAAACCTAGGAAATTCCACACCCAAACACAGGCACACACAGGTACCTGTGTTAGAAGAACATTAAAGTTACAAAATGAACCATGCCCAGGATGGTCAGTGCTGACTTAATGAGCAGCTATTCAGGGTTTTGCTTTATCCTTTTTGTTCAATATGTGGGCTTTTGTATGGCACCACAATAATGAAAAGGGAAAGAGACAGAAAGTTACATTGTGTTTACAGAGTCTAAAGCATTAGTGACTGGCTCTATGTGGAGTAAGGGAAAATTGAACTAGTCTTGAAAGAACAGCTGCAAGAAGAGAAACTGCAGAGGATAATTGCTTTCTATTATTAATGAACACCTCTCTCTGTTAGCACCCTTGCCCTGTCTAAAAAAACTGGTTTTATTCCACAGAAATTATGTATTCTTTTCATCCCCTAATTTGGGTCATGATTCTTCAAGCTGCTCTGTTCAGGCTGATCCCTCTACCCATGCCATTGATTTCAAAGAGAAGCAAGGGAAGTCAGCCCATCCAGAGCAGCTTGTAGAATCAGGGGGTTACATTTGTGAGGTCTTTGGGACAAAGAGTCATGTCTTCTTTCTGTTTCCAGGGCTGTCCAGTCTTTGGATGTTCATATCAATAATTCGATATAAAACATTCAAAATAAGTTTTAAATCTGTTTTGTGATGTAAGCTTTATACTAGACCCCTATACTTCTCGGTCATTATTTGTCTGATACGTAGGTTTTTTTAAAAATAAAATAAAATAAATGCATTCTAAAAAAACCTAAAAATCTTATCTGCAGCACTGAGATAATATATAGGCCACTGGACCTTCAATAAAATCTATATGGACATAGGGGTCTGTCTCCCCTGATCCAACTGCAGGATCAGGACCTCACAGTATTTCTAACCCTCATGGTTTCATGATGGCCATGAAATACCATATTAGTGAAGAAGGGCTGTCATCTATATCCATGCCGACGTCCACAAAGATACTCAGTCTGGCTGCTGACAGTACCAGGCCCTTAGGTGCTGGAACTAGGGGTGCTGCCACACCCCTGGCTTGAAGTGGTTTCCATTATATACCAGGTTTATAGTTTGGTTCAATGGCTCTCAGCACCCCCACTATACAAATTGTTCAGCCCCCCTGACCAGGCCTATCCCCCATCAGATAATCTCTGCCCATTGCAACATTCATATTCACTAGAATCCTCTGGTAACTAATATTTCTGCACCTGAGACAATTAGAGTCTGGAACCATGTTCCAGACCATTAATATTTAACTATTCATGATTCCTATTTGTGCACGTCCCATATTTTCAGTAATCTTTAATGATCTTAAAGAATGGCATCAAGGTTATCTCATGTGAAGCAGAAAGATATCTGCCATCTAATGGACTGTGATTCATAAAAATAGGAAAAAAAGATTAATTACAAACTTGTTCCCAAATGTAGGTAGTCATTCTTAATCAAATATAACAACACTGAAAATCAGGGGTTCTCAGAGCTTTCCATAGAGTATGGCTACATTGCAATCACAGGATGCGATTGCAGCTCGAGTAGACAGATATAAGCAAGCTAGCCTGGATCTAGTTAGATCAGGTATCACAGCAGTGAAGCTGCAGCACCCTGGGCTTCAGCACAGACTATACAAGCCCACCTGGAACAATAAGTTTAATAATAATTATTCAAACAGCCCACACTGAAGCTCCCACCGGCACAACTTCACTGCTCCAGTACCTGAGCTAGCTAGATTAAAGCTAGATCAGACATGTCTACATGAGCTGCAAATTAATCGCACTTTGCGGTTGCAGAGCAGACATACCCATACCACAGACAGAAATGTTTTCCTCCCTTTCCCAGTTGTACAGACCATCTACTTATGAAAGCAATCCCAGGACCTCCCTTGGATAAAGTACAGCAGTTGTTTAAGCAGAAGAGTAAGATTAGCAAGTGAAGTATTTTAGAAGTCTTTTCATATAATTTAGCAACAGGAAACAAAGAGAAGACAGCAGAGTATGACCAGTCAGTTCTCTGCAGAAAGTGCTCTTTAGCCAGCAGTGGTCTACAGACTACAGTTTGAAGGCTGTTGCTCTAGTCAATCGACTACACATCTTTCAGAAGTCAGAGCAGCAGCAATTTAGGGCCTATGTAGTTTTCTTTTAAGCAAATACGGACAAATAGCAGGTCCAATTCTGCAGACTGCTGAGTGCCCTCAGCACACTGGATGATCGGGCCCAGAGCAAGTTGGTTCCTAAATAACCAGCAATGCTCTTAATGCATGCAAGAGCAAGAATACATCAAGTACTGTATAAGATTTTCACACAGCTGAAGAATTTTCACAGGTACGTGACTTCTCCTGTCATATTGACCTGTGTGGGGTCTTAATTGTATCAAAGTGTATTAAACAAGCTATAGCAGAAAGATAACGAGGCCAACATATGAAAGAACAGAATCAGAAGACTTCGTGACTCATCCTACATAACTAAAAAAAACAAAACAATTTCATAGACACCCACCCATTTCAATTAAAAGAATTTCCCAAGTCTCCTGAAGAAGAAAAAAAGGCTCTACAGAAAAAAAAATAATTATAAAGCTCTAAAATCCTGTAGTAACTGGGGGAGGGTTGTGCCTAAGGAAGGAATACAGACTTTTCATTGCTGGGTTTTTTATTCCATTTTTTTGTGCGGCTTTTCACAGATTCATAGATTGTAAGGCCCGAAGCAATGATTAGATCCTCTAGTCTGATGTCCTGTATAATATAAGCCATAGAATTCTATCCAGTTACCCCTGTAGTGTGTCCAATAGCCTGTGCTTGGCTAAAACATTCAGTCTTGAACTGAAGCCTTCAAGAGATTGTGAATACACCACTTCCCTTGGTAGTTTGTTCCAGTGGCTAAATCACCTTCTCTGTTAAAAAATGGTGCCTGATTTCTAATTTGAACTTGTCTTAGGGCTCCCAGCCTCCACCAACTACCGCACTTATCAACGACAATCCCACCAACTCTTCTCAGTCAGCGATCCACGTCTCACTCCCAGCACAGAACAAAACTGCCACTAATTGGAAGAGTACTCTATGTACACAGAGAAAATATAGGATATTGAAATTCCTATCTTGGTTTCTTTCCGAGTCAAAGAAATGAATATAACTCCAGAATAAAATAACATCAATTCCTGATCAGTATGTCTCTGCCCATATATACAATGAGCACTACAGCTTCAGGGTTGCGTTCCACCTGCCCACTCCTCCAAACCCAGTGCTTCATGCCAAACATGAGCCTAAGGGTAGATCTACACTGCAATTAGACACCCACGGCTGGCCTGAGCTCAGGGGCTCTTTAATTGCAGTGTAGATGTTCAGGCTCAGGCTGCACCCCGAGCTCTGGGATCCTCTCACCTCACAAGGTCCTAGAGTCTGGTCTGTAGCCCGAGCCTGAATGTCTACACTGCAATTAAACAGCCTCTTAGCCAGAGTCCCACGAGCCTGAGTCAGCTGGCACGAGCCAGCTCTGGGTGTCTAATTGCAGTGTAGACATACTCAAAGAGTGCATTTTTAACTAAGAGGTAAGGGAAAAGCTGGCTGTGATGTCAGTCTTGATGCTCTTTGTCTGCAGAATGCACCATCCCTAGTGCAAGCTTTCCACTACTTGGCATGCGCAACATGCACTGTGTGTCCCATGAACCTCCCTGCAAAGCAGTTCAGAAAAAGGGCAATGTACCATTTCCAATGGGGGAAGAGAGTGTATGAAATCTATCTATGGAGCAAATTGGGCAGGGCAACATTAGAGTCAGTGGAACCCAAGAGAATTCTAATAATGTTTGCATCTAACACAGACTTGGGCAAACTACGGCCTGCAGACCACATCCAGCCCGCGGGACTGTCCTGCCCAGCCCCTGAGCTCCTGGCCAGGGAGCCTAGTCCCCAGCCCCTCCCCAGCTGTCTACTCTCCCCCGCAGCCACGCTGCCACGCGAGCCGTGCTCTGGCCCACTCGGCAGTGTGGGAAGCACAGCTGGAAGCTCCTGCTGCTGGTAAGGGGGCGGGGAGGGGGGGGGGGTTGGGTAAGAGAGCGGGAGGTCTTGGGGGGCAGTCAGGGAGGAGGGGGCAGAGATTCTGGGTGTGGTGGTCAGGGGATAGGGAACAGAGAGGATTGGGAGTGGGAGTCCCAGGGGGCCTGTCAGGAGGCCTGTCAGCTGGCGGGGATGTGGATAGGGGTCAGGAGGGAAGTCAGGGGACAGGGAGTGGGGAGGCTGGATAAAGGGATGGGATCCCAGGGGGCAGTTAGGGGCAGGGAGTCCTGGGAGAAGGGATCAGGGGACGAGGAGCAGAGGGCAGTTGGATAGGGAGTGGGAGTCCCGTGGGGGCTGTCAGGGGGCGGGGCTGTGGATAAGGGTCAGGGCAGTCAGGGGACAGGGAGCAGGGGGGTTGGATGGGGGCAGGGGTCCCGGGAGGGGGCAGTCAGGGGACAAGGAACAGGGGGGTTGTGGTATGGGTATGTCTGCTCTGCAACCGCAAAGTGCGATTAATTTGCAGCTCATGTAGACATGCCTGATCTAGCTTTAATCTAGCTAGCTCAGGTACTGGAGCAGTGAAGTTCTGCTGGTGTGAGCTTCACTGTGGGCTAACTGAATAATTATTATTAAAATTATTGTTCCAGGTGGGAAATCAGGGGGCAGGAAGTGGGAGGGGGCAGATAGGAGGCAGGGGCCAGGCTGTTTGGGGAGGCACAGCCTTCCCTACCTCGCCCTCCATACAGTTGTTCAGCCAAAAAGTGTGCCCACCCCTGATCTAACAAACTCTCCAAATGCTGAAGGAACATAACACTGAAGTCTATTGGAAGCTAGTGTAACGCTGACAGACCCAGGTCATCAGGATTGAATCGGGGACCTCTGGAGATGAATACATGAGCCTCTACTGCATGAGCTAAAAGCAATATGGCCGTTAGCTAAGGCTGTAAAGCAGATCGATAGATCGATCGCGCGCTCTCTCTCTCTCAGTGCCACTAGATGGGACAGAGTACACCCAGGAGGTGTGTGGGTTACATTAGCAGCAGTACAGTACTTTATTTTAAATGTATAATAAATAATGACAATGCAGTCTTGCTTTGCAGTGGTGGGGGGTTCTGAGGAGTTGAAACATTCAAGCAACTTATTAAAAATTAAAACAAAAAAGAAATTATTCACATTTTTCCATTTCAAATATTTATATTTCACTATTAAGTAGAACAGATGGAAGGAAGATGGTGAGGGAAGGAACACTAGGATCAACACATACATGCATTTAAACAATGTGGGGCCTGATCAAACCATCAAATGCAGACACATTTGGGAGTAAAACAAAAAACACATACAGAACTGGGCATAGAAGGAGTTCATCTTTCACCAGAAAGGAGAAAAATGGCAGGCAAGCCAGCCAGCAAAGGATGGAGCTATGTTGCTCAAACCATGTCCCTATAAATGAGGTAGAAAGGAATAGAATCATCAGAAAAGCAGCTCACCCCAAGACAGGCCTCACCTTCCCCTCCCCAAGGAAACCCTGTTTGTCAGGTAAGTCAGTGAGTAAAAGGAAAAACCCAATTCTGGTAGGTCAGTCAAAAGGAGGCAAACAGCCCTTGGTCTTAGCTACTGTCATTCACCAAAGACAGACTGAGCAATGGAAAACAAAGCACAGGGAGAAGTTGGAAGCACATTGTGCAAACCAAAGTATTAATGCACGGTTGTAAGGATGTGACTGACCGTGTGAACTTGATTCAATACCTGTCATCAGTGTAGAAGGTCTAGCACAGAACAGGGTGAGAAAGAGTCATTCACTACCAAAATCCACAAGCTTATCTCATGACAATAAGCCAACAATGTAGCAGCCACACGCTAGGAAGATGCCCAACAAGCAATAGCCTGCACCATAATTTTAATATAGATGGCCTTTTCTATTGTGTCTTTGCGACTGCTTTTGTTGAACTTAAAATGAGTTAAAGAAGGTATTAGTTTGTTGGTGTTGTTGAGTTTTGTGATGGCTTGGAGAGTGTTGTGTGGGGTGTGAATGTTACCTTTTATGGTTGGCACTGTTGTGAAGAAATACATTTGAGCAATGTTAATGCTAAATTAATAGAGATTTTTGTGGGGGTTATGTTATGTAGACAGATGTTGGACCGGATTGTTGATTGATGTAAATAATTATTTACACCATCAAAGGATCTGGCCTGTTGCGTTAAGAAAATTTCTCTATCATAGCACTACCTCTCATCCAGCTCCAAAACCAGATTCTAAAGAAACCCATCTTCTTTTTCAAACAATTTGAAATTCTCTCCATATTTACCAGAGTGTATATTCCATTATGCCATCCAGATATATTTAATTCAGATGCAGAATTCCAATTTCCTATTATATCACACCCTGCTATAAAAGTTGTTCTTACCATGAGATGAATTGTTTCTGCAGTTTATTTGGAGACATGGTCATTTTCACATCCTGGAGCTCTTAGGTCACTCAAAATATCATCTTTGCAGAGAAATCCTGTTTTATCATCTTCAGTTTAGAAGTGGGGGAAAGGGAACAACAATTTATCTGTTTATAGCCTGGATAATATTATAATGGATGTAGGCAGTTTCTGAACAGAAACTAATACAGGAATTCTTATTGCAGAAGTACTGCCTCATATAATTTTTGTGTAACTCTAAAAGATAGCACTAAAAAAAAAATCCTTCTCAGAGATAACACAAATTCTTGTTTTTATGAAAACAGTAGTCCCCTTCTTATTGCACATTTTACCACCCAGTAATTTATTGGGATGCTATTTATTAAAATACCCTGGCTGAAGGTAAAGATGCACAATGCTTTCCAACCATAGCTTGGTAAAACCCACCATTAAAATGAACAAATTCTTATTAGATTGCTATTTTAAAAAATGGTAATAAAAGGGCACTTTGCAACCTGTAACCTAGAGCTACCTACACATGTGTTTGTGGGAAAGATGGGAACATTCCAGTAGGTTCTGGTTCCAACATGAGTCAGTGTTCAGTGGAAATGTCTTCTGATTGACTGGCGTAGGCTGTAAGCATTCTATTATCTGTTTTAGTACCCATTTGATGTTATGGCCCAAGGCTCTTTTTCAGCTTTACCTCATAAGGTGATTGTGCTGACAAGCCACTCGGACTGACAGATGGCCACTATAAACTTTTAACCAGCCAGCTGCACAAATCGGAAAGAAACACTGGGGCTACTAAATGCATATGCAATTGATTAATTAAATTACCTACAATCACAGAGCTCCCTCCTCACTGAAATCTGTCTTGTTTACTCCCACCACACTTAAAAAAAAAACACAGCACAACACCTTGGAAAAAATCCTCAGCTGGTATAAACAAGTGTAGCTTCAATAAAGTCAGTCAGTGAATCTATGCTGATTTACACCAGCTAAGGATCTGTCCCAAAAATATTTTCTTTTTACGGGTGTTTTAGAATGACTATTCTTGGCCCCTGCTTCCCTTCCCTTCAACACTCACTCACTCTCTCTCTCTCTCTGTTTCTGCATTGGACCCCAGCATTAGTTTCTCTCTGATTTTTAAAGGGTTGGTGTTTTATGATTATATTGGTATTGAAACATACTTGTTTTTATTCTGGTGCTCAGTGCCCTGAGTATTGTCGGTAGAGGGACATAATCACTGAACTAGAGATCTCAGAGCTGAAGATCAACATGCTTCACAATTCCCTAGCACAGGAGGAATCCTCAGCTGCATAGGTCTCCTATGCCAAATCCCATCCTAGCTATTCTCTGCTGGCAGACAGCCTCCCAGGGATCACTACCAGCTAGCGTAGTTTAGAGCAGCACCAAGTCTTCTCTAAACTATACCAGGCCAATCCTGAAAATAAAGGCACTCCAATTATTGTCTACCCACCCTTGCTGCACCCAGAGGAGACTAGGCACTGCAGTGAATCTGGGCCTCTTTTCTATTGCTTTTCCTCATTCTATAGTAGGCTGCTTCTTCTGCCCAAGCGGTGATGCAATAATTAGCAATACAACCATGAACTGAAGCAAAGAGAGCTGTTGTATTGTACAGTACAGAGACAAGGAAACTGAGGACAATTTCAGTAGCATTATTTGACTGCTTTCATCTTACAGATATCCTTTACCAGCTGCGGAACTGTGTATGAGAGTGCAAGAAAGATTTTTCCTCTAAAAGCACCCTGTCTAAAATTTTATTTTAAACATTCACCTATCCTAGGAACCAGGGGCGGCTCTAGGAATTTGGCCACCCCAAGCATGGCGGCACGCCGCAGGGGGCGCACTGCCGGTCGCCGGTCCCGCGGCTCCGGGGGACCTCTTGCAGACGTGCCTGCGAAGGGTCCGCTGGTCCCGCGGCTCCGGTGGAGCATCCGCAGGCATGCCTGCGGGAGGTCCACTGGAGCCGCGGGACCAGCGGACCCTCCACAGTCATGCCTGCGGAAGATCCGCCAGAGCCGCCTGCCTCCCGGCAAAATGCTGCCCCAAGCGCGCACTTGGCGCGCTGGGGTCTAGAGCCGGCCCTGCTTGGAACATGGTACAGTTTAACTTTCATTTTTAGAGGCTCTGGGTCTTGCAGAGCAGGCTCTCAGGAAGCTTTGAGATTTTCTGGCCATTCTTTCATTTGTATTTCTTTTAGGGAGCCCTAGAGTGGAGTTCCAGGAAGAGAGAAGGTGGGTACTTCATTTCTTTCCTCCCAAAGCCCTCACCACATTTTCCTTTAATTGTTATCATTTCTCTCCTGCTCTAGGCAGGAATGCCTTGTGTGAATTCCTTTTACTTAGAATCTAAATCACTGCAGGACTCTAGGTACCCAGGCTATGTAAAAGGTTTGGCTGGAACCTGAATCTGTCAGAAATCAATATGGGTTTGGATTCAACCCAAACCTGTGAACAATAAAGCCAGAAGTTTTTGAGACTTGGGCTGATGTAATTTAAACTCAGCTAGCCCCTCTGACTTCCCCCCTTCATCTTTCACCACCTCTCTCCACCTGTTCCAGAATCCACATGGAACCCATACATGCAGTCCCCAGGGGTTGCTGAGGTGTTTCAAAACAGACCAGTACCTTCTTCCCCACCAACCAGCGGAAGAGTGAGAAGTTCTTTCACCTCCTACGTTACCAGCAGGGTGGATAATACCTTCTAAAGTTTAGCATATAGCTGTACATGATCTTGAGCAGAAGGCAGGGCACCTTCTCTGCCTCGCTGGGCTCACCATTTCCCTCCTCTGATGAGGGGGTGCCTAAGTAAATCACTCCCACTCTGAAGAGTTTTTATTCCTCACTCAGGTTTTATTTTTCAATATTTTTACAAGAGCCCTCTTCCATCAAACCAAACCCACAAATTCACAATGCAGAAAGGAAATACCTTTCCCTCACTCCTCTCTCGGGTGTTGCCTTGTTATGCCGGCTTCTGGGTGCCATATCTTTCCCCAAACAGTCACTTCCCCTATAGGGAGGAGACCAGCCTTCCAACCATGAGAAGCCTCTCTTCCTGCTGCAGCTTGTCTCTCCTTCCTCCCTCTCATCCAGGGCCGGCTCCAGGCACCAGCTTATCAAGCAGGTGCTTGGGGCGGCACTTTCAGACATTCGGCGGCAATTCAGCGGAGGGTCCCTCACTCCCGCTCGGAGCGAAGGACCTCCCGCTGAATTGCCGCAGATCACAGCTTTTTTTTTTTTTTTTTTGGGCTGCTTGGGGCCGCAAAACCCCTGGAGCCAGCCCTGCTCTCATCACAAGCAGTCACAGGCAGCCCTTAATTAGACTCAGGTGTCCTTAGTTGACCTGAGGTAACCTCTTTTCATCTCCTGGGGAAAAGCGCCTTTACCATTCTAGGGCTGATATACCTGCCTTCCGCCCTATCTTACAGCTGGCCAGTCTGACTTTGTCACAGTGGTTAGAAAATCAGACTAATACTCAAGTGATACTACTATTCCCCAGTGAACCCATCCCAGCCTCGTATGACCACCATCTTATTTTTTGGCTTCTTTCTATGGCTTGCCTCAAAATATAATCCTATTCCTAAGCAATGCAAGGACTGAATCCCCACATGAAAACAAATTGCATTACCTATAGACCAGTCTTTTCTATAGACTTCCTCTGGACTCTTTTGCCTATGGCAGATCTTCACTTGCATAAGCATAAAATGTTTTTAACCATATGATCCCAGTGAAGCCTGGTTGAAGAGAAGCCTTTTGCCAAATGATGCCCAAATACTCTTGAGAGAGAGAGAGCGAGCGCACACACTAAACTTAGATGAGTTGAGATAGGTTGGGTCCAATTCTGACCTTGGATACCCCTCAGGATATCTAGAATTGGAATCAGGCCAAAAGTTTAACAGGAGCCCTCTGGTTTAATTGTTCACTCCTGTTTGACTAGGAAATGTCTGGTTAAGGCATGGGAAGAGTTCAAGATTTGTTGTTCTCTCTAAGCTCTGCTGAGTGGAGACAGGATCACAGTCATATTACCACACGTTAATGCATTTCCTGAGTATTATATATTAATGATTTTCTGTTGCAGAGCGAAAATCTCATTTGGCTTTGATTTGTAGTGTGCCAGTATTAGATATTATTCTGTGTTAACGCAAAATCAATGCTGTCACTGAACTATCCATTCCTTTCATTACTCTAAACAGCATTTTGTCCTAATAATCTACATTGAGTCATTGCAGTACAAGCAGTAACAAACAACAAATACTGGTGTTTCATGTCAGAATCTAAAACAACCCTCAAAATAATCAATTTATTAATAGAAAAGTTCAACAAAACAGAAAACATTTGGCTGGGCTTCCTTTAGAGCAGCTCATTTATTTTTTCTGGAGTGAGTGTTTTTTGTTTTTATTGCGTTTTGTTTTGGAGGGACTGTGGCGGGAAGCAATGAGGGATGGAGGAGACATTGATGCAATGCGATCATGTTCCTCTGGACAACCTAAACAACAATCAGAGAGCAGGAATCAGCTACCTCTAATGATATCATTAGAGACTAGATGCCAGTGCCAACTGGTCCCTGATCAAATTAAATGATTTAATGCATCTCTGAAACTGATGTCCTTGTAAACAATGTCAGACGAAATGCATACATGGGTGGGAGAGTATAGCAGATGTGATTAAGGGGAAATCTTGGCGTCACATATTATTTAATCCCCAATATAGAACAGTTCACTTAAGAGGCTAACTTACATTTTGCCAATAATACATGAGCATAAACTTCCCATTTTATACCATGTTTATGATTCTATACACTATGGCTAGTGAAACAATACAATGTTAATTAGAATCATTAGCTACTTATCAGCCAGTAAACTTCCAGGATTCTACAAAGTATTGAAGCTTTCCTAAGATCCATGTGACAGATCAGAGGGGATGCCTGCCTGTAGGGAGAGAAGATTATTGGAGTCAAAATCCTCTAAGTGAATCAGAGGACACTTGTGTCGTTATTGGACCAATAATATTAAGTAATCCTGAATGGTTGATGAAAAGCCACTCCCCCATAACACTTTTATTACAATATGCTTATATCCAAGGTAATCAGAAAGTGTATTCAGTTACGGATTAGATTGCATGTCTCTAGAGGCAATTTCCCTCAGTCACTTGTTCCCAAATTGTAAGCATACTATTGATGTAATGGTTATTCCATTTTGTGACAGCTTTTGAAGTTGGGAAATTTTGTTTTTGTTCCACATTCTTGGACCAAATAAGCTATCCTAAATACCACCCCATCTTTTGTAAACCATTTATTTATCAAAAATATTCCACAAGAATTAAAAGGCCAAATGTCTTGAGATTAGCAACAGTTTGATTAAATATAAACTCAAATAAGAAATAGGAACTTTAAAGTAGGGAAAACCTTTTGTACTTTGCCATTGCCAAGCACAAAATGATCTCATTGAAGACACCAGCACTCCCAAAGTTTTAACATAATTTTAGACCTACATAGCACACTTGTGTGAAACTAAGTGGTTTCAATTCAATGTGTGCAAACTTTTTCTTCAGGTTTCTTAGGTTTCATGTTCCAAGTTCAGATAAAGCCAAATCAGCAAAGTCCACACATTTTGCATGGTTTCTGCAGAAATTTTTGAGAGCATAAGTTCTACCAGAACTGAACCTATGCTCCCTCAAAATATTCCGTTTAGTCAAAACTGAAATGTTTCGCAGAGATGTACCGACTAAGTTTTCAACGGGAAAATTTCTGAGGTCCAGAGAGGACTCTCTCTCTCTCAGACCAGAGAGACCAAGTCAAAAACCTAACCTTTGCAATCCAAAACCAGATATTTTGCTAAAATTCTGTTTCACAAAAACCTTTTGAAAGGTTTTGTTTTGCTCCAATGTGGAACAAAAACAAAATTTCCCAACTTCAAAAGCTGTCACAAAATGGAATAACCATTCTCTGGCCACCTCTACTTGTAAATTTTTGACAAAGGTGGTCTGAGTTACAGATTTGTAAATGTGCTGAAAAGCTGGCAAGTTTTCCTGAGATTTCATACCAGAAATTAATGCACAATTCTACCTCATTCTGTTATGAAATATTTAGGAGATGGAAGAGCCTTCTGGGTGCAGATTTGCCTCCTAGTTAGTTTCAGAATCGCTGTGTCCAGTGCTGCTACAGTGCATTGCTTGTACTGATTTAGAGCCTGGTTTTACAAGCCTTGGGGTGCATGACTCCCAGTGAAGTCCATGGAAGTTCCATGCACATTGACTGCTTGAAGGGTTGAGCCCTACAGTCAGTAATAGCAAATTTAGTTCGCAATTCAGCAGCTGCTATCCCTTGCGTGTTAGCAGGCATCAGATGAGAAGCTCTAAGACTGTTAATGCTAGAGTAATGATCAGGAAATCTTTTTAGGTTTAGAGAAGGACAGAGATGAGACAGGGAAAGACTTAACCATTTTTCAATGCTAGTGAAAACATTTGTTTTAAAGATTCCATCTCCTGGGCTCAGGCTTTTTTACAGCTTGCCAACTGTATCTCATTACAGGTCCCCACTGACTGCAGGTATATCCCTAATTCCCCAGCAGATTGCTTCGAATGGTCTATTCAAAAGGAAGAAATATGAATATGACCCTAGATCTGCATTGATTCAGGTGCTTTTGGTTTCCATGGAATCTGTGTTTTTCTAGCTCGATTAAGTTTGTTAATTTACAGTTTTGATAGCAACTGGCTTGTTTTAGTGTGTACGTTGATAGCAGTCCAAAGTGAATTACCACTTGCCTGCCAAGTCCCAGTGCGAGATAAAATATACAAAGCAGGTTTTCTGGGAGGATTTAATATGATTTGGTAGCAAAATCAAAGATGTGATTACAAGTGTTTGATCTCACTGCTGTAGATTAGTGATTTTTAAGTGCTGTTGAAATCTTTTTTTCCTAGGATCATGCTAAAGTACACATTTAAGTACACATTTTGCTGGTGATTAGATACCTAATATTATCCTTTCACCTCAATCCAGTATGAACCATGACCAGGAATAAATACTCAGGAAGTGCCTTTATTAGCTTTTACAATTGTCATAATTAACATGTTACAAAATGAATGAAAAGCAAGTCTAGACAAGGTCCTAGGACATTACAAGATTCAGGATTCAGTAACCCAACCAAATATGAAACCTAGAGGGCAGTGGACAAAGTGCTCCCAAAAAGTTTTATTTCCAAAGTTGTCAACTCTCACCATTTTATCCAAGTCTCTCAGTATTGGTGTTTTTATTCAAATCCCAGCTTCTGGAATCAAGAGATTGCATGAGACTCTCAGCCTTCATTAAAAAAAGAAAAAGTTTCTAGCCCTCATGGTTGTGAACTAGTGATGAAAATGTGCAGTGAGTTGCACCCTAAAGGCTCAAAAGCTGGACGGTAAAGAAAAAATATCCCCAAAGTTTTGTTTTTTTTAATAAATCTCATTATTTTTAAGTCAGACTCATGGTTTTGGGGGGGTTGATTCCAAATTTTTGAATGCTTGACCTCAGCAATACTGTATTTATTTTTTGACAGTTTAGACAGACTTGGTCTCATGATCTGTTAAATCATCAATGGCAAAAAGTTGCATTTTTGACCTTTTCCAAAACTGGCATAATCAGTGGCTGTGTTGTGGGGGGGGGGGTTGTTTTTTTAAAACTTAGCTCTTTCTACATCCTTGTATTTTAAAATTTTAAGGACAACTCCGTTATGAAAATGCTGTGATTAAATTCAGCAATTCATAGAAGAATCATAGAAGATTAGGGTTGGAAGAGACCTCAGGAGGTCATCTAGTCCAACCCCCTGTTCAAAGCAGGACCAATCCCCAACTAAATCATCCCAGCCAGGGCTTTGTCAAGCCTGACCTTAAAAATCTCTAAGGAAGGAGATTCCACCACCTCCCTAGTAACCCATTCCAGTGCTTCACCACCCTCCTAGTGAAAAAGTTTTTCCTAATATCCAATCTAGACCTCCACTGCAACTTGATATCATTGCTTCTTGTTCTGTCATCTGCCATCACT
Source organism: Mauremys mutica (assembly GCF_020497125.1). Lineage (NCBI taxonomy): Eukaryota > Metazoa > Chordata > Testudines > Geoemydidae > Mauremys > Mauremys mutica. The sequence goes on along the minus strand of NC_059072.1, from coordinate 203,059,744 downwards.
GAGAACAGCCAAGCTCCATCCTTTTTGGAACTCCCCTTCAGGTAGTTGAAAGCAGCTATCAAATCCCCCCTCATTCTTCCCTTCTGCAGACTAAATAATCCCAGTTCCCTCAGCCTCTCCTCATAAATCCTGTGCTCCAGCCCCCTAATCATTTTTGTTGCCCTCCGCTGGACTCTCTCCAATTTTTCCACATCCTTCTTGTAGTGTGGGGCCCAAAACTGGACACAGTACTCCAGATGAGGCCTCACCAGTGCCGAATAGAGAGGAATGATCACATCCCTCGATCTGCTGGCAATGCTCCTACTTATACAGCCAAAAATGCCGTTAGCCTTCTTAGCAACAAGAGCACACTGTTGACTCATATCCAGCTTTTCGTCCACTGTAACCCCAGGTCCTTTTCTGCAGAACTGCTGCCTAGCCGCTCGGTCCCTAGTCTGTAGCAGTGCATGGGATTCTTCCGTCCTAAGTGCAGGACTCTGCACTTGTCCTTGTTGAACCTCATCAGATTTCTTTTGGCACAATCCTCTAATTTGTCTAGGTCCCTCTGTATCCTATCCCTACTCTCCAGCATATCTACCACTCCTCCCAGTTTAGTGTCATCTGCAAACTTGCTGATGGTGCAATCCACACCATCCTCCAGATGTTAATGAAGATATTGAACAAAACCAGCCCCAGGAATGACCCTTGGGGCACTCTGCTTCATACTGGCTGTCAACTAGACATGGAGCCATTGATCACTACTCGCTGAGCCTGATGATCTAGGCAGCTTTCTATCCATTTTATAATCCATTCATCCAGCCCATATTTCTTTAACTTGCTGGAAAGAAGTGAATTAAACCTGACAATCATTCTCAGTTAGATTTTACCTACAGTACATCCACCCAATCTGTAGCTTCCATAGGTAGGGGACAGTGTGTATACTGAGGCACTAATATCCTTTTTAAAGCTTGCATACTGCATCCTTTATTCAGTTCTGAAGAACTTCTAAATAACCGATGGAAAAATATCTTTAACATAAGCTACTCTTCATGCTTTACATTCATATCAGAAAGAATGAAAATGCAATAAAGCCATTGACTGGAGCTGATCACAGAATAATCCAAATAATTCACTTTAAATTGAATTATGTAATTCCCTGTTAATCATTGGTTACCTCCTGTTAATTACTGGTTTGTTGCTCCACTTAATAGTTTAAACTAGTCATTAACTACTGGTATCAATAGATGTCAGAGTTTTCTTCTTAAAAGTATCACTTGGCAGAATATAAAGTAGTAAATTGTGTCAAAGCAAATGGAATATTTTCATTTTAATAAAAAGTCACCCTACCAGCATTTGCCATGGACACTTCCATTGTATGCCATAAACTACCAGAAGTGACAAAAACATTTAGCTTCCAGTATTGTGAATGGCAAGAATTAAATAGGAGGAGAAGTACAAAGGTTCAGTTCAACACAGCATTTGTTGGTTGCATTTTCAAAAAAAAACTTAGCTTATATTAGAGCTCAAAGATTAGCGCAAAAATGTTGCAAGTGTGTTTTGAATTTAACAATGAACCTGCATCAGCTTTGCTCCTGCCATTGGTGCAAAAATGTAACCAGTCTAGTTTTACTCAGAGAAAGCTCAGATGAAGCTTACACTCTTGAATATTTATGCCAGAAATGGCATATTTTATGTGGTCTTATACACAGTTTGACCCAGAAGTGGGACATTATTCCCAAATTTCTTGTCAGAGGAGCTAACTGCATCTTTCACAGCTAGGACCACAGATGCAAATAAAATTACTGAGAGTGAATGCAAGGAAACAACATTCCTTTTTAACTCTGTAGTAGCCTTAAAGTCTTGCAGTAGCTTAATTTTTCTAGGAACTATGCCTTGGCCACGGCTTGTGTGGGTCTGAAAAGAAAAGGGTTTAATATTTTCCAAAAATCCCTTCATCCTGCATCTCTCCACAAACTGAGGCCTTACAGTGTCAAAGCATCTTCATTCATCTAATCACAGAACAGGAACAATACCACGTACTTTATGCAACCAGTCACAACCAGCTAACAGTTCAAATTTCAAATACAGTGTATTTCAGACAGTAGCTGACTCTAGGATCAATCCATCAACGGAGGAGAAATTTAAACAAAAAAATATCAAGTAGTTTCCAACAACAAAAATATATCCCAGGAAATTATTAACAGCTCACAACTTGAAAATGAGACAAAAATCAATTGATTACTTTGTTTTCTACAGCTTATCCAATTATTTTTAAAGGAAGTGCAAGAATTGCTTGTTTCACCAGTCCATCTCATGGCCAAACCAGGAGATCACCAATGTTCTCTCCTCTCCCTCTGACTGACTTACTGTTTTATTAAGAAAAAAAATTACTTCACTGCTGCATGCCTAGCCCATTTAGGGTGACCAGATACCAAGTATGAAAAATCAGGACAGAGTGTGGGGGGTAATAGGCACCAATATAAGAAAAAACCCCAAATATCAGGACTGTCCCTATAAAATCAGGACATCTGGTTACCCTAAGCCCATTGCTTTGAACGAGGGGAGCACCACGTCCACTGCATGATTTGCAATTCCTTGAGACTTGCTCTGTCTCAGCTTTGACTTCAGGTTCTCCTTACTAGCCAGAGAGTGGAGAAAGCATAAGTCGAGATCCTGCATGTGGCTCTGAAGAGTTTGATCTGAAGCTGGAAAAGCAGCACTAAAAACCACAGGTAAAACTTTTCATGTTGTGAGTCATGGAAGCTTTATAGGATTACAAACATAATGACCTCATGACTGGGTCTTCAGTAGGGCCTAAACCCCAGACCTCTAGCTCTAATGCACAGGTCTCTACACCCTGGGCCAACTTCTGGACACAGTAGCAGACTTTACTTCTTTTACATGATCCAGTCAACGGAGGGGGACAAAGACACACTTAGCCAGAGCATTTCACACATAAATAAACTAAGGAAAGTACAATAATCAAATATAGCTAATAAAACCATTCATATCAGAGCTCTTAGAGCAGTGGTTCCCAATCTTGTTCCACCACTTGTGCAGGGAAAGCCCCTGGCGGGCTGAGCCAGTTTGTTTACCTGCTGCATCCGCAGGTTCGGCCAATTGCAGCTCCCAGTGGCCACGGTTCACTGCTCCAGGCCAATGGGAGCTGCTGGAAGTGGCGCGGGCCGAGGGACGTACTGGCTGTTGCTTCCAGCAACTCCAATTGGCCTGGAGCAGCGAACCACGGCCACTGGGACCCACGATCGGCCGAACCTGCGGACGCGGCAGGTAAACAAACTGGCCCGGCCCGCCAGGGGCTTTCCCTGCACAAGCAGTGGAACAAGTTTGGGAACCACTGGTCTTAGAGGCATAGACTGGAAAATGAAGAGTCAATTTAAAATATTCTCTGTGGACAGGAAACACTCCCTCTCCTCACCCACTCCTAGGGTGACCAGATGTCCCAATTTTATAGGGACAGTCCCAATTTTGGGATCTTTTTCTTATATAGGCTCCTATTACCCCCCACCCCCATCCCAATTTTTCACACTTGCTGTCTGGTCACCCTACCCACTCCCACTCAAAAAACATGCTGTTATTTTAACTTTCAAATGTGTAACAGGAGAATAAAGTGAATCTTGGTTTTAAAAAAGAAATGTCATACAATTCTCAGGCAGAATACTTCTGGGAGTTGAATGCAGTAATTAGATTCAGACCAAATTTCAGTGTTCATGGAGGAGGCTCTAAATTTTCCTCAGACTAGAGGAACTGTAAATGTATCCTTCTCCTGAGTCCTTCCCTCCAATTCGGGCAGTAGAACAAATAAAAAGTGAGGAGAAGCTGAGCATAAGTTATGGATGCTAGTTTAACACTGAAACTTGTATTTAATCCATGAGCAATTTCTGTAGCTACTTAAATTAAAATTTGATTCTAATACTACAGTCTTATCACTATTTTGAAAACATCAGATCAAAGTTTGTGGTCTACAGTGAATGTGGTTTTAGATCCACAAAGTGCTACCAAATCTTTGTTTGCTAATTATACATTGTTTGTAGCACAGAAGATGTACAGGCATCAAATGTGTCCAAGAACATTGAACTGAAAGGCCTGACTCCAAAACAAAAACAAATGATGTAAAGTTACACTTGCAGGTGTAAAGGCTGATGCTCTCAATAAGGCTGAAGTGATACCGTGAGACATAAGTGCTTGATTCTATATGTAGAAAAAGATAACAACTCTGATCTTTTCGTCACCAGAGACTAAGAGATAGAGTATCCAGTATTAGAGACAACTCCAGTATTGCAGTGGGATCCGAGCAGGCAGGTCCCTGCAGAGAGCCCTGAGGAAGTCAACAGGTCTCCACGCAGATGCAAAGAACCCCCAGCGCAGAGCTGATGGCAGGATTGGGGCCTTATTTACCAGATGGCATTATTCCTTTTGTTTACCCTAGGAACAAAGTAATGCATAGAGAGAAAGTACACCACCACCACCATCTGTTCATCCAACTTCTGCCACATTCTTGAACCAACGCCAAATGGGATTTCAAAGGTGCTAAGATTTTCAGCTAACTATTCCCTCCCCCCACCCCCATTTTGTTTCCAAATTTTACAGAATCAAGAAACTGTCCTTAACCTTTAGGAGTGAGATTCCCACACCTTATCCAGCCTCTTTATGCTGCACAAGAGGGCAGAGTGGCATAAAGAGGTCCTTAAAAGCCCCAGTTCTGGGCAGAGGAGGATTCCCCCAGAACATACACTGCAGACTACAGCCATCAGGCTACTTCCCCAAGACTCTTTTACAAGCCCTGACACATGACTCTCCTGCCCCAGGTTCCCCTCATGTCAGCAGGGAGGCCATATTGCTTCAGAAATTCCAAACAGTGCCAAAACCCAAAGGGCAACAAAAGGGGATGACATAACTTAGGGTATCTACACTGGAGCTGGATGTGTAATTTCTGGCTTGGTTAGACACACCTGCACTTGCTGTGAGAGATCTAGTGCACCAAAAGTAGAAGTGTGTCTATGGGGATACAAGCAGCTAGCCACCCGAGGACATACCTAGGGCCTTGGACGGGGTCATACTCGGAGTGGCTAGCCCCTCTCACTGCTTGTACCTCCATGGCTCCATGTCTATATTTAGCACACTGGATCAGAGCTAGCACAGGCATGTCTGTCTGTGCTGGAAATCATACCTCCACCTCCATTGTAGACATACCCTTAGACAGGCCCCCACTGAAGGTCTTGGTACAGGCCAGGGTTAGGGGGGCACAAAGATGGCTTAAAATCACCATAGTCCCCTCCATCTTTCTGGGCTGTGAGTTCGGCACACCTCTGTTAAAGGCGCAGCAGAGAATCTCACTCTAGCTATTTGTTCAAACCAAACTCCTGAGCTCGTTAGCTTTCCTCTGTCACTCATTTTTCTTTATAATGATAGTGTTCATAACAATTAGTGTCTGATTATTAGCAGATATGATTTAAACCAAAACTTTGTAGCAAAATGCATTTGACAAAACCAGAACAGTATTTCAGTTGTGACTTGGTTGACTTTTCCATTTTTGTATTGCTCATATTCTCCTGCAAGCTGTTCTCCTGTCTCGGTCGGTGATTAATGGCATGTATAACACAGAGATTTCCAAGTTTTACAGATCTATCCATGTGCAAAGCTGGTTATCATTGGTAGCTGGGTTGCTCAGCAGAGAGGGGGAGCACACATTAACCCTTTAACAGCAGAAATACCAGAATATTCAGGAAGCTTGCACTAATAAATGAAAGTCCCTCAGGCTTTCTGATATGTGAAAATAGTACTCATGCAGACTTGGCACTCATGATTCAATAGAAAACAGAAAACTATAGGATATTAAGGTAGTATCACTTTCTCATCCTATTCAGTCACAAACATGCATGTTACAAAAGCTCTAAAAACCAGAAGGTTGTAAAAATGCACCCAAAAATAACAAGGGATTAGAAAAACAAAACACCAGCATTAGATTTAATATTTAGAGGACAGCAGCCATCCCAATGTAATTTAGAAATAAATAATACTTCTCTTTCGTTATAGATAGAGATGCTACTGGAAACGAAAAACCTAATTAAAAACCCTAGCTGCAACCTGTTTGAGATTTCTTTGCTGCTTTAGTCCATTGCAACTAGCATATCATTATCCCCCTCTCTAGAAAACCCTACTTACATTTCTTTCTCTGGGAAGCCTTTAACGTATTACAACAGAAACTTTTCACATTCAGAGCACTTCACTCTTCCCTCCAAATGCCCTAGTCACGGACCAAGATCACACTGTGCTACGCACTATACGAACAGAATGAAAAGACGGCCCTGCCTCACAGAACTTACAATCTACGTATAAGTCAAGAGACAACAGATGGAGCGAGACAGTTTGATGGGGGAGTACAAGGATGTTGGTCAGCATGATAGACAGTGGTATCAGCACAACAGCTGCCTAACCATCATCAAGTGTTTGGTAGACATCACGGCAAAGGAGAGTTTTCAGGATAGACTTGAAGGGATTTTAATGGGATAGTTTTGTGAATGTTTATGGAGAGCTCCCACAAGCGTGAGGGGAGCATGGGAGAAAACACAAAAGTGCTTGTTAGCAAATTAACAAATGAGCAATAGAGGCCGGTACTATGGGCCATTCATAGTTGGGAATCAACATCTCAATAGTGAAAGAGAGAGGATGGGGTGAGTGGGGATAGCCCATGAGGGGCGTTGAAAGTAAGTACAAGCTGCTTATATTTGATGTGATAGAGAAGAGGGAGGGATGCAAAGAGAGAGGCGACATGGGCAAAATGACAGGCTGGGAAAATGATGTTTGCAACACATTCTGAATGGCTATACGTGAGGCAAGACTGCATTTGTCAAGGCCAGAGAGATGGATGTTGCAGTATCTGAGACATGCGATGATGAAAGCCTGGGTGAGAGTTCTAGCTGTGTGGCTGGACAAGAAAGGCTGTATCTCAGAGCTGTTATGCAAAGAGAAACTGCAGTTTCTCATAGCCTGGATGTTATGACCTAGGAAGAAGTCTGAGTAGGGTGACCAGATGTCCTGTTTTTAAAGGGACAGTCCTGTATTTAAGCCCTCCTGCAGGTGTCCCCACTTTTTCTTAAAAAGGGGCAAATTGTCCCATATTTTCTGTCTCTCCCCCATCCCCAATCAGTACTGGTGGGTCCTTGCTGCTGGCCAGATCCCTGCTTGCCACCCACCCGCCAGCAGTGAGGCACCCTCCTCTGCTGAGCTACCTCTCTGGCGAGATTTGCTGAAGCCCCTGCAGTCAGGTTCCCTGGGCCCTGGTGCACAATGCATCCTTAGGGCTTAACCCCTTCCTGCCCGCACTGTAGCTGGGGGACAAGAGGCATGTAGGTTATGTTGGTGGTCAGCAGCAGCCTGGAGGTGTTAGCTGCCTTTCGACACTGTGAGGCTAGGAAGAGGCAAGCTGCTTTGAGCCAGAGGGGAGGAGATGGGGAGAAGAAGAGACGAGTTCTGCAAGGACACCGGCCAGTCTTCATCATAAAATATTTGCATTATGAAAATAAAATATGTACATTAAGAACAGTGGATCAAACCTTCTTACTTTTGTATTATTATTTAAGCCTTTAATGAACTCAGTACTGTACAGTTCATGAGTGCAGAGATGGTCCCTGCCACAAGAAATTTATCATCCAATGACCTAATCCTGCAAATTCTTATACATATTAGTAGCTTTTACTCATTTAAGTCAGTCAATGGCACTACTCAAGTGAGTAAGGCCCAGATCCTTAAAGGTATTTAGGCACCTAACTACCATTTAAATCACTAAGAGTCAGGTGCCTAATATCTTTGAGGATCTGGGCCTAAAGATTTACAGGATCAGGCCCTTAGACACAGATTTAGGCCCCAATCCTGCAATGAGTTTCATCTGGGCAAACCCCCTGCATAGCAATGTGGCAGGATTGGGGCCACAGAGAAGCCAGGACACAATGAAGGACCAGAGGTGCGTGAAAGTACAGACAGGGCAGGGTAGTTTTTTGTTTGTTTGGTGCTGGAGTTTTTTGGGGAAGTATCTCATTTCCTGTTATTTATTCCTCTTAAAGAGTTATATATATATTTATACTACCAAGTAGATACACTTATTCATATGAGTTTTGCTTTGCTTTTGCATCAGTATTTGAAGAAGGAGCATAAAGAGGTGACTAGAGTACTATAAGGTAGTGAAAGCTATGCAACAGGAACAAAAATAAGTTACAAATAGCACTGAACACAAAACTTTGCATCTGATTTTGAGAACACTTTGAGCTGGAACCTGGATCCAGATCTGGATCTGAATGTTACGCCTGGCTACACTGAGACCAAGAATCCATAAATCAGTGAACATTGCAGACAGGGCTGAAATCTAGATCTCAGCTATCTGGTTCAGGCCCAGCTTCAAAAACTAAACCAGCCCTCATGAGCGATCAAAACAGTAACAAATCCAAATGATGCTGAGTCCCTCACACTCAAACACAAAGGTAATTACAAAAACCCCACACACCCTGAGAAAGACACATAAGCAGGTGAAAATGTGATTATAAGGGGGATGATTAAATATAATTGCATTACAGCCAAAGGGCCTGTGACAAGGAAGTCTCAAACACTCCTTGCCCTGGTGAATTCCAGGGAATAAATCTTTAATTTCCTTTCTCCCTTTTTCTCTCCTTACGTCTTAATTTGAGAGCAGGTGGGCTGGACAGAAAGGATATGCTCCCAGCATTTTACATCCCTCTTGCATTTTATTTCTTCCCATTACCTTTCTTTTGCTTGAAGCAGACCTACTTGCAGGTGCTCTTTATACAAGAACTATGTTTGTTTGGCGAAGAATCCAAAATGGTGGACAAGCCATTTGTAGGGTGAGCCACAGATTAAGTTAATGAGGCTTCACGCACCATCCCTGCCTTTATGTACTTTGTTCTGAGTCAGAACTGACTCTCTGGAGGAGGTGGAGAAACTCAGGCTGCTTCCATTAGGATGGTCATTTTTCTTCTTTGTCTATATTCCTTGCATACAGACAGCACATTCTCTGCTGATTCACATGGCACAAATGGAACACAGAGACCTCCTCTAAATTCCCTGCTGAATATATCCAAAGTGTGTGGGATTTCCCTGTAGACAAACAACTGCCAAAGCCAGCTTCTACGCCTCCTTTCCTGCAGCCACCACTACTCCAACTTTTGCTGGGTACTACAGGCTGTTTTAACTTGTGCTGGAGCAGAGAATCAGGGAGCCAGTTTTCCAAAAGCCATATCCAGGTAAGCTCAGCAGGAGCCAGACTCCACAGAGAATCTGCCTCATTGTCTACAGGATTGTGCAGTTTTTTTATTTAATCAATCACAGCTGATACAAAAAAAAAATCACACAAGCACTAAGTGAATTGTTGCAGCTAAAATCTGGATATTGGGCCATTCTTTACCTCCTCTCATGTTGCACCAGACAAGTATTTCTGTAAATGTTATTTACAGCAAATATAATACTTCAACCTCCCTACAAGGGATTTCAAAGTGCTTCACAAACACCAAGTCTTAGAACATCCCTGTAAGGTAAACAACATGCCCTATATACAGATAGGTAAACTAAGGCACAGATAAAGTAAGTGACCTCTCTTGAGTGACTATTAAGGGTTGTACATCAACTCATTGGTAGAGTCTATCTAAGGTACTTATGTAGCCTTCATTATCATAGGATCAGAGCATTCATAGTCTTCAATGTATTTATTTTCACTCCTGTGAGGTAGGGAAGTACATCTGAGAAATGCAGAACTTAGGCACAGAGAGAAGAGGGTATGTCTACACTACAATTGGAAGGTGTGATTGTAACACAGGTAGACCTACTTGAGCCAGCTTCAACCTCGCTAGCTTGGATACTAACAGTAGTGAAGCCATAGCAGCAGGGGCAGGTGGCACAAGCTAGCTGCTAGAGTGTGTACCCTGGTTCCCAGGCAGGCAGAATTAGCCCATGACACCACCAATGCTGCTGCACTTTCACTGCTACTGTTACTCAAGCTAACTTTGATCTAGCTAAATTAAAGCTAGTTTGAGTGTGTCTGCATGTGCTGTAATGACATTGCAGGGTATATCTATACCCTAAGTGACTTGCCCAAATTCGCACAGGAAGTCTATGCGAACTGCACCTGGATTCCCAAGCCCCAGGCTAGTTCCCCAACCTCTGGAGAGAGTTTCAGTCAACCAGATGATGAGAGTTAGACTACCTCTCTCAGAAAGAGAACTCAGGTGCTCTCCCTCTAAATACCCTGCTGCAACCACTAGATAATCTGATAGATGAGGCAGAACACGTGGATTAATGTGATTATACCATTCACTAAAGTTAGAGAGACACCTGTGTTATACACATCTTCCAAAACAGGTGGCAATAAAATCTTTATACCACCATCCTGTAGTTTATGCCACATATATCTTTTATTTTGATAGAGCCTGGGGCTGTTTTTTTCCTGCCTACCTACCCATATGGCCCCCATCACATTAGCGTCCAAGTGCCTGTTTCAATCTCAGTTTTTTCCCCATTTGAAGCCCTTGAATCGGTAGGAAAACAATGGCATCATGGTGGAACTTAGTGCCAAGTACAGAATCCATCTCTAGTGTTGCACATTTGGTGGAATCTCACAGTTAATATGAAGGCCTCCCGACCCACATTCAACACATGTATTCTCTTCAGTTCACCTTCAACCAACAAGAGGCTTATGAATCACTGAAAACAGAGAAATGGCAACACATAACAGTGCAGTTCAGCTATTTCTGAAATCCAGGAAATTTAATGAGGTTGGCTGGCAGTATTACATGGGAAGGAAAACTAGGGATGTCACTGCCTTGCTACTACAAAGCCTTCATGTCTGTCACTCATTCCAAGCTGACACTTCAGGAGACTCGAATAGCCATTCCACAGAACCTGTTGTTTTGAGCTCTGAAAACATATTCATAGGGTTTAGCTGCACTGGAACAAATTACCCATAGAAAGTCAGAATAAGCCTCTCCACCTAGTGGAGTGATTCATCAACTAGTACTAAATGATAATACTTGGCTGTTATATAGCGATCCATAGGTTAAAGGTGCTTTACAAAAGATAGTGGGTATCGCTATCCTCACTTATGCAGATGGGGAAACTGAGGCTAGGCGATATTAAGGATTTAATTGGGCCATTTAGGCACCACCTTATATGGGCTCAGCACAAAGACCCTATTCCCTTGGGTAAAGCACAGGGAGCAACTATGCCTCACATATGCAGAGAGAAAGTGCCTGTTGCATCATTCCATCAGGGTGCATTCTAGTCCCTCTCTGCCTTGGTCTCATCACTCATAGTAGTGCAAAGAGAGACTGGGGCCACGATCCAATTTCTCCCCTGCCTTTTGGTACACTTGCACGCCCAAGTGAAGAAAGAGGGATTGGTCCCTGTATTCCTCTGAGAGCAGAGACTGCAATTATGCTTGGCCTTCTCACATGGGATCTGCAAAGGGGAATGAGATGTTGGACCGTCTCTCATGCTGTGTAAGCACCAGGCATAACTGAGTCCTCAGAATACATCTACACTGGAATAAAAGACCCACAGCATGGCCCAGCATGGCCTGGGTCAGCTGACTGGCTTGCGGGGCTAAAAATTGCCATGTAGATGTTCACACTTGAACTGGAGCCTGAGCTCCTCCTCTCAGCATCCCAGAGCTCAGGCTCCAGCTGAGCCTGAATGTCTACACATCAATTTTACAGCCCCACAGCCTGAGCCTTGAAAGCCCAAGTCAGCTGACCTGTGTCGTATTGTGGGTGTTTAATTGCTGTGTAGACATACCCTAAGTGACTTGTCTAGTCACAGAGCAAATCACTGACACGGCTAGGAATAGACCCTACATTGCCTGCCTTATCCACTGGACTACACACTTTACATATTGAAAGCACCTCGTGTTACCGCTCAGGAGACAGGCACTGGTTAAATGACTTGACCGGAGCCAAACAGTTTTGTAAATAGGAAGAGAACAGAATGGGTGAAAACAATGACAGCTTCATGAGCAGGAGGATGAGTAGCAGGAGTTTCATGTATTTTAAGAGCAGAAAGGTCCATTATGGTAATCTAGTCTGACATGCTATATAACACAGGACATATAATTTCACCCTGCAATTCCTGCATCAAGCCCATATCCTGTGGTTGAGCTAGAATATATTTTCCCCTTGGTTTTTCAGGAAGGAGGCGAAAAGGGAGTTTGAAGCCCATCCACTTCAAGGCAAGTCTTGCTCCTCCTCTAAAACAATAGCTCTCAACCTTTCCAGACTACTGTACCGCTTTCAGGAGGCTGATTTGAATTGCATACCCCAAGTTTCACCTCACTTAAAAACTACTTGCTTACAAAATCAGATATAAAAATACAAAAGTGTCACAGCACACGATTACCGAAAAATTGCTTACTTTCTCCTTTTTACCATATAATTATAAAATAAATCAATTGGAATATAAATATTGTACTTACTTTTCAGTGTATAGTATATACAGCAGTATAAACAAGTCATTGTCTGTATAAAATTATAGTTTGTACAGACATTGCTAGTGCTTTTTACGTAGCCTGTTGTAAAACTAGGCAAATATCTAGATGAGTGGATGTACCCCCTGGAAGACCTCCGTGTATCCCTGGTTGAGAACCACTACTCTAAAAACATACATTTGCCTGGCACTGTAAGGGAGGGCTTGTGGTAGCACCTCCATTTCAGCTGAATGAGAGACTCATCACAAACACTCCTACTACATTATTACAATATGGTTAAGGGGCTCATTCTGCCAATTAGGAGAGTCATTGTGTGAACCATGCAGAAATCAGAACTGCTCAGTTTAGCTTTGCACCTCCATCATCCTGGAGACAACACACATCTGTTCCAATACACCCCTGCCAGCCACAGACGGACATATTGTATATTGAACTGGGGCTTTTCTCGGCAGGATCCAATAATCCAGTGTGGTTAATCAGTACTGAGGGGAAGGGAAGGGAAGGGTGGAGTCAGGGAAGAACCGTGTTCCTTAACATTTTGACAGGGAAACATGACTCTTAACATGATACACTAATGCCAGATGTAGAAACAAATAAGGAAATTGCAAGAGAGAAAAGAGAGGGAAGGCAAAAGCAAAGAAACAGGGCAATTTGTTAAAATTGCTCACACATGAAAAGAGATTGTCCATTTAACCACAGCACTACTCCAGTAAGGACTTGTACCTAATTTGCATGTGAAGGCTATTAAGGTCTGGTTCCCTAAACTCAGGTCAGCTATGTAATGCTAAAGTCCGTTGCAGCGAAGAGACATTTATCACAGTCAGCTGTTATTGATGGTTTGTCAGATGTTGTTAGCTGAGGTTGGAGAGGGGCCTGTGAGCAGCAGACAATGAGAGTAAATATATGAATGTGGCCAAGGTTCAGTAATTATCATGCTTGTAGAAAAAAATCCATCTCCTTCCTTGCGAAGACACAACCTGTGAGCAGGTTGCATGTGTTAGGTGTTTCATCACTAGGTATAGAAAATTCCCATAGCAACTGACATCAGCTTTCTGTACAGACCAGAGATCAAGCTAAAGATTAACAAAGACAATCATTATTAGCACCTTTGGTACTAGTACCTGTGTCGTTAACATCCCACAGAAACCAGCACATCTATCGGAAGATATGAATGCTCTTTATAAAGGTAAGTATCATTCTCTCCATTGTACAGATGATGAAACTGAGTCACTGAAAGGTTTAAGTGACTTAGCCAAGATCACACAGCAGTAGGCTTCAAACCCAGGTTCCCTTGCATCCCTCGTTTACTGGGCCACACTGTCTCCTACAAAGAAGTTTTTCTAGAAACCTCTTAATATGCTGTATGTGCCAGTAAAATTATCCTGAGGGGCTGTCCAACTGCATGAGGAAGGGAAGTGTGAGGGAATCAAGAGTTCCTATTACATAACAACCCATTTTCTATGCCACTGCTTTTTTCTACTGTAGACATTTGCTGAGGTGTCAGGAGAGTGACATGTCACTTTGTATTATTATTACATTTTTCTCCCTGTCCCACTGCCAATATTGTGTAGGTAAGCAGGTAAGTCCCACTTGCCATCCCTCCCAAAGATTCTCCAACAGATCACAGATTGTGATCAGTGGCTAAAAAGAGCAGTGTTTCTTCTGCTTTACCTTAATGATGCTTTGTTGATGGGAGAGAGTCTCCCTCAGAAGATGAACCAACTTACTCCTTTTTTTTCTTTGAATCAAATAGTGGGTGTTAGGGGTAGAATAACTTGAATGCAATAGTAGCTATGGAACTCTCCCCAGGCTGGGGACAGTCAGGCACATCACAGAGAGGATGACATTCCACTGTGAATATAAGAACACAAGAGTGGCCGTACTGGGTCAGACCAATGGTCCATCTAGCCCAGTATTCTGTCCTCCAACAGTGGCCATGCCACATGCTTCAGAGGGAATGGACAGAACAAGGCAACTATCGAGTGATCAATCCCCTGTTGTCCAGTCCCAGCTTTTGGCAGTCAGCACTCCCTGTTGCCTGCTTCATAAAGCAGCAGAAAATCAGTCCCTGAGGTAGCTGCCTGTTTGTACTGTCCTTCCATAATGTGGAGGGGAACGCAGAGAGGGAAGTAACAGCCCCAGAATAAAGGAATTGGGTTTGGCCTAGACCAGGGGTAGGCAACCTATGGCACATGTGCCAAAGGCAGCACGTGAGCTGATTTTCAGTGGCACTCACACTGCCCAGGTCCTGGCCACCAGTCCGGGAGGGCTCTGCATTTTAATTTAATTTTAAATGAAGCTTCTTAAACATTTAAAAAACCTTATTTACTTTACGTACAAGAATAATTTAGTTATATATTATAGACATAGAAAGAGACCTTCTAAAAACGTTAAAATGTATTACTGGCACGCGAAACCTTAAATTAGAGTGAATAAATGAAGACTCGGCACAGCACTTCTGAAAGGTGCTGACCCCTGGCCTAGACCAGTGGCTTTCAAACTCTTCAGACAACTGTACCCCTCTTTCAGGAGTCTGATTTGTCTTGCGTACCCCCAAGTTTCACTTCATTTAAAAACTATTTGCTTACAAAATCAGACATAAAAATACAAAAGTGGCACAGCATACTATTACTGAAAAAGTGCTCACTTTCTCATTTTTACCATATAATTATAAAATAAACCAATTGGGATATACATATTGTACTTATGTTTCAGTGTATAGTTATATAGAACAGTATAAACAAGTCATTTTAATTGGCACTGACTTGGCTAGTGCATTTTATGTAGCCTGTTGTAAAACTAGGCAAATATCTAGATGAGTTGATGTACCATCTGGAAGACTTCTGTGTACCCCCAGGGGTACATGTACCCTTGGTTGAGAACCACTGGGCTAGACAAGTCACCATTTCAGGACCAAGGATCTGATGAAAGAATTCATGTTATGAACTACCTGGGATGGGGTTGGCACCCACCAACACAAAAATATGTATACATTGTTTTATATTCCATATCCGCCATTCCACAGACTCCATTTAGCTCATACTCAGGACACATTGCTAATAAAATGTATATCACATCTCCTGGGTATAGAGGGTCAATGTCAAGCTCATAACATTAATCTGAGTCCTGTGACACTCATTGTACTCATGCAACAATTCCTCAAAAGTAACAATTACCACTTGGGCCATACTGTATATATTCAATACCTAAGATAAAACTGAATGGTTCAGGACAGGTTTGGTTCTGAATAAATGGTTTATTTATTCCTTTAAATATTCCCAACAGATTGCATTCGGTTAGTTACAGAAAGGCCCTAGCTTTTCCAAAATTAAGACTGCAAACAGCTTCCATTTTAAATCCCTATCTTAGCACCCTCATACATTTGGCTTGGAAAAAACTGGTTTAGGCTGAAAATTATGAGATTTACTCTGAATGCAAAGAAGAATGTTTCTGCCAAGTCTAAAGGAAATAAAAAACAATTTGATGTTAGTTGTAGGCCATTACAAAAATTGAAATTTTGACTTTTGCTCGTTTGTCATTAGCTCACCAGTGGCTTGTTATTGCCCCTTCAGGCTTTCTATATTATTAAATGTCCTTGGAAACCTAGCTACCTTTGAAGAAAACAGGTTGTAATTAAGCTTATTAGTGATTTTTGTCCTGGATAGATTAGGGCCCAATTCTCTTCTCTTTGATTTCAGTCTTGCAAAGTACTTCCATGGCCCACAAGGCTATAGTATCTGAGTGCTACCTAAATACCTAAAAATAGAAACAATCTTCTCCCTTGCCACCCACCTTTTGTAGGCCCGATGCTGCTCCCACTGATCTCAGCAGGAGTTATTTTGGGCCACTGACTTCAGAGGGACTAGGATCAGCCTTTCTGTGTTTGTGAGAGTATGTTGCCCTCCTTTGCTTAGAAAGAGCATTGGGGTCTTCCAAGAGCTCAGTCTCTTCCAAACAGCGGGACACAGGAAGGTTCTAGATGGGTTGTGGGGCCCGTGTGAGAGGAGGCCTGGAGTGAGAGGGGAGACATGGAAAGTGAAGTCAGGAGCTGCCACTGCGGGCTGAGTGCAGGGCTGTCCTAGGGACTGGGCCCAGCACCCCACTCTGAGTATTGCAACATGGCGCATGGGGTAGCAGCTTCATTCAGATTTGGCCTAACCAGCCCTCTGTTATCATGGAAGGGCAGCCAGGCTCAATCCTTGGGGCACTGCGAACCTGGGCAAAGCCACTTACTCAAATTTGGCCCAGCCACCTGTCCATCATAACAGAGAGACAGCTGAGCCAAACCTGAGTGGCACTGTGAACCCATGTGCCTGTCACAATGCCTGGAGCAGGGAGGTGGGCTCAGGCCCTTGGGACAGGAGCCTCTGCTGAAGGGAGAATGTGGGGTATTGCACTCCAATATTGCCCCCTCCCAGGGGCCTCCCGTCTCCACAGGCCAGGATTAAGGTTGCAGTGCTGGGGCAGAGGGTGGTGCTGCAGTTGGTCAGTGCCCCCATAGCAGGGCAAGAAGAAAGCAGCAGCAGAGGAGAAGAAGACGTACAATATATATGTAATGGTGGGTTGCAAAAAAGAGACAAAATGCAGGTGGTGGGTCACCTTAGTAAAAAGTTAGAGAACTAGTGCAACAGTGGAGTAATTTTGCCCAAAAAGCTGGGGGGAAGGAGATACAGACATTCATCTGTAGCACCACAGCATCACTCTGACTGCACAAACCCACTGAAGTTTTAACACAAGAAACCACTTTTCTCCCAACCTTCCAAAACCACTTACTTTTGCTGCCTCCTGCTTCTCCTGCTCTATAGCGATCCCCCTCCAGAATCTGTACCCCAGTGTCCTTTGTCCCGAATCTCCCTCCTGCTCCCCCACATTCCCCTGAACACACATCCCACTCAGTCTGCCTCCCGTTCGCTACACACACACACACACACACTTCCCTGACTCTCCATAGTTTCCTCACCTGTTTCCATTCCCTGATGCCACCATCTCAGTATCATTCCCAGAACCTCCAGATTCTTCTGCCTGTAAAACTTTGCAAGCATGAGGATTTTCTTTTTCTTCTTCGAGGTTTTAGGGGGATCAAAATTAGCCCGTGATTATGAAGAAACTACCACATCCCTATGAAGAAAACCACTGAGACTTGCAGAGCCAGGGTTAGAACCTTAGCTTTGGTTGCCAACTCTTGGCAATTTTTATAACAAATCTTTGATATCTTGGGGATGGGAGTTGGATCTCATCAGTTTCTGACTTACGGCTTCACTCATGTGAACTTTTGCCCAATCTAAAATGACTGCCGTCTCCTGTCACCTCAATGGCACTGGAGCTACAAGCTGTCCTCAGCAAGATGGCCAGTGTATTTTTTGACATTTACATGTGAATGTGAGGCTGCCCCATTGTTTCCAGTGGGGCTGAAGCCAGGCTGCACTTTGAGAGGATGATGTCCTCTTACTCATGGGTGAGGGCCTGGGAAGAAGCAGAGGTAAGTCTCATTGACTGCTACATCAAGTTCTGAAAACTTGGAATGCACTGAGTAAGCACCTCTTGAATTTAAGACTACTTGCCAAGCCCAGGTGGCAGAAAGGTGACCACAGCTGCTATATGAACATCCAGCAGCAGCTGGGGAACTGGCATTGCAAACCTGAATAGCAATTGCTAAGCGCTCCCTCAGTTAAGGGAGCCTATATAAACACCACCACCCTTGCAGAGCCTGTGTACACCTTATGAAGGGACCAACATGAAGAGGGGAAAAAATAGGGAGACAGGGAGGGCGAGGTAATATCTTTTATTGGGCTGACTTCTGTTGGTGAGAGAGACAAGGTTTCCAGCTTATACAGAACCTGAAGAAGAGCTCTGTGTAAGCTTGAAAGCTTGTCTCTTTCACCAACAGAAGTTGGTTCAATAGAACATATTACCTCACCCACCTTGTCCCTCTGATATCCTGGAACCAACATGGCTACAACACTGCATACCAGGGGAAAATAAGCATTTGATTATTGCTAATATTATAATTTATATTAACCAAAAATACCAAACTGGCCATTGTAAATGTATCTGACTAATCCCAGAGATAATGTAGGCACATTAGCCAGGTCACTCCTTTTAACTTCCAAGGGATCCTTACTTAGAATTTGACCCATATTTACAAGTTGTTCTTTTTCATTGATGAAGGAATTGTAGTAATCAATTAAATTTAACTGGACGGTAGAAACCCTCAGGGTATTGTGGCTATTCAGCGGCATTCATCTGTTTAAAACACTAATATCAAAGTAAGCCAGAATGCTAGTTCAGTGCAAATTATATACAGCCCACAGATATGTGTTCTATTAAGGGACAATCTGGAGCTCCTAGCCAAGACAGCCTGGATATAGTCAAGGAGCAGCCCACCCTTAGGGCTGGGATATAGAAACAGGAAAAGGAAGCTTAAAAAAGGGAGAGAAGGGACTGTTCACTGCTATGAGTTGTAGGCCCCAAGACATTAACCTGATTTGGGTCTTAGAGACTTTATTTTCTGAATATAAGTTTGTCTGATGTGACTCAAGGCTCTGAGATAAGAGCCTTATAAATTTGGCTAAATTGCTCCTTCCCTAATTTGCTGCCTAAGGGAAAGAGAAAAGGCCTGCCTGCCTCTTAGAACAATAAGAGAACTAGGAACTCTGCTGACTGGGGTCTGTTTGGAGAGGACGACTTCTTTTTCTCTCTTCAGTTTTGGCCTCCCCCCACTTGGATAACATACAGTGTGCAACTCAGTGGGAGCTGTGCATGTGCACACACACATACACACACTCCAGCAGGCAGAATTTGGCCTTAAGGTATTTTATTTTCCCAAGAGGGTCCTCTAAGTTTTTGTCATTGCACTAAGGACAGGTCCATACTCACCGCGCGGGTCGACGCGGTAGTTCGACTTCTCCGAGTTCGAACTATCGCGTCTAATCAAGACGCGATAGTTCAAAATCCCCGCGTGCTCCGGTCGACTCCGGAACTCCACCACCACGAACGGCGGTGGCGGAGTCCACCTTGGAGCCGCGGAGTTCGACCCCGCCACGTTCGACCCCGGGTAAGTAAGTCGAACTAGGGTACTTCAAGTTCAGCTACGCTATTCGCGTAGCTGAACTTGCGTACCCTAGTTCGACCCCCACCCTTAATGTAGACCAGGCCTAAGAATCAATCCACCCTCACTTCTGCCCACCACTTCCATTGAACACTTCTACCTTCAGAGCTATCCTAACCCCTGCTGGCCTAGGAAGTCAGAGACCACAACCAGTAACTGAATGTCTGTGACACTCCAGGCAAAGTGCTACCCCTCTGTCATAGGCCTCGTCTTCTCTAATGAGCTTCAAATGCATTTTAATAAAGGAACAATAAAAACTTGTTAAGCACATAGTGAGCTATATTTTTATCATCTCAATTTTCCATTTTTTATTTATTTATTTTTGGATGCACAAGTCTGTTCTCAGAACAAGTCTATTCCTTTATCAGGAACTCACTTCAAAGGGCTGTACATTCTCATTTACTTCACAGGAAATCTTTCCAACCAGCAGGTCATTTCCTTTATTAGGCACTCATTTAAATGGGTACCACTCCATATACCTGCCTACAAAAGACACAGAATTCCTCTTTTATCTCCGTGTACTCCTTCATCTAGTGTCTCTAACAAAAGCAACCTGTTTCTCTGATCCCTGTGAACAAATCCCTAAAATACAGCACACACACATATTGAAGGTACATCTTTCCCCTATACAAGTCAAGGGATTTATGTTAAATAGTAGAACTCCTTTTTTTGCTCAAGAGTTCTAAAGCCTGTGAAAGCTTTGAATTATTTGTGCTCATGCTGAGCTTTGCTAGCTCCATGAAGGTGTATGGGTTATGCTGGCTGAAGGCTCATGTGCCATCTAAAATGTGAATTACTTAAAAAGCATGACATCAGTTCCGCCTGTTCTGGTAACATCCACATAACAGAGAGAAACATTGAAAACCATAGTAGGATTTTATGTTTATACTAGGCTTTAAATTCAGCAGTCCAGAATCAAATGCCATGAGATTACTTGACAGATTTGTGAGAACGGAATGTTACAATTATACCAGCTGGGATGAAATAAAAACTCATCACGATCAAGTCTTTTTGCCCATTCTGGAAAATTCCGTTATCTCTTCGTGCATGTTTTGTTTTAAAGACGAAAACCATGGTCTAGTGATTTGAGCTCAGGGTTGATTAAATGCTAGTTTAGACACACCAGAGTGTTTGTTCCAGGACAGAGAGATTAGTAGTTTGTGTCTCCACCAGCGTTTTCAGTCTCTGCATGAGCAATTTGTACTATTTTAAAACTGTTTTTAAACCAGTTTAGACAGTCAAGTACAAGCTCTTTTGTGGAGACTCTTATTTCAGTAACAGTGGTTTAGTTTAAATTGATTTCTAATCCTTTTTAAACTTAAAAAAAAAAAAGCCTGGATTAAACGGCTTGTCTATATAGCCTTTTGGACTAGTTTAACTTAATCAGTTTAAAAAACTCATACCTTTAGAGTGCAACTGTCTTATGTAGACAAGGCCACAAACTGTAGTCTAAACAAACTCTAAAGTCCTGATGCAAGGCCTGCAGAGGGCATGTCTACACCCACCGCTGGCCTGTGCCAGCCCCGTGAGTCCGCATTGGCTGGCACAGGCCAGCCATGGGTTTTTCTTTGCTGTGTAGACATGCCCTCCCTCTGCTGGGCTGATGCTGTGTAGACTGTGTAGTCCATTTCTGTGTAGACTTTCAGGGTTCATCTGGAGCCTGGGCTCTAGGATCCTGCGAGGTCCCAGAGCATAGTCAGTCAGCACAGGCCAGCCATGGGTTTTTCTTTATTGGGTACACATACCCTTAGAGCGTAAGCCAGAATGTTGCTTGATGCCAGGAATTAAGAGTGCACAGAAGAGGCACCGACTTTGGGATTTCCCCAGGGGTTGCTTGACCCCCGCTCAGCCCCAGGCTCTGCCCCCACTCCATCCCTTCCCCCAAGCCCCTACCCCAGCTCTGCCTCTTCCGGCCGTTCCATCACCCCTGCCCCACCTCTTCTTGCCCCTGCTCTTCCCCCTCCCCACAGTGCCTCCTGCATGCCGCTGAACAGCTGATCATGGCAGGCAGGAGGCGCTGGCAGGGAGGAGGGGGAGCTGATAGGCAGGGCCCACTGGCAGGTGGGAGGTGCTGGGGGTGGAGCTGATCGGCAAGGCTGCCAGTGGGTGCTGAGCACCCACTATTTTCTTCCCCATGGATGCTCCAGGACTGGAGCACCCACAGAGTCGGCGTCTATGGTGCACAGCATTGTGTTGGAATAGGCCCTCACTTTCTGCCTCCACTTCCCTATCTATAAAGTGGGGATAATAATCATCACGGTAACTTATCTACCTACCTCACAGGGACAGTAGGGTGAATAATTAGTTAATGTCTGAAAAGCTCTTGGATAATGAAACATGCTATGTAAGAGCTAAGTCATATTTTTTAATGTTGAGCATTTCTGCACTTCCTGGCATCAGGACACCAAAATACCACAGTTCAAAACAAAATAGTAACCCAGCCGAAATGATGAGGTGCTTAAAACCCTGTGACCCTCATTTCAAGCATCATTTTCATTTATGTTTTCTATGCAACCTGTAAATTGCTGGGAATGGAAAAGGGAGGTTGGGAGCTCGGAGCTGGTCTTTGTGATTAAATGTTTTTTGGGAGAGGAAAGGAGATGGGGTGACTGATGGTCTAATTATTTAGCCTAAAAAAGAGCAAACACAGCCCCAATTACAAACAGGATTTTGTTCAAAATTCTCTTTCATCCCTCTCTTTCTGAGAGATTAGTCTGTCCGAACAGCTTCTGTAAGGGGCAGAAGCCAACAGAATTGAAAAAAATCACAGCGGCTACCCTAGACAACCAGTGTTATTTGTGCTGTAATGTTCTGAGGCAGGTGGTTGACAATTTTGGTGTCAGTGAGTGTTAAACAACCTGTCACTTATGGTCTCACACAGATATGGTGCAACTGCCTTTATTCCCTTCCCAGCTAGCCAGCAAAATGCACTGGCCTTTTTTGTATTTCTATTAGGGAACCAGAGAAATCCAACAGCTGCAGTGTTGAAAGTCACACAGAGCTGCTGCTCACTTTCAGAGCAGTGCAAATAATTGATTTTTTGGCTTCTTCAGGGTCAACCCAGAATGAAAATTAATTTTTTAATTAACCAAAAAAATTGAAAAAAAATTGGTTTTGTGTCAAATAAAACATTCATTCCACCCAAAACAAAACATTTTGTTTTAGAGGAATGGGGTTTTTTTTTAATGACATTGAGGTAAAATTCTCACTGAAAAGTTATTTCAGATTGAAAAACCTGAAATGTTGTGTTTCAAAAATGTCAAAAAAAAATCATTTTTCCAGCATTTTAGAGGGAGCTTTTCTATTGAAGCTATTCTGCAAATTCAAAAAATATTTTGGTCAACTCACATCTGCATTTTTCAGGGGGAAAAAAAGTGCAGTCTGAAAAATTTCACCCACTTCTCCTGGGGGCATGAATACTGCCAGGTGCACACAGAGGATCTTATAAGATATAACTAAAAACATGAAACACCCCTGGTCATGCTGTCCTGGGTGGCTCATGAATGTGGTTGCCAACCTGAGGGCAGCCTGTCAGGAAACAGGGGACAAACCCCAAATTGGTTATATATTCTATAATTAGATTTCACTAACCAAGTAACAAATCCCCTTGGGTACTCCAGTCTATCTTACCAGTCCAGGTAAGCCTGCCTGTGTGATGTATGGTCCTTTGCATCAGTAATCACAAAATATTCAGGTTACTCCCAGTCCCAAAGGACCCATCACTTACCTCAGATCAATTGTACTCAGATTTGAAACCAAAGGCAACAATTGTAGCCAATCCTGTAACACAGTGGGTTTCAACCAGGGGTATGCATACCCCGGGGGTACGCAGAGGTCTTCCGGGGGCACATCAATTCATCTAGATATTTGCCTAGTTTTACAACAGGCTACATGAAAAACACTAGAGAAGTCAGTACAAACTCAAATTTCATACAGGCAATGGCTTGTTTATACTGCTCTATATACTATACACTGAAAGGTAAGTACAGCATTTATAGTCCAATTGATTTATTTTATAATTATATGGCAAAAAGGAGAAAGTAAGCAATTTGTCAGTAATCGTGTGCTGTGACACTTTTGTATGTTGTGTCTGATTTTGTAAGCAAGTAGTTTTTAAGTGAGGTGAAATTTGGGGGTATGCAAGGCAAATCAGCCTCCCGAAAGAGCTACAGTAGTCTGGAAAGCTTGAGATCCACTGCTGTAACAAACTACCTGAAGTTTTATTAAGTAGGAATAAGAAATAAGAGTTATTTATAAGATTAAAGCAGATAAACACACACAAATGGGTGACACTCTTAGGTTCCAAAAGAGGATAGAAACTTCTTTAATAAGCAAACTCCATATGTCTTTAGGGCTAACCCAGGCAAAACAGCTGGTGGGGGTGGTTGCTTATGCTTGGTGATTCTTGCCCCCTTCAGAGTCCAAGCAGCAAAAAGAATCAAGTTTCTCCTTGTCAGGGATTTTTATCCCCTTCTCCCTCAGAGCCCAAGCTGAAGGAATGAGTTTATGCGCAGGTTTCCTCTTCCTGGAAGGGATGAAGAGTGCAATTAACAAAGTATTTGTTCTTCTGGGCTATGCCTACACTGCAACATAAGCCCGGACTGAAGCCTACCCCCCCCCCTTGCATCTACACTGCAATTGTCCCAGGATCCTGCTGGTCTGGAAAGTCTGAGCTCGAGTTACACTAGGACCCAGGGTCCATGTCCTATTGCTCTGCAATGTAGACATAGCTCTGCTTGACTCAGGTCCCGGAAGTCAGCCAGAAGTATCCCACAATTCCATGGGACAATTTCCTTTGTCCTCTCTATCCCAACAATCTGTAATCCACTCTATTGAAAATGGAAGCCCCCCCAACACACACACCCACCCTGCCCCGCTTTTGCAAATGGCAGCAGCTCAGGACAGCATTAAACCATTAACTGCTGATCACCGAAATGCAAGCACACTATCAGAGAGCCTGGGTTTGCAATGGAGATCAAGCCTTTTGCAAAGTGAGCTGCTTCCTGGTAACATGCAGGATGGGCAGTAAAATTTTCCCACAGAGCACCATGGTCCTAAGGCTAGAGTGGCCATATTTTAGGGGGGCACCAGGAACTCTGAGATATGGTTACTTTGACTAGGGTCTGCAATAGATACCAGAGCCCTAGGTTCGAGCAAGGGCTAGAAAAGTCTTAACATAGGGTTAAAATACAACATAGATGCTCGAGCCCAGGGTTCCTTAACACAGGTCAGCTGATTCATGTTCCACTAACCCTGGGCTTACATTGCAGTGTAGGTATACCCTTGATGTCTCACAGTGGCTTATTTGATTTCAAAGGCCTTCTCTTTGGGCAGGACCTAATGTTTTCCGTAGGAAGCCAGCATTTGCATTATAGCAAGCTTCTTTCCTGTTTGATGAGTTACATAGTAACAATTAAATGAAAACATCTGTTATTGTTTTATAACATGGGCTGCTGATAAGTGAGACTAATACATGCAGCATCCTACAAGCTACTCCTAAGGTCTAAACACCAAACACATTCTTACAATTCTAATGTCTATTTTAGCAATACTAACATACAGGTGAGACAGACTTTGTTTCCAGCTGTGCATTTGTCAGAGTTCAGTGAGGCCGGGCTTGGCATGAACTGGCACCGGGTCTGCCAGCATCAAGCCCCCTTTACCCCCCCCCCAAATGTAACTAGCATGACATTTACTAACCGCCCCCCATTCTGGTCATTCTGCTTATCCGTTGCAGTCCTGTCCCTCACACTTTTCCTGTCCTGTCTATTTGGATCAGTCTTTGTCTGCACCATATACAGTCATTTACACTAGTGCAAGATGAATGCAAAATGGATGTAAAACACTACTCAATCCGAGCGGTAACATTTTGCAACCACTTTCCATTGATGTGACTGCACAAAGTGCAGGGCAACCATCAGTTGGACCCTAAGTTCTTACATAGGTTTGTAGCTCCTAGCACAAGCAGGCTCTAATCCTGATTGAAGCCCCTTGGTTCTTCTACTATAATAATAATAATAACAAACTATAAATCACAGCTCATTGTGGCTTGTTAGTTTTATTTTTCTGAGCAAAGCCAGTGAACTTTGAGGCAAATCAAAGGAAAGACTCTCACATAAGCTAAGCTAGTTAGATAATATTGGTAAATACATCTGCACTGGTAAATCATCATCACGTGATTCAACAGCAGAATTCACAAACTCTTATTCCTCCCAGTCTAGGAAGATGTCACTGTCAGATTCTAGTGATTTTCATTCTCAAGAGAACAAGAACACTAAATGAAAATCTCCCTTGGTCTCCACTGAGGATAGTGGAAGACAGAAGTTTCTTGCCACCTGTAAAACCTGCAGTCTAGGAGCATAAACCATTGCAATCTGTAGCAGATTGGGAAGAAGTTATCAGACAAGAAAGCAACAGGATCTATTAAAAACAAAAGCTCTGGCTGTGTTACGCCTTTTTTTTTCCTTCTCTCACCCCCTAACTCAGAGAGTAGTGGATCCTTCTGCAATTTCACATATATTCTGCAGCAGTATAGGCAAAAGAAAAAGCCCAACAAACTTAAGCTTGGTCTACATGTGAAAGTTAGTCGACATCGCTACATTGGTCAGGTGTGTGAAAATAACACACTCCGACTGAGATGGCTGTGCTGACACCAGTGTAGATGCAGCTGTGTCAATGGAAGCATTTTTCTGTTGATGCAGCTAACTTCATTCTCAGAGGTGGTGTTCCTACACTGACAGGAAAGCCCCTCCTGTTAGTGTATGCTACATCTATACTATGGGGTTATGCTGCTATCACTTGCTAAACGGTATAGTCTCCGTAGTGTAGCCATACCATTACTGATGAAGAGGAAGAAGAGACTA
This sequence comes from Mauremys mutica, assembly GCF_020497125.1. Taxonomy (NCBI): domain Eukaryota; kingdom Metazoa; phylum Chordata; order Testudines; family Geoemydidae; genus Mauremys; species Mauremys mutica. The sequence continues at coordinate 203,033,295 of NC_059072.1, read as the reverse complement.
GTGTGAGACACCCCCTGGACAATGAGGATGCGGTATTGCCAAACATAAGCATTCAAAAATCATTAGCCCTCCAAAAGAAATCAAGAGATTTTTAAAAAACAACATTGGGCTTCTTTTTATTTGTCTTCTTTTTGAACCTATAAGGTTCACATTTTCAAGGTTTTCTCTGCAACCATGAGCGCTAGAAACTTACTTAAAAAAACTGAAATCTGAGATTCCCATGTAATTCACTGACTCCAGGAGCTGGGGCTTCCAGAAAAACAGCAAAACCACAAAACTCGCACTAAATCATAAAAGTTGCCAATACCGAGGATGAGGATTGTAGGAATATGCCTAAGTCAGCACATCCCTGATCAAAAGGAAAAGGCAACAGCTACAACAGTGATGCAAAATATCTGACTCCAAAAACTCCTTCAACTTGTACAACCATCTTGCGCTTGCCTTAAATTCTCTCTATATCAACAAGACCATCATCTGTGTTCTCAGAATCAAAACCTGCATCTCTGTTACCTCAAATGAAACACTCGACATAGAACTAGTCAAAAAATGGTAGCAATGTCTCAATTTTGAAAAAGCAAACATTTACATTTGTCTTTAAACCTTTGAAAATTTGAAAAATATTTTGTCCAGTTATACTTTAAGGCACTTTAATCAGCCTTGTTCATTGTCGTCTTCATTCCCTTAAAAGGCATACAAGTTCAGAATTAAAAACTGACAGTTTGGGCACTACAGAGAAAATGAACAGTCTTCACCATTGACATCCAAATTATCCTCACAAAGCTCTGCTTCTTTAGAAGGTATATGCTGCATTATACCTATTGATGAATAGCAGCACTGCATAGTTTGTACTGAAAAGGAGGCCTGTAGGCAGGAAGGCATTCTGTTTGCTTTGCACCATACTCCTCATAGATCCACAGCAGCTGCTCCTCCTCACATGCCACTGACATGAAATCCAGAGTGTTGTTATGATTAGGTCACAGACACCTGCCATTCTGTTGAGGAGAAGCTTGAATAGACTAGGGCAGGGGTTGGCAGCCTTTCAGACATGGTGTGCCGAGTCTTCATTTATTCACTCTAATTTAATTTTTTTTGTGCCAGTAATACATTTTAACATTTTTAGAAGGTCTTTTTCTATAAGTCTATAATATATAACTGAACTATTGTTGTATGTAAAGTAAATAAGGTTTTTAAAATGTTTAAGAAGCTTCATTTAAAACTAAATTAAAATGCAGAGCCCCCCCGGACTGGTGGCCAGGACCTGGCCAGTGTGAGTGCCACTGAAAATCAGTTTGTGTGTCGTGTTTGGCACACATGCTGTAGGTTGCCTACCCCTGGACTAGGGTAAGTCTATTCTGCATTGATCATAGCTATGTACTTTTCAGAAGAAAGTTAAGCGTTCACAAAGTCTTCCCAAATTCATCATCCCACAACTGAAGAGCTCAAATCTAGATCTATATTTTATATCTCCAGCCCATCTCTGTTGGAAAGTAATAGAAAATCTTGTCCATCTGCAAGTACATTCCATTGTATAGGATATTAGCTTCAAAGGGCTGGTATAGCATATGGATTGAGCCAAGCTATTCCTTCCTTAGGTGAATATTCTTCTCCCCCATTTCTATGCCTTATATTTATTGATCAAAACAGCACATTTCCAGAAGTAAAGGGAAAACTCATACATTTTACCACTGATCTATGTACATGCCTCCAAATAATTGTTTTAATCCGAGAGAGAAGTTCTTACATACAATCCTCTTTCAGAACCTGATAGCAGCACTCTGTGGTCATTACCAATGCTACTAAGCAGAGGCACTAGAAGTAGCACAAGCAATAGTAGAGCTGGGTAAAAATTTTTGGACAAACATTTTCTCACCCAAAAATGCAAATTTGTGTCAACCAAAACATTCAATGATTTCATGTCCATTTTGCTGAATTGCACTGGTAAAAAAAAAATCTGAAAAAAATCAAAATGTTTCATTTTGACATTTTCTAAATGAAACATTTTGATTTTTTGGTTTAAAACAACTTTTATGTTTCAAAATGTTCTTCAATTTTATTTAATTTAAAACAAAAATTAAGGAAAAGCTCAAAATGAAACATTTCATTTTGGGTGAAAAAATGTTTTGTTCAACCCAAAACTTTTTTTTTTTTAATTTGCTGAACATTTTGAAAAAATTTCAGGTTGATATGAAATTAATTTTATTTTTCAGAACTTCTAATGAACCAAAAAATAAGTTATTGGCACAGCACTAGGCAATACTAAGTAAAATGGTTGTTCAACATTACTTTCAATACCTTTCAAAAGCATCTGAAATAGCTGGGTTACTGAATAGTGTCTTATATGCAGCTCTTTATTACAGAAAATTGTAATAACTAGAGTTGGCAAATACTGAAAAAAGTTATTCACTGATTTTCATTTTCATTTTAAACAAATTCACTTCAACTGCATCCATGTGCCTTTGGCATTCATTTTCCATGAATGTTCTAGTGTATGATTTTATGGGCAGAAAGCTTCACCAAAACAGCCAATGTTGCAGAATATCCAAGTTTCAAATTCATTGTTGTCAGTATTCACATCAGACTTCCGATTCCAATCAGGGAACAGACACATACTGGGTGATTTGCGTCCAATCCAAATACCTCAAATTGCAAAAATCAACTATTTTCAAAACCTATTTTCAAAATTCTTCCTATTCCATGACGTTCATTCTTGCATCATTGATCAGAAAATAGCAATCATTCTACCCCTCTTGCACAGTGACATCAGGCCAATAACATACACTGTTCTCCATTGCTGCAGTAGTTCTTATGGATCTTCAAGCCCTTTATGGACGGGACCAGAGAACTCAGAAAGCATTCCTATGCCAAGTTTTTCCATTCCTCCGTCTGTTGAAAACTAAATGAGAAAATGAGTGGAAAATCCAGAACTCAGCCAGGCCCTGCCGTATGTCATAACCCTGCTTGGCCATTTGACCACTGATAGAAAACTAGCAGCTGCTGAGAAACTCAAGCCAGCTACACTGTTAGTCTCTCACTTCAGGAACTATCGTTTCTGGGCTAATAGTAAACAGAGCCACAAAATGAGGCATATAACCATAAGCAGTCTTTAATTGATGACGTTCAGACATGGGTATTTCTTGTATGCTGACTTTCTCCTTTTCCAACTACACCCCACAGCAAGTCAGCAGAGCCCAGCACATCACCTACTGGTACATCTTATGCAATATTAAATGACCCTTATCAACAGGCCAGTGGAAACTGAGAATAAACAAAGATCCTCTGAGAAAAATATCAGGAGTCAGAGAACTACAAAGGAAATCGCACAGGGCATATGAGCAATGCTGCCGCTCTTCATCTGTGCTGGGAGACAGATCCTTGACGTTAAAGTATTAGAAGTAAAGCATTTGGCCAACATTTGCAGCTATTGCTACTAAAGCATTGTCTGCATTGTGAAACATTACAGCAATTGCCAGCAATGGTGCAGCTTCACAAGGGGGAGAGAAAGCGCAAGTTCTGGTATAAAGAGGGACTCTGAGGTGTTTTTTGTGGTAGACACCTGAGCTGTCTCTACACTAGTGGCTTAGCACCGGTATAGCTGCACCATTGCTGGGAGCTGCTGCAATATAGGGACTCATTTCTCTAGTCTAAAAATGCATCCTCTGTATCTTGGCTGCCTTCTCAGAAAGCCTGCTAGATCTGGAGAGGATATGATGGAAGGTTACAACAGAATTGGACTGATGACAGAAAACATAGGACAAATTTTCTGAAAATTAATCTGTCTCATCAGTATGGACATCAGCCTCTCTGCCCCAGAGCAGGAAGAGCTATATAACTTCCCCTAGAACTGTACTTGGGTTTAACAAGCACCCATACAAATGGGCCTCTCTGCACAGAAATAGCACGTACTTGTCCCAGACTTACCCCTACCCAGGTACCCACAGATCAGACTGTATATTACCTGTTTGTAAGCAACCACAGTGTTGCAAGGTTTGTTTCTCATTAGGGTGTAGAGAAATCAAATCAATGAATTTGTATTTATTGAGCCAAACTCAGACCTGGGATACATGGGTACAGGTCCCCGTAAAGTCAAAGGAGCCTATGCCCACTCATTCTGCATCTGAGGTTGGCCCACTGCTTCTCAGAACAGCTGGGTGGAAGGAGATTGTTTTCTCCTTAAAAGGTTTCTCTGCTCGGTGTCCCCGTCAGGCTCCCTTCTTATGACCCTTTGACCGCACTCCTGTCCCTGTTCTTTTATTAGTTGTCCCCCGCAATTAGTGGGTTTCTGAGGCTCTGTGGCACCTCCCCTTAGGCTGGGGGGGGTTCCGTTAGCATGGGGCGGGCTTCGCCCACCCCATTTCCTGGAAACCCAATAGATACACACTGATAGAGAGATATGCACAGCTGTTTGCCCCTCAGGTATTAACACATACCCTGAGTTAATTAATAAGTAAAAGGTTCTCTCTCTTTTTCTGTACAGTGGTACTTAGAATGAGTGTGTAGCTGGTCTGATCTGATGCTGTTCCGACCCGCCCTGCTGCTGATCCCTGCCTCCTTCTGTGTTAAACTTGCCACCTATATCTTCCAGCGGGAAGAGGGATGGCTGGAACCCTTCCTTTTCATGCACAAAGGATTTAATTCTCTTGTAGATGGTCGGGCATTGCTCTTGCATCTCTGTGTACTACTGTGAACAGCCATGCACTTCCCTGTCCCTCTGATTTTAATGCCAGCCTGGAATGCTGGCCAACAGTCTTGATCGCACACCTCTTTTGTAAATTTCCACTAGGGACCACCATTTGTAAACTATCAGCTGCACAGCTGCAGTCCACTTCCGTGCATCATCAGTAACCCGTTACTCATTCTTCATTGTCAGCCACTATGAAACAACATAAGCCAGATGTGTCTATTGTCTGCCTTTTCTAGCTGTAGGGACTTGTCATTCTCAAGCGAGAAGTTCTGCCCTTGCTCTTTCCTCTCTGACAATAGCAAGGAACTAAGACCCACATCCTGCTTCGTGAACAAGTTGGAACAGGATGCAGGAAGGTTTTGCATTTGATATGAGGGAAATGAATGTCCTACCATGGATGACTCAGTAGAAGGTACTGGCAGCAGAATGGGTAAAATGTGACAGGGAATGCATGTGCGCTTGTCTAGGAAGAGTCTATTGTACAGGGAATGAGGATACCCCGCAAGCCAGGGAGCATGTGCACTCAAGCAATAGCCAGTGCTAGGTAGTTGGAGATATGTGTGCCTATTGATCTTGCTCAGAGGAACAATAACAATCAACCCCGTCCACCAAGAGCCATCCTGCCCTGGTCTCCAATTCAACATGGTATTTATGTATATGACTATCTTTAAGCATGCGAGTAGTGCCATGGATTTCAATGGGACTACTCATGTGCTTAAAGTTAGGCATGTGCTTAGCTACCCAGCTGAATTGAGGCACTAATCCTTAGCTAAGATGTTAGAATAATGTATGTGAACATACAAATTTGAGGGAAGGGTTTTCTTATCGGAACTGACTCTTTAGAGGTTTGCCCATCACAAATAGAACCGGTTATAACATTTTTCCAAAAGTCTGACAAATGGTGCAGACGGTGATGTGTAATAACTAATGGTGGGGAGCAAAGAAGACCGTTAAGTACTGAATTTTGGGAGGCTCTGATAGCAGGACCATACACTGTTCTCTTCAGCTCTGTTCTGTTTCCTTTCAACATCCTGTACATATTCCTCAGCCCTGTTTTCACCGCTGTACATTTGTACTAAAGCTGGATCTGAATCGACGCCATGGCTCAAAACACCCCAAGCTTTAGTGGAGGTGGAATAAGGGAGTTTAAGAATCTGATCCAAGATTCAGAACTCAGTTTTGTAGATGGTCTTTATTTCTGTAATGCACTGAAGCTAAACCTCAGCTCCAAACATCTCTAAACTTTGGCAGGTTCAAAATCTGCAATTCAGTTGAGTACCAGAAAATCAGTTTGTGTTCTTTCTAATCCATACCTAATCGTCATTCGCCATACTCAAGAATAAAATACCAAATTTAGTGACAGGTTTTTCTAGAACTTAAAGGCAGAACCCTGCCCTTCTGCAGCTATATTGATTTTAAACTAGTGAAAACAGTACAAAGTTATTTTTGCCAGCTAAGGCCCAGGAAATGGAGCAGCTAATGTGGAAAACAAGATGTCACTTTTCTGATTATAAGCACACTTTAATTTACAATTTTTTTCTGTGCTACTAATTTCCAATACAAGTCACACACACAAATGCCCCCTGGATCTATGGTTAGCACTCTAAAGAAGCCAGTAAGAAACCTGATACATGAGTAAGAAATTTGATAAACTAATGTTTGTTAAGCATTTTGAAGATGAAAGTCCCAGATCCTGCTCTCATTAAAGTGAATAGCAAAGCTCCCAATGACATCAATGGTGCAGCATCAGACCTGAAAAGCACTTTGCAGAGAAAAATGTGGCTTTAATAATGATTGATTAGTTGGTTATATAAAGATCAATTCCAGGAAGCCGAAACCCACCTACGTGGCTTTGGTTGTAATACACATCCTTCTTTTATAAAGATTACCTGGCCTCACAGTCAGAGAGTAATAAAAGTCTAGTTCACCATGCAAGCAAATCTCTCTCCATTCTGAAAATATCTGCTAGTGTGTGCCCAGTGCTCAGCAAAGCTGAGATTTTACAGAGCTGAAACAGCGCCTAAAGCAAGCCAGGGAAATCTGGCAAGGCATTTCAAATCCCCTGTGACTATCCTCATCAAAAACAAAGAAAATGCTTTGCGTGAGTCGCTGTCCATCCTGGGTCCGGATCACAGGCAGAGAAGGAATGGCAAAGACTCGGTAGAGCAGTAACTTTGACGCGGCAGGCATTTGTTTGTACTGTGCAGCTGAACAGTCCCCTCCTGAGCTAGATGGCCAACAGTCTTATCACAGCATTGGGGAAGAGAGGTTTCACACAAGCCTACCTGAGCTGAATTCCTGGAAATCCAGATATAACATTTGCTTAAACAAATTCACAGGGAGAAGGCATCAGAAACAATTTAATAAACTATGTTATTGGAAACAAATTGGAGTGTCATATTAAGTAACTGATGTCCACCTCATTCACTAGTTTGGCTCTAGCAGTGGTCCAGAAACTGTGGGGCACGCCCCCTTAGGGGGGCATGAAGGAGCATTTGGGGTGCGCGCAACAGGTCCCAGGCCAGCCCTCAGGGGGGTGGGGAGAGAGCACCACCCAGCCCTGCTCTGCCTGCAGGCCAGCTCTGACCCCAGCCTCAGCTCCACACCGCCCCCAGCCCAGCTCCGCCCCATGCTCCGCTCCCAGCCCAGCTCCACCTTTAGCCCCAGTTCTGCCCACAGCTCTGCCTTCATCCCAAGCTCCTCTGCTGAGCTAACTGTGCAGCAAGGGAGAAGGGGCACAGACAGATTACATAACTGGTCAGGAAGAGCACAACAGGAAAAGTTTGGGCACCATTGGGCTATAGTGATTATTAAGGTAGAAGGCTTAAATATCATATTGCCCAAATCTGTCCTTATAAATAGGTATGACTGAATACTCCCCCCACCAAAAAAAAAAAAAAGCTTTCGGGAAATCCCAGAGCACTCAAATCAAAAAGTTATTTTGTTTTCATATCACTTTTGTGTTCCGCTTCCACAAATATTATAGTAAATGAGTTTATTGGCAGGAACAATGATGAAAACAGCAAAGTTAAAGTGAATATTAGAGAATATTAACAGAAAGCAAGATTGCAATGTATAATGCAAGCATCTGCACCGTAAACTTAATTCTAAAGATTACACACATCCAACCAGGAAAGGAGAAGAATACCACATAAACTAAGTCAAACTATAATCAAAACTATCTAATGCTGCATGAATTTTAAATACCTGCAATGAACTACTTGAGGATAATCTTCTTTGAAACTAGGTGAATAACTTTCAATTACTAATAAATTGGAGAAGATAGTTAACTGTACACAAACAATTCACAGACCCATAAAGAGGCTTAATTCATCTCATAAGTTATTCACTAGGGAACATTCATGTGGCTCTATTTATACCAGAATTCTGTTGCAAATGGTAAAGGTTGTAATTAAGGCTAAGATTTTGTCATGGATATTGCTACTAAAAGTCACAAACAGGTCACAGGCAACAAATTAAAATTCACAGAATCCAGTGACCTGTCTGTGACTTTTGCTAAAAATATCCATGACAAAGTGGGGAGCTGAGCTGAGCTGCGGGGTCCCCACACCGCCCACAGTGGCTGGGCAGCTGCAGAGTCCCTGCTCAGAGCTCCGGGGTCCCCCACCACCCACGGCTTGGAGTTGTGAGGGACCCCGGCTGCCCACAGCTCAGAGCTCCATGGGACCCTGCCACTCATGGCAGACAGGAGCTGCAGATTACCCCCATCACCTGCCATGGCTTGGAGTTCTCCGTAGCTCCCGGCCACCATGAGGGGACCCTGCAGCTCCTGGCCACCATGGGCTGAAGTCACAAAGGTCACTGGAAGTCAAAGATTTCATGACCTCCATGATAAAGTCATAGCCTTCGTTATAATTCATACTGACCTTAGCAAAACCACTTAATAATTTTGTATATTGTCACCTCCAATGTAATGTACATTCACACTGAGCTACAGTCACATTGATATGATCATTTCATTTAGAGAGATGTAAGCCCCTAGGGAGCAAAGACCGTCTTTTTCTTCTGTTTGGACAGCCCCTAGCACAATGGAGTTCTGGTCCATGACTGGGGCTCCCAGGTGCTACCACAATACAAATAAGTACTATTGCCACCACTAACAACAAAACTTTAGGTATTGTTATTAATTTTTTTCACCTGAAGCCCTGAAGCTAATGATATAGCTATATTTTTGGTTTCCTATACAACAGGGGTCTCAAACTCAATGTACTTTAGGGCCAGTGCCAGTCCTCACATCCTCCCAGTGGGCCAATAGTGTCACTGAAGATGGTGTTCAGAAAAGAAAACATTTATATTGTATTTTTTATTTCAAATTTCTTAGAAATAATAAAACTGTCATATAACTTTATACAATTCTTCACCTGCCAGAGAGTTCTTAGTGTTTGCCAGACACCTGGCAACGCTTCCGTTCTGTCAGTTTGTTGATGTTTGGCCTCAGTGACTGAGCAGTTGAAATCTTCAGGATTGCAGCAAGGTGTGCATCAGACAGTTGTCAAAATACTGAACACTTGTTAATATTCATTGTGTAAAAAAGGGACGCTGCCTCCATGGCTGACTCTGCCCAGCGACTAGTTATAGTATCTCTGGTCTTCTCCCCCAGCCAATGGGAGCTGCGGGGGGTGGTGCCTGCAGCAGACATTGCCGGCAGCGTGTCTGCGTGCCGCTCTCCTCCACGGGCCGCAGCGGGGAGGTTCTCGGGCCGCAGATGGCCTGTGGGCCGGGACTTTGAGACCTCTGCTATACAACTAATAGTTCATCAGTAGTATCATATTCCTGTTATCCAGGAGTATACAGACCACTTTGTTTGTGTAGACATTAGATGATTCCTTTTTGAGTTCACAGTAATATAGGCAAGAACAAATGAGCATTGCTAGGTACTGCTATGATTAAATATGACTGAACAAGTAAGGGGACTTATTTATGTTTACACAATCATGTAATTGGACAGAATGTGAAATGAGCATCCTGCAGGCACTTAGGCATAATATTGAACTGTCTACGGGATGCCCCACTGAGTATTACATTGAACAGAATATGCTAAATAGCCAGGGTATTGCTACCTGTGCCATCGTGTTCACACAAGTTTAATATAGACTGATCCATAAACAGTGCACGGTAGAAAATACTGAGTCAGCATGTGGGTTAATTATTTGTATATATTTGCCATGAAGAAAACCACTAAGAATAAAAATAGCTTTCAAGATAGCAGCCATTCACTCCTGTGTCCCTGGAATTATGACAACCATTATATAACTGCAGAGAGAATGAAATGAGATAATCAACATAAGCTAATTGGCTTGATACCAAGTAAAAATATCATTAGACTAAATGTCTTGTGGCTACAGTGCCATCCATGTGCGACTTTTCACTGGCCATGGGGATGTCCAAGGGATCCTGCCAGGTGCTTAAAAGATGTTTGCCTGGCATCTCTGTCAACACACAGGCATGTATTCCAGGCACCATTTATTTAGGGACTTGCTGCTCTTGTGTTTCCCTTTGGAGCTAGAATCCAGACTGAGAGCATGTCTAGTTGCTAAGACTCTTACTGGTGGAATTCAGAGCTGACAGCCACAAGGAGGGGATGTTTGGTTATGAATTGCTTGGGTGGCGGAAAGAGTAATAGGATTAATTGGTTATCTTGAATAACTGGGAAAAGGTTGGAGTATTGAGTTTAACTTTTTTCGGAGACTGCCTGACAGTCTAGAGAGATTGGCATTGGAAACTGGCTGAAGATCCATGCAGATGCCTCCAGTGTAATCTAAGTGTCTGTGAGCACCTATTTGTAAGACGTTCTATTGAAACCATTTTATATTAAAGTTCGTGATTGTCTTTGGTTAATAAAAGTGAGTTTATAGTGTTTGGTTTTTTGTATGCAAAAACCCAGAATGTGAGCAGCCCTTGCATAGCCTTATGGGTGAGAAAGAGGCTTCCCTGCACCCTGTGGAGAGAGGTCTCTGAGGGCCACTTGCTCTAGCAATCTCTGCACTCCCTGAGCTCTGGGGTGCATAAGGACTGCTCATTTCTACTACAGAATTAGTGGCCACCTGGGAAATTCTGGACCTAAACCTTCTTTGTGCTTCAGATCACTCAGTGTGGAGGGTCTTACTTAACATAAAGCACTTTGTGAGCCTGAAATTAAATATACTAAATAAATACAAAGGAGTAGTAATAAGCGCTTTAAAAGCAAAAATAAACTTACAAAGTAGGCTAGAGAGTGCAGTACCTGGTTGCTGGGAAGTTCCACCTCTGGAGATGTCATTTCAAATTAATTCTTAAATCACAAGTGAAATTAGTGTGTTTGTCTCCTCCTACTTCAGGAGTGGGCAAACTTTTTGGCCCGAGGGCCGCATCTGGGTATGAAAACTGTATGGCAGGCCATGAATGCTCACGAAATTGGGGGTTGGGGTGCGGGAGGGGGTGAGGGCTCCGACTGGGGGTGCAGGCTCTGTGGTGGGTCCAGAAATGAGTTCAGTGTGCGGGAAGGGGCTCCGGGCTGGGGCAGGGGTGTGGGGTGGGGAGGGCTCTGGCTGGGGGTGCAGGCTCTGGGGTGGAGCTGGGGATGAGGGTTTGGGGTGCAGGAGGGTGCTCCAGGCTGAAACCAGGGGGTTCAGAGGGCAGGAGGGGGATCAGGGCTGCGGCAGGGGGTTGGGGGGTGGGATGGGGTCAGGAGTGCAGGCTCTGCACGGAGCCACAGTACGCGCAGAGCAGGGCAAGCCTCTGGCCCCGCTCCCCAACTGGAGCACCGGAGCGGGGCAAGCCCTGGATCCTGCCCCCTGGCGGGAGCTCGAGGGCCAGATTAAAATGTTTGAAGGGCCCAATACAGCCCCCGGGCCATAGTATGCCCACCCCTGCCCTAGTTCCACTATGTTATTTGGTGCCATTTGCAGTCTCTGCTCAAGAAAGGCTCAGAACTGGAGCTGTGCAACCATGTTTGCTTGAATAACAAAACTCAGCAGAAACCATCTTCAAAGACTGAAATGCACAGTCAAAGCTTACACAGTGTCTCTTGGCATCTGACAGTGTCTAATTGTGATGGGAAAGCAAAATATTTCAAGCATTTTAAATATAATAAGCCATTACACGGACATTACAAGTCTAACTAACATTACTTTAAAACTCTAAGCCAGAAGCTTCATAACCCATTCCTGGCTATTTCAAGGGGCTGCTACTGCAGTGATTTTATTGATTCCAGGGACTGAAATTCCCTTAGACACAATTGTGAGTTAAGCATAGAGTATAAAGCCTTAATGCCAAATTTCCTGGCTTTAGTTTAAGTCATCCCCAAAAGGTTACTTGAATGCACTTTTTGTGTGTTTATTTCATTATATTGCATTAGTGGTAATCCAAGAAGGCAGCACTGTCACCAACTGGGATAAGTTCATCCAGAACTGACTGGCTGGAACATTGCTGTAAATGCTGCCCCTGAAATCAGCTGGAATAAAATTCTTTTAAAGAAATAGAAACAAGATTAGACACAGAAGTCATTGGAGTCCATAACATGAACACACACAAATGCTAGCAGGTTTCAATGCTATTGCCAACCTTCATGGCTATTGGGTAGACAGGGGTGTGGCTGACAGCTGGATGGGGGTAGAGAGACAGTTGTATTTTTACACCTTCTTTTCATGGGTATTTTACCTACACCTAGAATTTACAGAGAGCCTTTGACTCTGCTCCAGAGGGATGAAGCCACACACACCCCAAAAAGCTCCAAGTGATTCAAAACTCAGCAAACCATCTGCTGAGCAACATAGGTTGCTAAAAACAAATCACCTAAGTGTTCTGCAGTCTGCACTATCCCCACTGAATAGAGAGCCTAGTTCACAGATTCACAGATTTCCAAGTCCCCAAATAATTCCTTTTGAACTAGAGCAGGGGTTCTCACACTGGGAGTCAGGACCCCTCAGGGGGTCATGAGGTTATTACATGGGGGGTCGCGGGCTGTCAACCTCCACCCCAAGCCCCGCTTTGCCTCCAGCATTTATAATGGTGTTAAATATATAAACAAGTGTTTTTAATTTATAAGGGGAGGGTGGCACTCAGAGGCTTGCTGTGTGAAAGGGGTCACCAGTACAATAGTTTGAGAACCACTGAACTAGAGCATATCTCATAGTTCAAGGCCTCTGTTTTGATATTCAAAGCCTTCTATGACATTGCTCCTAGCTACTTAAGAGACTGATTCTCCCTCCACAACCATGACCACTACATTCTATTCTATTAGAACAACAAAACTCGGCCAATAGGGTGAGGCTTGGGAGAGCAGGAGCTGTAACTCACACACATTCCTACAAGAGATAAGAATAACCACAGGTCTCCCTGTGCTCTGAATGAAGTGCAAAACTCATTAATTTGACTTAGCTTTCCCACAGTAAGTTTTTCACACACAACACCCACACATTCTCACACACAAACAAAAACCCTATAAACTAATCAAGCTATTTCTCTCAAAAGGGTGGGAAGGAAGTGGGGAGAAAGAAAGAGATTGTTACTGTTGTTAAATATTGGGAGGCACTCAGATACCAGGGTGGCATCCATAGAAAGGAAGGTGCAGTACGATTAATAGTCTCATTCTTGGGTGCTCACTTAAGTGAACTACCATGGCACCAACTTCTGAAGTACTGTGTGTTTTACATTAGTGAGAGGAGGACACAGACTGCCCAGGCTCAGTATAAACACATCTATTTTGTATAGAAATTTGGTTAGAATTGCTGTTGGTGTATATTATGCTAAGACCCAATATTTCTTCTATTGAGGTCAATGAGAGCAGAATTGGCTCCTTTGAAAATAAAGTGTTTTTTAAAACCACTTACATGTATTTAATTCTTTTTCCCCTTAGTAATGGCATCAATGTAAAAAAATAATAGTCTAACAATTGCTCATTTTCTCTGCTCGTATTGGTGACTTAAGCCCCAAAGCAGATCTGTTTCTTCATTTATATAAGTGCTATCTCCCAGAAGATCATTCTTGGCTTACAAGCAATACCGATGTATTACATTTTAAAAGTGGGTACAACATTTGTCTGAATATGTGTTGCAGAATTTAAACACTGGTTTAGACAGGATCAAATCTCTGAAATAATAGCTAGGAAGCCCATGACCTAAGAAAAAGTTTTCTTTCAAAGTTATTTCTATTAGGTAATGAATTAATTCTTGTTTCCTACTGCTAATACAGAAGGAAGTTGTGTGTTTATTCAATTGTCTGCATACACATAAATATTAATGTCTTTTTTTTAATGGCAGCTAATGTACTTGAAGAAGACTCAATGGAGCAGGACGTGGAGAGCCCTGTCATGATTCAGCAGCCAAAGTTGCCCAAACAAGCTAGAGAGGATCTTCCAAAACACATAAGCAAAGTATGTACCAAGAGAAAAATTCAGAGGTATGTTAGGAAAGATGGGAAATGCAACGTACACCATGGGAACGTGAGAGAGACTTATCGTTATCTGAGTGATATCTTCACTACCTTAGTCGACCTCAAATGGAGGTTCAACCTTTTGATTTTTGTCATGGTTTACACTGTGACGTGGCTCTTCTTTGGAATGATCTGGTGGCTAATTGCTTACATCCGAGGTGATATGGAACATATAGGAGACAATACGTGGACCCCATGTGTCAGTAACCTCAATGGGTTTGTCTCGGCCTTTTTATTCTCAATAGAGACAGAAACCACCATCGGGTATGGTTATCGGGTCATCACGGACAAATGTCCCGAGGGAATTATTCTGCTTTTAGTTCAGTCTGTTTTAGGTTCTATTGTCAATGCTTTTATGGTTGGTTGCATGTTTGTGAAAATATCCCAGCCCAAGAAGAGGGCAGAAACCCTGGTTTTTTCTACCAACGCAGTCATTTCCATGCGGGATGGGAAGCTGTGCCTGATGTTCCGAGTAGGGGACCTTAGGAATTCACACATTGTGGAGGCATCAATACGAGCCAAGTTGATCAAATCTAAACAGACAAAGGAGGGGGAATTTATACCACTCAACCAGACAGATCTCAACGTAGGTTATTACACAGGGGATGATCGTCTCTTTTTGGTTTCACCACTGATCATCAGCCATGAAATTAACCAGCAGAGTCCTTTCTGGGAGATTTCCAAAGACCAATTGCCCAAAGAGGAACTAGAAATTGTTGTAATTCTAGAAGGCATGGTGGAGGCAACAGGTAATGTTTCTTATAATTTGTGTAAAGTATACATTTTAATTTTAAATAAATTGATTTCAGATACAAACTATATTCAGCAGGGAAAATACAGTAAATCTGAATTGGACTGGTCGTTATACTCCATTTGGTGCTCCTTGTGCCACAGAAAACCTTTGTTTTCACCTCACTTTAAAAGAATTACTTCAACAATGGAAACAGACATTACATTTGCAAAAGGCATCGGCAGAACAGTTGGGTTTAAAATTAAAAGCATGCTCTGTTTAATTGTGTGCTCAACCCTGCCCAATGAAATTACATTTGTTTCTGATCTGGTTTGAAAATGATATAACATTTACCGGTATTACTGTCTAAATTTTCCAGAGCACGTCATCCCATTATTTATCATTCTATTACAAGTGTAAATCAAGCCTGTAGAATCTAGTGTGATAAACTGCTTTACAATGCTTTGTAAAAATCTAATCTGAATCCCTGATTAGACATAATGTGCAAATACCATAGAACCTGCTGTTCCCAATTATTCATGGGTAATGCAAAAAGAACTGCCTGCTATGTGCAAACTTCTACCATGGAATTCCCAAAAGATGTTTGCATCGAATATGAAATGATAATATGTTCAACTAAACACTTTATTTTTTAACATTTGTTTTGTTTTAACTTTTAGGCTGGTTTTACTTTAGATTCAAAATATCAAGGACTTGATTCTCATTTACACTAAGGCCCCTTCATACCATTCTGGCTGTGTACAGGAGCCTTAAAATAGGTGTGTACAGCCAAAGCTAAACTATCTGTTCAATCTTGTATTTAGCCGTGACATTTTTAGTACCTTTCCCAGACTTGAAGAAGAGCTCCGTGTAGCTTGACGGCTTGTCTCTCTCACCCACAGAAGTTAGTCCAATAAAAGTTATTACCTCACCCACCTTGCCTCTGGAACCAACATGGCTACAACAACATGGCATATAAACAATGGAAAGGCATACAGGATGAGGGGAGCAGTGTCACATATGCAATAAAAGCAATAGATTCAAATGAGATTTAAAGACTCGAAGGCCAAAAGGGGCCACTATTGTTATCCTGTATACACAGGCCATGGAATTGTTACCAGAAACTCGATAAAGGCATATCTTTTAGGAAGATATCTAAACTTGTTTTAAAGATCCCAAGAGACTGAGAGTCCACTGCCTCCCCTGGTAAGCTATTCCAATGTTTAATTACTCTCTCTGCTAGGAATTCCATCTTATTTCAAGGTTGAATTAATCTAAATTCAACTTACAGCCACTGGATCTTGTTATGCCTTTGTCTGAAAGACTGAAAAGCCCCTCACTGTCAGATATCTGTTGCATGACCATGAGCAGTGATCAAGGCACCTCTCATCCTTCTCTGTCACAAACTGAATAGACCGAGCTCCTTAAGCCTCTCATCAAAAGGCTTGTTTTCCAGCCCCTGGGTCATTTTTGTGGACCTCCTTTGAACTCTCTCGAGTATTTCCACATCCTTCTTGGAGTGTGGGCACTGTATTCTGGAATTGGACACAGTATTCTAGTAGCAGTCTCATCAGTACTGTGTACTGCACGCAGAGGCAAGATCACTTGCCTACTTCTACTTGATTTTTTCTTCATCCAAGGATTGCATTAGCCCTTTTAGTCACAGCATAGCACGGAGGGCTTATATTCAGTTTGTTCTACGATGACACCCCTGAAGTCCTTTTCTGAGTCTCTGCTTTCCAAGACAGTCTCCCATTCTGTAGGTATAGCCTGATTTCTTTCTTCCCATATGTATTACCTTGCATTCATCTGTATTGAAACACATTTTGTAGGATTGTGATCATTTAAGCAGGCAATTCATATCACTATGTAACAGTAGCCTGTCCTCCTCCTTATTTACTACTCCATCAATCTTCACGTCACCTGCAAATTTAACCAGCAAAAGTTTTAATCTCATCGTCTATATCATTGAAAAAATATTGAATAGTATTGGACCAAGAACTGAACCCTGAGAGCCCCTGCTAGTAATGGCTTTATTCACTTACGTTGCTCAGCACATATTGCAAGGAAATATAAAAATAAAATACATTATGGATAAACAAGTGGAGCTCAAATCTCTGATAAAACAAAGAATTATTTGTTGGGTCTCTTAATACATTTGCAAAGCAAGGTCCTACAGCAAACTGGTCTGTGAGACTGGAAATAAATGAACAGAAAGCAAATCTCAAAATAGATAGCGGAGCTAAATGCAATGTAATCACAGCAAGCTTACACAAAATGATTAGTGACTGATGCATGTTCAAACTGCAAATAAAACTTTTTTCATTTAATAGGAACAAAGTGAGCTCATATGGCAATGCCATACAGGCATGTATAGAGAAGAACAAATACTTCTCGGTAGAATTTGAAATGATGAAACAGAAAGATCCATATATGCTTGAGCTGAAGATGAGTCTGTAAACGTAGATGATCAAATGAGTGCATAACTTGTCTACTGAGCAGGATGCAAAAAAGGTATTCTTAAATAATTTGATGACTTGATAAATGGACTGGGATCCTTTAATACATCCGATTGAAATAGATCCCCTTGTGCTGTCTAAAATATACGCATCAAGCAAAATCACACTAGACTGACAGAAAGTAATAGCTGAACTCAAGCAGGTGGTAAAATTAGATGTTATTGAGCAAATGCAAATACCACTGACTAAGGCCATGTCTATATGTCACATTCCTACTAAGCACCATAAGTGTGTCGCCCTAACTTTTAAGGCCTAGATTAACAGTATAGTCATTGTAATACAATCAAACTAGTTAAGGATTCGTATAGAACCAAAGGATTTGAATACAGCCACCAAACAGCAGCACTGCCTCAGGAGAACAGCTGAGAGGGCCATGTCTAGATTTCATAATGCAAAAGTGTGTTCAGTTTTGGATGCAAGGACCTGGGCCAATCCAAAGTACAGAAAGCGCAAAGTGCTGCAATTTCCATTTCCCTTTTAGTAGATCTATGTTAAAGTGACTTGTCTCCTGCTGTGTCTCAGTACCAAAGTATTACATAAGAACGACCATACTGGGTCTTTGAGAATCCCAGATCTTTCAGAATTTATACTTGAAGGAAATGACTGTTCATTATCTGCTGATTTGGGGCAAAATGAAGCACACCACAATGAGAGACTGTTATAGTCTACAGCGAGAGAAAAAAAATGAACAGGAAAAATGCTGATCAGGGAGAATGAGATTAGTTACACATGACACAGCCTGAGTAACAAAGGATTTTGATCAGAGCGTAGAAAGATGGCAATTGTACAAACAGATCCCAAAACAAGGAGGCCTTTCAGAGATTCACGAGTATGTCAGCATATCTAAGCAAATTCATCCCTAGTTTGTCATAATTAAGTGTTCCACTCGAAATGCAGACAGAGGACAGGACGGAATGGCAGTGGAACAACTAGCAAAAGAAATGCTTTTGGGAGTTTAAAACAAACATTTTACAGGAGCCCTAGTATTTTGAGATTAGCAAATACCCTAAAATCTCAATCAATGCAAACACACATGATATGGAGGGCTATCTTTCTGCAAAAGTGTCACTCATTGGTATGTGTTTCCAAGCACTGAGTAAAACACAACAGAAATATGCTCAGTCTAAAAAAGAAATGCTCAGTATATTCTACCATACCCAGAAGGGTATTCAGAAATGCCTAAGATGTCCCATTCTAGCCAGGCACGGATATTGCAGTTGAGGGTATGGGCCGGATCCCTGGCTACAGCTGAAGTGGATGGAGCCCTATCCAGGGGAGTGGTGTGTAAAGCTAGTTTAAAGTTCAACTCTGCACTCTTCTGATGCAGTGCTATGTAGTGCTGGTCCCTTTGTGCCTTTTTGAAGCAGTCTGAGGCTTGCTTTAACTTGTGATGAGCTGCAGCGGTTACAGGGAACCAAGAACTGGCATACTTCACCCAAGAACTGGCATACTTGAGTGACATCCAAGCCATGACCTGTGCACAGGTCATGTTCTATTTTCACTCCAGTGCTGAGAGCAGGTGGGGATGGATGAGGCATAAGAAAGCCTAGGTCAATTCCATATCACTACAAGATTAGGGAGGTGATCCTTCCTGGGCCAGTGAAGCCACTTTTAGGATCCCAGATTACACTGGTGGCATAGTACACAGTGGCTACTCCACTACGGAAGATCTGGCCCATGATTGTACAGACCTGGGAAGCAGGATGTAATGTTCCCATGTGCCTTAAAGGAGAGTTCCACTTTGAAGGGGGAATACACACTCTATTTTCCTTCCTATCTCTGGCATAGACAAGCCATCTGGTAGGAACACAACTTGCATGATACAGACAATTTGGGTTATCACTGATTAATATTAGCCAACAGGTCATGATTCTGGTTTATATTAAAATGTCACCATTGGCTGTATATTATTTTACAGAAGAATTAGAGATTTTTTTTTTTAAACACTATGAACATTTTTACTGTGACTGAATATGAACCAGAACTCTTATTTGGAGCGTCTGTTTTCCATGTGGGACTTGGGTAGATTTTTTAGATCCAAAGAGCCTCAAATCTATCTGCTAGAGGAGCACATCTAAAAGGTAACACTAGGCTGTTTAATTGGGTTGGTGGGGACAGGGATTATAAATTTGAAAACTTCACTGTGGCTGCTGTTCTTTGTACAAGCCCCAAAAATGCTTTTGAAGGTTTAAACCCTTTGCCTTCTGGAGAAGGCAACTATTTAGTGAGACACAAAACATGGGCATCAACACTAATAAGCTACATGCATTATTATGTGACCATGGGGGGGGTGCACTAGAAAACACAATGGCAATTCCCCCCTTGTGAAAATGAAAAGTGAGACAGTAGCTATTATAAACTTTTTTTTACATGTTAAA
Source organism: Mauremys mutica (assembly GCF_020497125.1). Taxonomy (NCBI): domain Eukaryota; kingdom Metazoa; phylum Chordata; order Testudines; family Geoemydidae; genus Mauremys; species Mauremys mutica. The sequence continues at coordinate 203,013,555 of NC_059072.1, read as the reverse complement.
AATAAAAGGCAACACGGGAAATTGCATGGCAAAGTTATATAAACATCTTCGGGTTCATATGGAGAATGATTTACAAATATATTTGTAATAGAACTCATTTATATTTCTGACACATGGACAGCTTGAGACCAATATTTGCAGAAGGGTTTATAGATACATAAACAAACATGCTCACTAGCTGTAGAAAATGTGTGTGAAAAGCAGTCAAATGTACACACAAAATGTTCTTTATATAGCAAATGAGGCTATTGGCTAGGGGCACATGGTAGAAAGCTGTGTCTGCTCTTAACTACAGCCCAGTTGATTGAATGATTTATTGTCTTTTTGCTTCCACGCTGATCAGTTGCCATACTTCCCCCCTTATGATTGCCCTATCCTAACAAATGTCTCTGTTTGATATGGATATTAGTAATTCCAGGCCTCACAACATCTCTCAGACTCTTCTCTTTTCAAATAAGTCTTGCTTGGTTTACAGGTTTTTGGCCAAATTTTCCTATTGCTCTTAAAAGAAGTGGTGTTTATGTTCTTAAATTACTTCTTAAGGGGATGGAGGCGACAGAGGGGAAAGGAATCAGAATTGCTTACAGCCAAGCCTCTCCAAAGGAAATAGAAATAGATTATGGAAATAGGTGGAAATAGATTATACTGTAGTGCCCCCAGGGCGTGACCATAGTTTATTTGCTTGAATTACATTCCAAATAGAATTAGGACTGAACTAGTTTCAATTCTGGGTTGGCTCACCAGCCTTTCAGGAAGGGATGGAATACAAAAGATGTACAGTCTTTGGTATTTCTTCCGTTTCAATTCTAAGCTATCATTTTTATGTTCTCTCCTGCTGTTTGTGTTCTATCACCCTTATACCCCCTTCACTACAGTAGCTGAGCCCCTACCAAGAGTACAAATGACAACAGTGTCTTTAACTTTCCTTGCTGGCATTTTTGTTTGTTTGGGGCAATTATTAAATACAGAGAATGGGGAATGGTGGTGTGTGGTGGAGTGGGTCAGCCTGTGTTTGGGGAGTTGCATTGAATTCTGAATGCTGCAAGGTTCACAGTCAGTCATTCTCATTTCAAGTGATGTTTCTTTTAAGGAGCTTCCTTAGCAGGTAGAAAGAACTAGTCTGTTTGGCCTAGGAGACTATTAGATTTAAATGGACACTTAAATGAACACACTACCAGAGTAACCAACGTTTTCAAATCAAAGTAACATCCAAAATGGCTAGAAAAGAAGACAAAAGGTTCATATGGAACTTAGATGCTCGTTATGAAAATATCGGCCAAAATTTTGCAGAGTAAGTCTAAATTACCCTCACTGGAGTAAACTAGGAACTGCATTTTGTTTAATAGCTGCATCCTCTAAATAATATTTGTACTATTCAAACATTTCCCTTCTCTTATTCAATTCTGGGCTATTATCCATTTCTTTAATTGGTAACACCTGTCTCACCAGTTAGCCACCCAATTCTAACAACTGCAGCTATAGCAACAACTCCTCTCTCCCAGTAATCCAGCAAGCCAGGGAAGGCTCTCATCAAGCTATCAGTGCAATTATAATGTTCCGACTTAAACAGCTACTCATGTGTCAAAGACAGCCAGGCAGAAGAACTAGACTTCTGCTGACTAGCTTTGCGGAAAACCAACTTTCTACTTCAAATGATCTAGTACTTTCTTTATAGTAGATCGGATTGTCACAGTTCAGGCAACTACACCTGTATGTCCTCTCAGTGGTCCAGTCAGGGCAACCACTCTCAGGCTTCTAGCTCTCCAGCTGTTACCTCTCTTGGGTGGAGACCCACGTCTCACTCTCTTCAGACCAGAATATGTCCAGGCTACACAATTCCCACCCTTCACTGGTATTTCCCAGCAAAGACAGTCTGCCTGCCCTAAACAGACCCACTTGCTTTCTCCTCAGAGACTGATAGCAGAGTGATTGCTATAGATACAAGTTACCCACCCAGCTATTTCTAGGCAAGCATGCGTTATTCTTAAGGTAAAAAGCATTACAAAGAAAATGTTAGAAACAATAAAAGAATGTACATGCAGGCTAATGAGTTTACCTGGCATCAGTCCAGGCTACGGGGTTCTTTGTGGTTACAGGTTCATCAGAGCTTCAGCTCAGAACAATCTCTTTGTTTTATGAGGCCTTAGTAGGCCCAGTCTTTCCCAATCCTCCCCTAAGGACAGCGGCCCTCCGTGGACCAGGGGTCCTGTCCATTTGCTGGATTAGGAAGGACATGAGTCACCTTAAAATCCAGGCTTTCATCCAAAAGTATTTTCTTTGTATCTTGGCCTCTGGAGAATCCAGTTTGAACTAGTGACCCTTGTGCCTGGGTGGGCCACACTGAGAATGCCACAGTCAGGGCAGGCTGCGAGAAATGGAGCAGATATTCCCCAAACTGGTAGATTACACTATAATTAGATTCAGCAACCAGTATCAAAACTGCCTTACCATGCTGGTTAACAAGAAGCCAAAACCACAGCCCCCTTTAGGCAGCCCAGCCTTTGGTTCCCATCTGGACAACTGATCATGTATAGTAAGAGGTTATTAAAAACCCTATTCACCATAAACCAAGTTCTTCCAATCCCAAAGGATCAGACACATTACTCCACAAGTCAATGAATATTTCAGATCTTACTCAAATACATGTTTACAGCCAATCCTTGATAACTAAATTTAAGCTTTATTAATAAAAGGGAAAAGAAAGAAGAGAGTTATAAATGGTTACAGGATCAATATACATACAAATGACGTTCAATGTTCATAGATCAGGATCATAGCAATGATGTTATAGCAGCTGGCTTGTAAAAGTCTCTCTGTAATCAATTCGATAGGTTATAGTCCAACAGGCATTTCAGGTGTAGAGTCTGTTAGAGTTTTTCCATGAGAGTTCCAGGATAATCCAGGCAACTGCCTAGAGACCTCGGTCCTATGGCTTAGACCTTCCCTATTAAAATTAAGCAGACGTGAGATGAAAAGGATCAGGCCTGAGGCGATGCCAAGCAACTCCACCACATGGGCTTTGATGAAAGCGAGCCAACAATTTGTGATCTCTATTCAATGAGTTCTTTCTCAGACAATACCTTTAGCAATAGCCATTCAAACTATCAGGATAGTTCACAGGTGGTTTACTATGTGGAATTACAAGCTTTGAGGAAAGATTAGGACAACAATATTATGCCACCCATCCCATCTAAATGATAATATCCACTTTTGATCTCCCAGTCAATAGAATACAATAATGAAGTTTTATATGATAGAAACAGGATTTAGCATCTACAAGCTAATTAGATCACATTGTTAGAGTTCTAGGCAAGTAAACAGAGACACATTTAGCACTTACTCTTTGATTCTCTAAAAATACCAGCAAATGGGTTAGAGTCTAGTCTATTTAACAAAAAGAACAGAAGTACTTGTGGCACTCTATTTAACAAGGCTTTGATAACTATCTACAAGGAATGGCCCTGTTTGCCATTTTAATACCCTTTTGATATATCCTTAAGAGTTGCTTACAGGTCATTGTTTAACCTTCCCTGGCCCTACATAACACTAGTATACATATCTCCCCAGGGGGTGGCTTCAAAGGCTGATAGCATCCTCCCTTCCTACTAGAGAAGGTACATACAATGCAACAACACATGCACAACTGCATTTTTAATACAATGCACCCTAAAGGTATTAACCCTAATTCAATAAAATTTGTCTTAATTCCATAAGGTTTGTTCAGGATATTACATGATATGGCCAGTCTGTCACATGGCTGTTATTTAATGATATTCAGAACAAAGCAACAACTAAGGCTTTCAAGCAGTTAAAAAAATTAATCACAATTAATCACGCAATTAAAAAAGGGATACCATTTATTTAAATATTTTTGGATGTTTCCTGCATTTTCAAATATATCAATTTTAATTACAACACAGAATACAAAGTGTACAGTGCTCACTTTATATTTATTTTTATTACAAATATTTGCATTGTAAAAAACAAAGAAATAGTATTTCAATTCCCCCATTACAAGTACTGTAGTGCAATCTCTTTATCATAAAAGTTGAACTTACAGTCATAGAATTATATATAAACAATATCTTCACTCAAAAATAAAACAATGTAAAACTTTAGCGCCTGCAAGTCCACTCAGTCCAACTTCTTGTTCAACTAATCGCTCAGACAATCAAGTTTGTTTGTATTTGCAGGAGATAATGCTGCCTATTTCTTGTTGACAATGTCACCTGAAAGTGAGAATGGGCATTCGCATGGCAATGTTGTAGCCGGCATCGCAAGATATTTACGTGCCAGATGCAATAAAGATTCATATGCCCCTTCATGCTTCAATCACCATTCCAGAGGACATGCGTCCATGCTGATGACAGGTTCTTCTCGATAACAATCCAAAGCAATGCAGACCAACACATGTTCATTTTCAACATCTGAGTCAGATGCCACCTGCTGAAGGTTGATTTTCTCTTTTGGTAATTCGGGTTCTGTAGTTGCCACATCAGAGTGTTGCTCTTTTAAGACTTCTGAAAGTATGTTCCACACCTCATCCCTCTCAGATTTTGGAAGGCACTTCAGATTCTTAAACTTTGGGTCAATTGCTATAGCTATCTTTAGAAATCTCACATTGGTACCTTCTTTGCGTTTTGTCAAATCTGCAGTGAAAGTGTTTTTAAAATGAACAACATGTGCTGGGTCATCATCCGAGACTGCTATAACATGAAATATATGGCAGAATGTGGGTAAAACACAGAGCAGGAGACATACAATTCTCCCCCAAGGAGTTCAGTCACAAATTTAATTAACGCATTTTTTTTAACAAGCGTCGTCAGCATAGAAGCATGTCCTGTTCTCACATTCAGGTGACATTATAAATAAGAATCAAACAGCATTATGTCCCGTAATTGTAAACAAATTTGTTTGTCTGAGCGATTAGCTGAACAAGAAGTAGGACTGAGTGGACTTGTAGGCGCTGAAGTTTTAAATTGCTTTCTTTTTTAGTGCAATTATGTAACAAAAAAATCTACAGTTGTAAATTGCACTTTCACGATAAAGAGATTGTTCTACAGTCCTTGTATGATGGGAATTGAAAAATACCATTTCTTTTATCATTTTTACAGTGCAAATGTGTAATAAAAATAATATAAAGTAAGCACTGTACACTTTGTATTCTGTGTTGTAATTGAAATATATTTGAAAATGTAGAAAAAATCCAAAAATATTTAATACATTTCAATTGGTATTCTACTGTTGTTTAACAGTGTGATTAAAACTGTGATTAATCCCAATTAATTTTTTTAATTGCGATTTATTTTTTTGAGTTAATTGCATGAGTTAACCGTGATTAATTGACAGCCCTAGCAACAAGGTATTTTCAGTAGAGGAGCTTCTCTTTTTGTTCCATTTGCAGAGAGACCTTTAGTGGTAGATTTGAGCTTATAACTAAAACAATACTGGGATTTCAAAACCTGTCCAAAAGCAACAAGGACTGCTTTCCACTGAACCTAATCTGCTGTCAATGCTGCTCCATAGCTGGCACTTTAGAGCACATAGCATAAAGCAGAGTAACTCAAACATTCTGCTCTTCTATGCCCTATCACTCTGAGACCAAATATGTCACCTCCATGATTCACAGGATACCCACAAGCAGAGTAAATGAGGATCATAACCTTGTTCTAAAACCTGGGTCTCTCTGGCTGATTTTGCTTCTGTCTCCATGTCACTAGGCCAGGCCCACAATCATGCTTCATGTTAATGGCAGCATCACAGGTGCACAGTGCATCGCTACAGTCTGTTTAGGGAACCCAAAATTCCAGTTTGCAATTTACCTTTAACTGTCACAGTTAAAAAGTGTTACCTAACAAGGGGCTACATCACCTTCTCTCCTGGAGAAACACATGGGAAAGGGCCATAGGGGACTGAAAGTACTTCACAGTTTTCAAGAAACTGACCCTAGCCCTCCTCAGCTGAAAGAGCTTTGGAGAGTTGCAGAATGGGCAGCTCCACATCCACAGATGCAAGGAAAGTAGATGAGCCCTCTGCATGGCTCTGCTGGCTCCTTCACCCTGGATATCATTGGTCAATGCCACCACTGGCTGGGTTCTCCTACCACTGCTCAGTATCAGACACTGAGTGGACCCAGCAGGAGTTCATCTCACCTAAGCAGCAACATTTCCATTTCTTAATGGAAATCCAAGGGGTCCACTGAGGATGATGTTCCAGAGAGATCTTGGATCCTCAGATTCACCTCCAGCCCCATCTCAACACACCATGGAACTTCAACAGAGGAACTTCTGCAGGGGCCAGGGAAGGATAAGATGATGGCACTGAGCTGTGTTCCCTGTCCTCGGAAGAGATTCACTAGATCTCAGTCATCTCCACTTTCAAAAGCAGGAGGGCTGACCTGTGCCAAAGCATATACATGCATCACACAGGTCCAGGGTTTCTTTACTCCTAACTCCCTGGGAATAAGTTAATCAGTGAACATTTTCGCCTGCAGATCAGAGAGAGCAGTTCTGAGTCCTCCTGAGAAGTAGTGCTGAAGAATCAAGTCCCTTTTGAATTCCAAGGACCTTTATAGTTATCTACCAGTATATAAATGTATTATCCTTGCGTCTTTGATCTTTGACCAATTAAAATGGAGAGTCTGAATTGGAACAGCTGATTTTGGAAATGACAGTTTTGTTCATTCAGTCTCATTTTGATCTTTTGCTTTCTGAGTTTTTCCCTTTGGAGAATGTGGCTCTTATGAACAACTGGGATAAAATCATGGCCCTATTGACTTCAATTGGGGCCAGATTTCACCTCCCACACTTTTTATTTAAATGATCTTGATCTTTGAGGATTAATTAGCTCATTCAATAGTTTGGTGTTCAGATGTCAAACATATTTAAATACTGTGCTATGCAAGTCTCTGAGAAATCTTGCCGGCAAAGGCAGCTCTGGTGGACAGATGAGGTTCTTTTACTTTTCCCTTTGGTCCTCTGTTGTTTTCAGTTTTAATATTTCTTTTCAGATATACCATCTTATTAAACTGTATTGAAGGATAGCCATGCTACTGTCACGCTGTCTGGAGAGGCTCACAACTGTGAGTGCCTGTTGTTGGAAAACAAGGCAGACATCCCAAGCTGGTGGAGTGTTGTATAATTAGATTTCACCACACCAGTGACAAATGTGAACTCCTGGATTACTGTTCCAGTCTTACCATGGAGTCACAGACAGTCCGCTTAGACTCTCCAGTCTATCTTGCCATCCAGATAGCTGGAATTTGTGATACAAGGTCACTTAAAACTAAAATCACACCACATCAGGTTGCTCCCAATCCCAGAGACCAGTCACTTACCCCAGATCAATTGGTACTCTAGATCTTACACCAAAGACAATGCTGGTTGCCAATTCGATAGTAAACTAACTAAAGGTTTATTAACTAAGAAAAGGAAATGAGAGTTATTGAGAGGGTAAAGCAGGTAAAACATATGCACAGGTGAGTCACAGTTTGTAATTACAAATGGTGGCAGTGACGTAATAAACTGCCAGTTTCCCAGAAGTCTTTTTAGGGTACCCAGACTCTCTGTGGGAATCTCAGCTTTGCATCTGGTACACTTCCCTGTAGGAGTCCAAACAGTCCAGAGATCCAGGATCTTTCCCTGATTCCACACTTATAGCTTCTTCTCAGAGAAAACAAGCTGACAGGGTCACTAGCCACGTGGGCTTTTCCTTTGATGACAGAGTGAGGAATGCATTCTGAGTCTTTGACCTCCAATCATCGCACACAATGACCACTTGCTCAGAAATTAGCACTTTTCTGTTAAAGTTCTTCATCTGGAGTGGGTGGGTGAGATTCTGTGGCCTGCATTGTGCAGGAGGTCAGACTAGATGAACATAATGGTCCCTTCTGACCTTAAAGTCTATGAGAATCTGCATTTCACAAGGTTTCTTTCTCCTTTGGTGGGTTCTTTAGTTACAGGAAAGAATGGTGTTCCTAGCCTCTGTTCGTCAGAGGATGGAGATGGCTGGCAGGAGAGAGATCACTTGATCATTGCCTGTTAGGTTCACTCCCTCTGGGGCACCTGGCATTGGCCACTGTCGGTAGACAAATACTGGGCTAGATGGACCTTTGGTCTGACCCAGTACGTCCGTTCTTATGTTCTTATGTAGGATATACACAATGTAAATGTTTGCTACTACACTGTAACAGGATACAGATAAGTGAAAACAATGCAAGTAATATCCCACTAGTTTTCATGAAGTTTAAACACCAAGTACACTTGTATACATTTAAGAATCACTTTGATCTATACCAAGGGTAGGCAACCTATGGCACGCATGCCGAAGGCGGCACACGAGCTGATTTTCAGTGGCACTCACACTGCCCAGGTCCTGGCCACTGGTCCGGGGGCTCTGCATTTTAATTTAATTTGAAATGAAGCTTCTTAAACATTTTAAAAACCTTATTTATTTTACATACAACAATAATTTAGTTATATATTGTAGACTTATAGAAAGAGACCTTCTAAAAACATTAAAATGTATTACTGGCACGTGAAACCTTAAATTAGAGTGAATAAATGAAGACTCGGCACAACACTTCTGAAAGGTTGCCGACCCCTGATCTATACTAATACACAAGAGAATTGGCCTGGGGCTCTGGCATGAGCTGGCCCCTGGTCTGTCAGCATCACAGTTACAACAAACTTTTCTGATAGAGCTAGGTTCTCTCTAAAATCACAGGTAACTGCATGTTGTTAGTATGTTGTTCTTCACATTCAACCTCAGCAAAAAGTTTTCATTCAAAAATTTAACAGAACAGTTACTATGAGGGCAGAAGTGACAGAAAATATAAAAGAAGCAGCAAATACAGCTGTCAGGCATACTGTAAATTCAGGGTAAGAATATGGCAGACTAAAAAGGACAAGGCTATGGACTGCAGTTAATCCCACAGGGCATTTGAAATATGTTAAAAGGGCCCAGCTTTTTGATGTGCCCTTTTCATATCCAAAGGGGCAGTTACCAGCACTAGAAACTCCCTTTATGGCATTGCTTCTGGGTTTCCTGAGGCCACCATACAAGAGTTCTCCGGAGGTTAGAGCAAAGGAAAACTGCAGAATTACAATTAACCTCATAGACTCAAAAATTATACGATGGCATTTAAAACACACAGAAGCAAACTGAGGATCAGCTTCGCCAGTATAGTCTGGCTGCTTTGCGCCACTCTGATAACACAAAGCAGCCATAAACCCAGCTTAACGGGCTGGTCACAATGCATGTACAGCTGCTTTGCATCACCAGAAAGGTGCAAAACAGCAAGAAAGAGCCAAAATTAATCTGGACCTGAGACTTTAACAGGTATTACAGTTTTGTTTGCACGGTACATGAATGGAGTTGTTTACATTCTGTGAGTTATACACTGCTCGGGATCCAGGCCTGCAATTCCTACCAACATTAATAGGAGTTCGCTCACGTGGATTGTGGTTTGCAGTAAATTTATAGACATCTTCCAAACTGTAGGTCTACAAAATAGTTAAACAAGTTCTTTCTTTCTAAATGAAGAGGGCTATCAAGCGTGCCAGTGTAAGAATATTTTGGGGTATAGCCATAATCCAAATTAGGGTTTCCCAAATCATCATGGAACAATCAGGCTAATTAAGTAGGTCATTTACTGTTTGATGTTAAAGCCCAAGTAAATTAATCTGAGCATCTTCAGAAAAGTCTATGGCTTAGTTTAAGAGGGCCATTTTTCAGCTGGAAAAGCCATTTCCTGAGTGGTCAGGCTGTCTTGCTGCAAAGCAACACAAATCTCATTTTTCCTCAGGAACAGAGACCACCACTTTTACACAACTGGTGCTTTTCCCATCCTTCTGTGTTTTCTTGTTGCAAGGGTGGGCAAGAGGGTCCAGGGCCGCACAGAGGATTCAGGGGGCCTGGGGCAAAGCAATTTCGGGGGCCCCTTCCATAAAAAAAAGTTGCAATACTATAGAATACCATATTCTTGTGGGGGCCCCTGCGGGGCCCGGGCCAAATTGCCCCCCTTCCCCACCCCCTCCCCCCACCCCCCAGGCAGCCCTGAGAGGGTCTGTCTCTTCCGGGACAGACCAGGAAACGTATCTTCCACTTTGACATCGGTGCCTTAAGCGGCAACCTCAGGGCCCACTTAATTCAGTCAGGTCTAGTTTTCTGAGGGTCTATAAGTGTTCTATTTGCTTATAGGAAATCCCAGAAATTGTCTGCTCCGGTCTACCATTCCCAAATTTAGCAGAGAATCTGCACCTTCGCCCTCAGTGCATGCTGCAGTTTTAGAACATCCCAGAGCAAGGCCTTGTCTATATAGCTGCACCAGTTTAACTAACATGTAATGCTGAACAGATTTGGTTAAACTGGTGCAAAACCGTGTGAATATTCAATTCAATTTAAATCTGGTTTATATTGATTTAGTTTAGCTTGCTAACCAACAGATTTAAGATCAAGCAATATATAACAGGATTAAGTCACATTAAGAATTCATACTTTTTGTGTTTTGCAACAGTTTAATTAAAATTAAAGAAAAAAATGTTTAAACTTAAAATGATGCAATTCTATATACAGACAAGGCCTAAGAAAACTTTCTCCCCTCATTTTCCAAGTGATTCATCAATCTCTAAAGCCGATATAAAAAAATTTGTTTTTAAAAAATCTCAAAATTTTCCCAGGGTATTCATTGAATTATGGAAAATGTTGAGAAAAATCAAGTTGCTTTTGTGGAAATGTTTATTCATGAAAAATGACCACATTTTACCCAAAAATAATGGTTCAAATAAAAAAAAGTCTAATTGAATTTGTGAATCAGAAGGTAGAAGTCAGCTTTTAATATTTCAATACCCATCCATTTAATGCCCCAATTTGGCAAAGCACTGAAGCACATCTAAATGATCACACATTCAAATTAAATTGCCATCGCAATGTAAAGGGGCTGAGACTCAGGCTCCAGTTGTGTATCATGGGAGGATTGTGACAGTACACATTTCCTTTAGGTTTTCTTTCTCTGTCTATGCTGCCCTCACTTTACCCTCAGGCTCTTCCATGACACTGCTTAAAAGCAGAGACTCTATAGCCTCCAGGGCCGCCCAGAGGCGGGGGCAAGAGGGGCAATTTGCCCCAGGCCCTACAGGGGCCCCCACAAGAGTTTTTCGGGGGCCCTGGAGCGGGGTCCTTCACTCGCTCCAGGGGGGCCGGAAAACTCTTGCGGGGCCGGGCCCAGGAGCTTCTTCCGCTCCCGGTCTTTGCCGGCGGGGGGTCCTTCCACTCCGGGGCGGAAGGACCCCCGCCGGCGAATTACCGCCGAATCAGGACCCACCGCCAAAGTTCAGCTCGGTCTTCGGCAGTAATTCGGCGGGGGGGGCCCTTCCGTTCCGGGACCCGCAGCCGAAGTGCCCCGAAGACCCGCGGCGGGGGCCCCCCGCCACTGAATTACTGCCGAAGCGGGACCCGCCACCAAAGTTCAGCTCGGTCTTCGGCGGTAATTCGGCGGCGGGGGGCCCTTCCGTTCCGGGACCCGCAGCCGAAGTGCCCCAAAGACCCATGGTGGGGGCCCCCCGCCACCGAATTACCGCCAAAGACCGGGCTGAACTTCGGCGGCAGGGGGGCCCCGCCGCGGGTCTTCGGGGCACTTCGGCAGCGGGTTCCAGAACGGAAGGGCCCCCCGCTGCCGAAGAACCCAGGCCTCCGGAATCCTCTGGGCGGCCCTGATAGCCTCTCTTACAGTCCATAACCAGAATGAGGTTGTCACTCACACCACTTCTACCTATTTCTGGAGCTATGTCTTCATTACTAACAACTATGGGGGGCTTTTTTACATCACAGCCATTGATGTAAAATACTAGTGGAGACAAGGCATAGGTAGTTACTGCCTTGATGTAACTAGTGGAGGTCAGTTTTGTACCCCCGTCTCTCCCCCCAAAAAAACCTGGGGTTATCCTCGATTAAGTTAGTCATGATCAAAACTACCTGTGCTTTGTCCTCCACTAGGATTTTACATAGGCAGCTTTTTTTGTGTGTGAAGATATAATCAAAATAAAAGGGAGGATCTCATTTTCTTCAAAGGATCAGAGAGTGCAGTTTATACAAAATAAATCAAATAGGGGAAAAAAAATACAGAAAATTCCATATTTTACAGAGGGGGAAACTAAGGCATAGAGAAGTTAAGTGACTTGCCCAAGCTCACACAGGAAGTCTGTGGCAGAGCTAGAATAGAACCTAGCCCTCACCCGACTCATGGCCTTGTTCTGTAGACACAAGCTCCTCTTGCCACACATCTTTGCCCGTTAACTTACATATTAGCTGGGCCCCCCAAGCTTAAAGTAGTTCTCTGCAACTTTGGACATTTAAGCAAAGTAAATAAAAAAAATAGTAACCTGTGTATATTTTTCAATTAACTGTCTTTGTCTGATCAAAGAGTATTTGACAACCCCTAGCAAGCACTGCAGGTATATGCAAATTAACAGTTAACATAGGTCTAGGATACTGGACATTCTGTCTGTCTAGATATTTATAATGTGGGCTTCATAGGTGCACTGAAGTGTTCGATTCTCTGTTTAAGATTTAGAAGAAAGAGTAAAACTTCAGACAAACATATTGGATAACAACAACAAAATTCAAGTACAGCTAAATTCACCCCTTGATCTTAAAGTCATATTCAGATGGGCACTGATAACTGGGACTAGCGTGCACTCAAATGAAAGCAATTGTATTTAAACTTTCAATCATACTGAAATTCTTGGTCTGGAAACAGACTCTAAACTTTTACCTTGTTGTTGTCATGTTGTGCATTAAAAGATGCCTGGGGCGACCATCTTATGCAGCCCAGCAGCATTCCAGCCACACTCCACACTGTGTTCTAAAAACTGCACTTGGAGACTATTCTGTAAGGTTCAAACGTGGTTGTAACGGTTTTGAAATCATGTGGATTCAAACTCCATTAAGTCATTTAAAACCTTGTGATGGAGTAAGCCCAATTCAGCCTTGCTGCTTCAGCCTTGCTGCTTGTTTTGTCTTTTACACCTGTGCAAAATGGGTGTAAAATGTGGGTAGCATATCACTCCTGGCTTTCACAGATAATAAATGACTCCCCACCCAGGGTGAGGCAATGGAAAAATCAGGCCCTGAATGTCTGCCCGAACACTGAAATTCCTGTCAGTTTGCATCACAACCTTAATGTACATTATGGGTTTAATCCAAAACCCCTTGAAACCAATGGAAAGACTCTCATTCACTTCAAAGGACTTTTACAATAGTCCTAAAATAATAAAGGTAATTTGCATGCTGCCTGTCAGTTTTCCGGTCACCTCACAAAAAAAGCAATTAAGACACTAACTAAAATACTAATTAAGACAGATTAAAAGCAGGTAAAAGATTTACATGGAAGTCAAGGGACTGATACTGGAAGATTGGTCTAAGAAAAAAGGACTTTATGCCATTTTAAAAAAAAAAGAGTCAATCTCTATTGAGAAGTCAATGCTCAATGCTCTAAACCATTCCCTGGGGGCTCTCCTATTGTGCAGATACCCTTCTTTAAAACACCCAGTGCAGAGTTGTACCAAAACAGAGCTTTAATATTTCATCACATGAACATGTGTTCATGGTATATACAAATACTGCTATGTAATTACTTGATCAGACTGCAGAAATAATTCTCACCCTAGTCCTCTTCTTTATATACTGTCATCCCCCATGATTTACCAAGCTTTCCATCTATTGCATGTTGTTGTTTAGTGTTTAATCTGTTAGAACAAAGAAACAGAGAAATTCATACCAGGTATAACTCCCCTGAACAGAACTATGGTGGGTTCATTACAATTTTTTGTTAACGAAATCATTAAAAAGATGAAAAAACTGTGGAAGAGACCTATGGACTCCTGTAAACACACACAGCTCTCAAGTAACACACAGCTCTTGGTAACTAAGGCCAAGATCAACCTATCTAGGTTTTTCTAAGGTCACCCGTCATCACAGTATTTGAGTAACTTTAAGCCAATCAGGAAAAATTAACAGCAGTATAGGAGTTCAGTAGGAGAATCTCAAGGCGTTTCCTTGAAATATTTCCATCAGAGCTGAGGTTTTCCACCTTGCTTCTTCCAGAGTGGGGAGATGAAAGAGGTTGGTCCACCAACACCTGTGGATATCCTGAGATGCACACGGTTCTGGGAATAGGACACAGGCCATTGCTGCTCTGTCAACGGCGAGCTCTTCTCTTTCATTCCCACTCTTCCTTGCCCTGCCTTTTCCCCCAGAGGAATGAATGGGCCAATTAACCTGAAAATTTCAATACAAAAATGTTGATTTTAAGCATTCTGAGGAATGGTGCCATTCCTGGACTACACCAGCCCAATCGGTGCACTGCTAAAAAGACAGCTGTTTCAGAGAGATGTGTATTACGTGGACATAAAAGAATACATAGCAAGTCATAAATACTAATTCATACTATCTTGCACTCAGGTTGCATCTTCCATCCAAATATTTCAATATCAGAGTCAGAGGGTGATTTATGTGTGGGCCCAATTTCTTGGGCCAGTCCCAATTTTTGGCTGCATATGATGCAATGCTCTGATGTATGGAGGTCAGACTAGAGAATCACAATGGTCCCTTCTGGCCTTAAAAATCTATTAAAAGAGGTCATGATGCAATATCAGGATGTCATGTTTTGGCCCTAGGAGTACCAGTTGCAAAGCTGTATGTAGATGTGAAAATAGATTTGTGTGGCTGAAGTTAAATTGGTGTGAGGTTAGAGGGGTTTTGACAGACTGGAGGGGTATTGCATAGTGTGCTGACGGGAGATTTAGCATCAGTGCCATCAGTTATTTACTATTCAGTAGCAACATATATCCCAGTAATATGGGTAAAGGAACACCCACTGTATATTTTATTAAAAATTAAAACAAACCTGAACGGAAGTAGTTAAAAAGTTGTAGTGTGTACCTTTAAATTTCACAAATTAGGTAAGTGTAAGAGCTCATTTGGTTTGTAGTATGTGCTGTTGCTTCCACAGAACTCAATACTTTAACTTAGGATAAGTGTCCCTCAGAACCACTCCAGTTAAGCTTCAGAAATCTGGAGACAAGGGAAAAGATAATGCTAAAAAGACCATAAATAAATAGCCAATGCACCTTGGGCTAGATACATCCTGTGGCTTAGAGAAAGAATGTGTATGAAAAATATGTCCACCATAGAAATGACACAGGGCACCCGTACATTGACTTCAGTGACTCTGTGGTGTGAGAGTTCCACTCGCTTGACACAATCTAGATTCAAAAAGGTGAAGAACTTGGGAGTTGGGGGAGAGAGAGTTTTGAAAGTAGAATGAGGCAGAAACACAGCTATCTTGGTACAAGACTAAAGGCAAAAACAATATTGGCAGCCACCAGTTCCCTCAAGCCCAGTCTTGCTGTTTAGGCTCGTCTCGGTCATAAATGCAATACAAATGGAGATTGGCCAGATTCGCCGTGATGCTCTCTGTGTGTCATTTTGCTGGTTCAGAGGAGCCATAAAGCCAGTGGAACTGGTCACCTGGGCATTTCTCTAGTGCAGGGGACTTCCTGGGTGGTGAATAGCCAGCACAGTGTCTCTAAACTACCTGCTCTCGCAAACAGAGCAGCAGGGCATGGCAGAGGGAAGGGAGCATAGTTACAATGCTGCAGCACTCTGACTATTCCAGGCTGGTATAGGGTGACCAGATGTCCCGATTTTATAGAGACAGTCCCAATTTTTGGGTCTTTTTCTTATATAGGCTCCTATTACCCCCCACCCCCGTCCTGATTTTTCACACTTGCTGTCTGGTCGCCCTAGGCTGGTATGGCTCTTTGGGACCATTGGCAGATAGGCATAGGTCATGATGCAGCCCTGAAGTGGCTTTATTTTAGGCCCCCGAATTAGGAAGCTGCCACCTTTCCCCACTGGTTCCTGTGCTAAGCACAGCTCTGCCAAATCCGAGAGTTAGGGACATTATCAATAACTATAAATGTGGTAAGTGTGAGCCAAATTTTCAGCTGGAGTAAATGGGCACAGAACCATTGACCTCAATGGAGCTTTACCCATTTACACCAGTTTAGAATCTGGCCCTCTAGATCTAACAGTGTTAAAAATGGAGGGAGCCAAAGGGCCATTATTAAAATATTTGACGTTTTTCAAAAATGGGTCACATTTTAGTGGTTCTAACTTTTAACTTATTTGATGGCACCTCTTAAAATAGTCACAACAATTCAAACTGTGAGACAGAGTATGGGAAAGGAATACGCCACTGACTTTAGAAGAAAAATGAAATACGTCCCCAGTTTAGCTGAATTTTCAACACAAACTTCAGAATGAGTCACAACTAGAACCACCATACTATGGAATATGTGTGGTATGTTAGAAAGATTTCATTGGCATTCATTTTTACACAGCTACATTATTACTTATGAGTTGCGATGCCATAGGCGTGTTCTAGAGCTAAATCCAAATTCATGCTGATGAAACCTTTATGCCACACGATGCGGTCATATAATCTGCATATGCCACATATTTCACAAATAGATATTTTAGAAAGGTTGGAGAGCTTTGAAAAAAGTTTTACTTTTAATATTTTTCCTATCCTTCTGCTTAGAAAGCAGAGTGACATACTAACATGTCTTCAACTCTACAGGGAGTGGAGAAGAGGAAAACTAATCATCAAATGTTAGAAACATTATACAAAATTCTCACTTTTTATAAATCAATGTCAAAATGTCCAATGTCTCTCCGTCTAGTACCTGGGTTAGAAACAAGTGCTTTCTCCCATTGGAAATGCAACACTCTGCTTTTCCCAATAGCATAAGACAACCATTTCTCACCCAACTTGTTCACAAGATATTAGCCCACTATCAAGGACCAATTTCCATTAACCCAGTACCTCAGATCAGTGTATTTTATGAAGGCAATTACTTATTTGGTGGGAAAGAAGAAAATATTTGTGCAGGTTTAAAAAAAATTGGAAGAAAAAATGGCTCAGTGGTTTTCCGAATGTTAGAAGATGTCCCTGGTGGGCAGAGTACAGGTGAGACAGCCAAAGGTGCAGCAAAAAATGCAATTATTACATAGATCCCAATGAATACCACACCACCATATACATAGTATATACTGAATACATGACAATGTGGTAAAAAGGATTTATCGCATGAGTTTGAAAGGGCCCATTACTAATCAATGGTGAAGTCATGGGTGAGTTAGGCATGATATCCCAAACAAGTGCTGATAAAATCTTTGTACCATGCAGCAGCACTATGTATTTTCTATACACTATGTGTAACTACACTGAAGTCATTTTAGGAATGTTTTATAAAGTAAAATAATGTTACTGGGACAGTTTTTTATATTCTTTTACCTGTAAAATCAGGTACCTTAGTTATCATGAATCCAAATGTACAGGGTTAGAGGGAACCTTAAAACAACCAGTACTTAAAATAAATCTTCTCTAACTACAAATGGCGCCACAGGTCCAGGAGTGAGTGCTGTCCCCCATTGGGAAGTGGAGAATTTCCCCTTCCCTGTGGTTTAAAGCTTCTGTTTCTAGTCCTGGAGGAGTGCAAAATACTTTAAATGATTTTTATTTGTGGAAAGTTGTCACAGATGTAGGATTGAATCTTGCCTGTCCTGTGCTGTAGCCAAAGGTAATATACCGGTATTTATGTGTGAGCATGTGCAGAGAACACCTCACATGCAGAGAGAAATGGAAGAATCTTTCTCCATCAGGATGATTTTCTTTTCTAATTTGTAATAGTGGTTATCTGAAGCCAGTGAGCAGTTGAGAATGTTACCATCAATCCCAGGGGAAGGGATTAGCAGGCAGCGGGCAGTTAAAGTGCTTGATAAATTTAGTTCAGAGCAATGTAATACAGTTATCACATGGTTCTCTAGATGATGGCACAGATTTCATTTTCACATATGTGGAAGTGGGAGGAGAGAGAGAGAGAAATAGATGTGGATCAGAATAGTTATCATACACCTATGCATATACATATCTGTGCTTAGGAACTTTGTGAACTACAGACATGACAAATTACAGCAGCTAACGTGGCCTATCATTAAAAGTCCTTCTCTTAAAAGCTCATGGAAATGTTAGTCTAGAGTATTTTAAAGGGGAAAAAACCCACAACTTTATTCTGGTACAACAGCCACCTTTCTACAGATAATAAAATCACTCCGCTATTTAAAATAATTAAATGTACAGTTTTAAATTGTAATTGTAATATTTTCATTTAAAAAATTCAAGACCTTCTTGCTGCAATTTGATCCATACAGGTGGACGCTGGCATTCATGTATAGCCCCTGTCATTCATGTATAGCCCCATTTTCTTCAGTGAGACTCTTCACAGGACTACGGGTTCATCCATGTGCATCAAGTAGCAGGATTGGGTCTAGCATCATAAATTCCTTGGGGCATCGATTGTATGTGTCTTATGTTCTGTACAATGCTGAGCATACATCGGTGCCCAGCAAGTAATGGTAAGTACTAGTACAGTTCACTGGGTCCAATCCCATATGTGCCCTGCATGTGGAACCCCCACTGACTTTGATAAAGTTCCAGACATGAAGCACTTCTGCACTGAGCAAATTATTTCTGGTCAAACGGGAACTCAAAAGCAACAATTCACAGGTAGGGTTTTGTATTTTCAGGTCTTAAAAGAGATCATACTGTTTATTTCAACATTTGATGAAGAGTAATTCCTTTTCTGGTCTCTGGAACCTGGCATGATAAATTTCATCCCACTTCAAACCATCTGCATTTAACTAGCAAAAGCATACATCTCTGTGGAGATTGTCATTTACTTCAACGTGAAATCCATCTGTGGATGAAAGAAATCCAGTGTGGCCCAGATCATTCAAGCTGCCAGACTCTTGTGTCTTTGCAAATGGCTCCTCACATGCCCCAGCAGCCCGCTCATGCAGAACATGTTGCAGGACCTGGGTCTAAGATATATATATATAGTAGTAACTTATGATCATAGTGCTCGTTTGCCATTGCAAACTCAGAAATAGAGAACACTGCTGTAAAAAGTGTCTGCATCCCAAAACATGGAAAAAGGTATTTCCATGAGGGGATCAAACTTTATTTTATTTCTTTAAAATAGGTTTATCTACTGGAATGTTGTCTAAGTTCAGCCATAGGGAGGAAGGAGTTCTGTAAAAAATACAAGAAAATATCTGTACAACAAAACAGAGACATCCTGAAGATGAAATGTGAAATTTTCAAGGGCACTGATTCACACTGTAGGCTACTTCCCAGTGGGCACTTGGTTAAATGAAAATGGATTTCTGAGATTTAAGAAGTAGCTACCAAGAATGTGCAATAAGGGATTGCACCAGAGCCCACTGAAGTCAGTGGAAAGTTTCCTACTGATTTCAAAGAGTTTTGGATCAGGTCATAACTACATTTTCCACAAGAACTCCACTTCCCTACCCATAATTATGTGAGATCTCACTCAATGCAAAGGAGGCAACAAACACTGTCTCCGTTTCAGTATCCATTTCATTTTGACTATGTTTTTTTCCTGAAAAAGTCATTAAATGCAAAGCGTTAAATTAGAAAAAACCAATAATGGCCACACTAGGAAAAGTGCCTCAAACCCAACTGCTAAATTTGAACCTGCAATTTTGCGCACACAGTCACTTGCAATGACAATTTTGCGTGAGGCATAAATAAAATGGAAGGGCCCAATCCAAAGCCCTTTGACTTCCATAGGCTTTGGATCAGGCCCTTGATGTCCAGCTCCCTGACTTGCAGAGGTAAATGTTATTTACCCCCACAAATCAGATATTCTCTTTTGTACCCAAAAGCAGTTTGCATGAAAGCTTATGGATGCAAATGTAGGCCCTGATAGAGCAAAGTACTTAAGCACACACCAAACAGAGCCCAGGAGTAACCCCACTGAAGTCAATACATGGAACTGAGGGTACGTCTATACTGCAATCCAAGGTGGGATTGCAGTTCAGGTAGACGTACCCATGCTAGCTTTACACATGCTAACGTTGCTAAAAATAGCAGGGTAGGTGCAGCAGTGCAGGCTTCAGCAACATGAGTAAGTATCCAGGGTTCCTGGTGAGCTTCTACAGCCTGCGCTAAAGCCTGCCCAGTCGCATGTACACTGCTATTTTTAGCAATGCTAGCACAGGTATATCTACCTGAGCTGCAATCACACCTTGAATTGCAGTATACGTATACTCTGATAAATGGGACTACTCACACGCTTAACATGAGACACATTCTTAATTGCTTTGCTGGATTGGGGCTTTAGTGGCCAATTTTTATAATCTGGCTCTCAAAGTTAGTTTTAAAACCTAGAAATTCTAAAAGGAGAAAAAGCACTTTCTGATGGGGATAAAGAAATACTCCAAGGGGGAGAAAATAAAGCAGTGGAGTCTGGGTCTGGATGATACAGTTTTGCTCAAATCAAACTAAGCAAGGTGACTTTTTTTAAAAAATTGAGGTGAAATTTACAAATGGTCAAGAAAATAAACCTCTATGTCATTTCAGAAAAGACAGACATAGCTTGATCTGGAAGAGAAGGGTATGACATCTGCCTATTTCATTCAGTGGTGTGACTGAGGCTGTCTACACTACAGCAGTGCAGCTGGACCAATGCAGCTGTACCGCTGTAGCACTTCTAGTGAAGATGCTCTAAATTGATGGGAGAAAGCTCTGCCATCGGCTTAACTTCTGCCTCTGTGAAATGGCTATGACAACAGGAGAAGCAATTCTTCTGACAAAGTGCTGTCCACACCAGCGCTTAGGGAGGTTTAATTTATGCCGCTCAGGGGTGTGGATTATTCACACCCGTTAGTAACCTAAATTATATTGAAGTAATTTGTAGTGTAGACATAACTGCTAATACAGTACTCAGGCTAACAGAAGATATACTTACACATGCACTTAATTACATAACCCTCCAGATATCATGGGCCTGATTTTCCACTGCCTCACATTGTGTAGTCATTTATATCTGTGCAAAATGTGTGTAAAAGTTGGTGTAAACTGCTGCTCTTCTGATTTAGTAGCATTTTATATCCATTTTGCAATCACTTTGCACAGGTCAATAAGTACAGAGAGAACAAGGCAACAGAAAATCAGGCTCTAAATCTATTGTTGATGGTGACTTTAATAACATCAGACCAGCATTTCTGGAAGAGAACATATTGGAAATATATTTTTAAAAGTGATAGCATTTTTCCCTCCTACATCATATCTATCTTAATAATCCCAGACCCCTGTAACTGGCTCGATTTCAATGACGCAGTCTCCTCTACTTATGTAAAAGGAATATTTCCACTATAACTGAAAATACATGATTTTCAAATAAAGTTACTAATTTCCAAATACATGGAACAGTGTGCGGGTGTTACTGAGATAGTCACATGGTAGTGAAACAAGATCTCTCCTTTCCTCCACATCAGGGCCAGCTGCTTGTTCACTCATGGACCTGCATAAATCAAGACAAGCCTTAGCTAAAGAAATATGCACACAAACCTGTGTCCCACTGATCTAATCCTGATCCTAGCTAGAAATAAACAAAAACTCATTTCTCTGAACACTCCTCAGCTATATTTTGTGCTGTCAGATGAAGTGGGACCCAGATCTGAACCACCCTTGCTTTTGATTTAAAAAAAATAAAATAAAATCTCAAACCTTGAGACTTTTGCAGAATCAAAACTATCCCTTAATTTTGTCTATGTGCAAAGATTTCTGGCCCAAGCCACACAGGATACAGAGTCTGGGCCATGAGCAAACCCATTGCTACCATGAAGGTTCTATCAGGCCACTCCATGGTCTGAATGGAAGCTGTCCAAACCAATGACACTAATGCATGTGAATCTGCTCAGTGAGATACTGTTACAGAAGTAACCCACAACAAGCCTGGTGCCAGTCACCTACAGAGATTCTTACATGTGACACAGAAAAGAACATTTGAAATAATTTTTAAAAGGGCTTGTGTGAATAATTTCTTCAATTCTGACCTACATAATTTCACCTTGAGCTTTGAATCTGAAGGCACCCCAAGATTCAAATTGAAACTCGTTTGACTTGCTTTTATGCTAACCCCATATGAAATCACCGATTTCACAGGACCACCAATCAGCCCAGATTTACAAACTACTTGCTGGTGCTGTTCTACCTTCAGAATTTGAAATTAAACCCCAAACCAGGAGGCTTTTGTGAGAATTTCAGGTTTTGTCCCATAGCTCTTGTAATAACTGGCAAATCAATGCAACCCTATATGTGCCAAATCTGACCTCACTGAAGTTCAGCTTCATAGAGGCTCCTATTCAGCAAGGTACTTCAGCATATATACAGTCCCATTGGCTTCAACCGGACTCCCCACGTGCTTTTATGGAAAGATGGAGTGGGAATAGAGTTTAGGAAAAATCTGTTTAAATGGGGCTTACATTAATGAATGAAGCCCTCCAGCTATAGTTATTTTAAAATGCTGTTGCTGTTTCTAAACCTGTCAGAATCCCTTAATCAAATTACAATCTTGTATTCAACTCCAGATAATGCATGATGGTGTGTCAGTTTGACTTGTAAGCATCTGTCATCATCTAATACTGAGAGAGAAAGAAAAAAAATAAACAATGCTCATAGCTCTCCTCCATCTCTCCTTAAAACAGGTTGGCTAGTCCATATTTATCCCCAGAGTTACATCCAGCCCACATAGGCCTAGTGTTATTTTCATAGCTTGATCACCTAAAAAAATGCTGAATCATGCAATAGATTATAGAACATGTTATCTATGCAGGGAAGAGAATGGCTCAGGACATTGATAATGGATATCCATCTTGACTGGGTTTGCGCTATTGCTCTGTTCCCATAGCTGATGTGATAGTGCATCATTCAAATAGCCTCAGAGTTTATATTCATTTTTTTGAAGTTGTGCTCTGTTGCTGACAGGCCTTCGTGCATGCTGAAAGTTATGTCTTCAATTGTCCTTCAGTAGTGCTGCATTTTAATATCAACATTTGGGGAATAAAAATGGCACTGAGTTGCCAATTAAACTCTGCAACCAAGCAATAAATACATTTACAAAACCTCAAGAAAGTAAGTATAATGAAGCCTCAGCCATGTAAGTAGGGGCTTATCTACTCCAGTGCTGGGCCCATCCACCATTTCAGTTTCCCCTCACATAACATCTCTGTCCCACATTGGTTCGCTTCCATGGTGCTCTTACGCAGGAGTCTTCAGTGTAATGCAGTGCATTGACTTAGCCCCAAACTAGCCCATTGAGTTCACCCCTTCCAGCATATCAAATAAAGTCTTAAACCAACACAAACAGTCTTCAACTCCAGCCTCTTGGCAGGGCATGACCCTTCTTCTGAGGGTCTGTCCTCTTTAGCCTGTGGGAGAATTGCATGTTCTGATAGGGTGTCTGTAAATAAAGTCACACAACGCTAGGCAACCCTTCATGGCCAGGTGTGGCCTAGCAGCTCTCTTGCTTCTCTAGCGCCCCTTACCGACAGCTGTTCCAGTGCTGTGATGTCATCTCGTCCAATAACTTGGCACTACACCCAGTCACCATCTTTCCACCTCTTCCCAGCTCTAGCCAGGGTCTATCCCAGGCCTCCCTGCCTGAGTCCTTTCCTCACTGTGTTGCACTTCCTGCCTGGCTCTCCCTCCAGCTGGGTGTCTTCACTTACGCTTGGCTCTTCCTCTCTCTACTACAGCCACCTTTAGGGGAATTGCCCTATCCCCCCAGGTGGGCCCCATTCTGGAATCAGGTTGGCTTAGCTCTAAGCTCTCTAGCCCACAGAGCAAGCTACCTACAATGACAGTTTTGTTTATTTAAATGTACACACTGCTCTGTGTTTATGTAGAGAAGATCAGGTCAGAGGTGTGCACCTTGCACTTGTCACAGAAAGTCAACAAAGTGATGGTCCTGTGGGGGGTTTGTTCCACAGTCCTGGACTGGGCCCCGAGAAAGCTCAGTCTCCTGCACAGAT
The DNA here is from genome assembly GCF_020497125.1 of Mauremys mutica. Taxonomy (NCBI): domain Eukaryota; kingdom Metazoa; phylum Chordata; order Testudines; family Geoemydidae; genus Mauremys; species Mauremys mutica. The sequence continues at coordinate 202,989,591 of NC_059072.1, read as the reverse complement.
GAACTTTACCCTTCTGGTAGAAAGTTCCATTGTGCCTAAGGAGCAGAGTTGTTGACCAGCATCTTCATCTCAGAACTGTCGGTGATCTTTTAGATATGCTGGTCCCAGGCCAAAAGCACCAAGACCTGAATATGACTCTATATTCTACGGGAAGCCAGTGTAGTGGGTAGAGGGCAGGTTTGATTTGTTCACAGTAGCCCTAGTGTGCTCTGTACTAGTAGGAGTTTCCTGAGGCTTGATGGCTTCATTCCAAGGTACATTGCCTTGCTGTGATCCAGACAGGAGGCAATGAAGGTTGTATAACCAATGCCAGATCATCATCCATCCACCAGGAAGAAATGCAGTCTCCTAGCCTCAGACCAAAAAATCACAACAATATTCATGCATCTGACGAAGTGGGTATTCACCCATGAAAGCTCATGCTCCAATACGTCTGTTAGTCTATAAGGTGCCATAGGACTCTTTGTTGCTTTTTACAGATCCACCTTCTGATACTTAATATTCAGGTTACTCCCAGTCCCAAAAGACCAGTAATCGTACCCCAGATCCTCACCAATGACAATAACTGTAGTCAATCCTGTAAAAAACTAACTAAAGATTTATTAACTAAGAAAAGAAATAACGAGTTATTTACAACAGTGGTTCTCAAAGCTGGTCCGCCGCTTGTTCAGAGAAAATCTCTCCTTTAAAGCCTGATCCAAAAGCCACTGAAGTCAATAGGAGACTCCCCATGACTTCAGTGGACTTCCGATCAGGCCTTTACATTTCAATTGGCTTTGGACACCTCATTTGTGGCTGTGTGACAGTTTGTGGAGAATGGGTCTAGCTCTTGCCCAGAAGGTGTGTGACATGACGAGAGAAGTAGATTTGCTAGGGGAAATAATAATTGTCTCATTCATTGTTGGTTAGAAGCATAAAGAAGAATTTAAAAACACAAAACAAAACCAACCAAGCTGGCCAAAATTTCTCTCATAAAGGGTTTTATTGCATGAAATGTACAGTATTTATCAAAACTTTTTGAGGAAGGCTTGTAGCACTACTTGGCTTTGAGCCAATATTTAGTCATGGGAGCAGCATACGATTAGTTGCGCAATTATCCCTGTATTTGCATTCAAGTGGATCACATTTATTTCACCTTGCTGAGCAGGGCAAAATCCTTCATGTATGATTAATAGGTGGTTAAACTATACCTCCAAAATTATTTAACTTCTCAATACCTATGGGAACATTTGCAATGACTGAAGAGGTTGGACTCTATAACCTCAAGATCCATCATTTATTAAGGCTTTTCTCACAGCCAAAATTTCACAGATTACCACTACATTTCACTGAACTACTGAAAATTTTACTGCAACTTTTTGCAAAATTAGAAATTTCTCTAATTTTCTGTATTGCAAGGACTTCTCAGACATTTTGCAGTTACAATGCAAATATTTCCAAGATATGAAACCTAAACATTTCCCTTCTGTTTGGGTGCTAAACAATTTTAACTGTTGGCTGATTTCATCTCAGCGCATCACATTTCACTATCTTGTGGTAATTTGTTGTTCAATTTCACCATATGCTTATAATAGCCTGATCTATCCATCATTTCCCACTTATTTTCTTGTAACAATGTCTTAACTGTCCTAGCGCCTCTCTGAAGTCTGCTAATTGTCTTCTCACTGCTGACAGTTAAATTCCCTTCTCCTCCCCACATATGACAGAGGTAATTTTCATTTGATGATGATCAACCAACCTTTTAAACTATTTGAAGGGACTGAGGGATCTCCCTGACATACTTTAAAGAATGTCGGAGTTGTTATTTTTGGAACACCTGAATCACAAAATCAAAATTACGGCTGTCTTTGTGTATATGACTGGCCTTACAGCATCTGATGCTGCAGTCCTTACACAGGGAAGACTCCCATTAAGTCAATGGTGGTAGTATTAAAATAATGATTAGAATAAGAGGACATTCGAAAATGCAGACAGAGAGAAACCTGCAGAGATACAGCACCATCACAGCAAAAATATCTATTTCACCACTCGGAAGCACCACTAGCCAGGGGAGACATGATAGTTCAAAATTATGTTATGTAAGCCTGGCCATTAATGGAAGTCTAGCCAACACCATTTCCAAATATTGACAATCCATGAAAATGGCATCAGTGCTATTATCAAAAAAGTTCAGCTGGCAAGCTGCAAAGGGTTAAATGTAACCTTCACTCTCCCAAATGAATGCCACAGTTATATATCGATGAACTAGGAGCATTTTTTCTTGGCTCTGCAACGGACCTACTGAGAGACCTTGGGCAAGTCACCGCACTGAGCCTCAGTTTCTCTTTCATATGAGAATACCACCGCTTCCCTTGGTTTGTAAAGCATTTTGAGAGCTACAGATAAAGAGTACTAAATCAGAGGTCATTATTACTACTATCTACCCTGGGCCCCAGTAATTTCCTCCCACCTGGGTTTCTGGATTCTATGAGATACAAACTGTGACTCTAGACACTGACCTAACATATTATTCTCCCATGTTATTACATTTGCATTGACTTCCATTTCCAGTAAAACCAAAATAAATGCAATTAAAAAATGAAATATCAGAAACAAATAGAGATAGATCCTAAGGAATGAGCTCTGTAGCTGCTTTTAAAATAATGCATAACACCCAGTAAAGATCTAAGCCCTCTACAGCTCAGACTTTCTGCATTTCACACATTACCTTCCAGTGCTTACGTGCACACTGGGAATTAGCAAATACATTTTGCTCTTTTTGCTCTTAAAAAAAAAGGCAATTAAAACCCCCTTACTTCTTTCTCAGATGTACTGACGCCAGAGCGGATCATGGATTAGCCACTCAGAAATTTCACCGCAGGAAGTTAACCAACATCCTCCTACACCACAGCCCAGATCCTCAGCTAGGCTAAAGCTCCCCTTGACACAGCTGAGGCGGAAGCAAAGCAGCTCTATCTGCCACCCATCATGTAATATCTGAGAACATCCCAGGTTTAATTAGACTGGCAAAGCAAGGTCTCTAGTGGCCTGCATGGAGCCTTTTACTCTTATTATGCCTTCTCTCATTACAGAAAGCTGTGCTTGGAATAGGGTTTTCTTGGGGCCTTTATGTTTTACATTGTAATAAAATTTTCAAAGCCTCATGACACACGTACACTCCTGAGGGGTTATGACTCACCAGCTGAGAAATACTGCTCTAGTGACATCTAGACTGGGCTGTTATAATTGTCTTGATGTAGCACTTTTATATTACAAACTTCACAAGCTCCAGCTAGTCCAGGCTGTGGGCCTGATTCTGATCTCGCCAGTTTTATACCTCAGTGGAGTTACTGTGTAAATCCTGAGCAATTCAACAAAAGTGAAAAGAGTTAGTCCAGATTTGCATTGCTGTTAACTGACAGCAGTATTTGGCCTCGCATGTTGCTTTTATATCAACAGTTTAGTCCCATATCACTTAAAACCCTGCTTAAATAACTTATGTGTAACATTCAAGGCAGATCTCAGTCAGTAGAGACTGTTTTTATTTTTTTCCCCATTTTACCTCTGAGATTTGGGACTTGTTCTAGTTTATACACCAAGTGACAGGATATCAGCATTGTGAAGGATGGGCAACCTCACCCAAAGTACATGTCAACAAACTGCTGCAAATTAGCAATGGTCTGGCAGCTGTCATAAAAGCTCAAAGAAAGAAACCATGTAATTGTTGTTTCTCTCCTTAAGGAGAATGTGGTCTGGAGCTAGGTTGCTGAAGTGCTTCATGTCTATAGGGGAGCTGGAAAAAAAAAAATCAAAGGAAGCTGCCATAATCACTAACTCAACCAAAAAAAGGTTTTTTTTCCCCCTTCTGGCAAGACTTCTTAATTAAATACTACATTCAAATGTGATCCACCACAAAAATTCCATCATCCTTGTGGCCAGCTTTCTGTGTAGACATTTCTAAAGTATCCTTCACACTAGTGCATGAGCAACAGATTCAAGGTGCAATTTGCTTGTTGGGTTAATTCATTTCAGAGTGGTAGCCGTGTTAGTATCCGCAAAAAGAACAGGAGTACTTGTGGCACCTTAGAGACTAACAAATGTATTTGGGCATAAGCTTAAAACCCACTTAGTTTATGCCCAAATAAATTTGTTAGTCTCTAAGGTGCCACAAGTACTCCTGTTCTTTTTGTATATACACTGTTAAGTCATCTCATGACTGATATGAGGGAGTGAACTGACCCATAGAAGTAAAGCTAAGGGTTCCATAACAAATGGAGAATTAATAGCATATCCATATATCCAGGCCCCACATGCCAAAGGGAACCTAAGAGCACAGAATTTCCATCATGTATCATGACATTCTGATGCAACAGGCTGTTTGAAATGCCACTCCTTTGTGGCATGCCACACAACCTCATCATTGCCAGTGCAATTGTCTTCTCTTCTTGTCCCCTAAAACCACTTTCCCATGCCTGTCCACCTCCTATCAAGACTCATCATTTCTCCCCATACCAATGCCTCTTTCATTTCTCCCGCCCTCTGAAATTCTTTATTAGTAAAACTGTGAAGTATTTAGGGATGCAGTTGGTAGGAAAAACGCTATCCAAGTTGTACCAAACCTTTGTTATTGCGATATATGAAGCATGTGTTAGAGAATTCCATACATGCTTTTCTAGATGGGGAGCTAGGGGCATATATGCAAAAGTTTGTCAGTATTCTGAGTTGTATTAAGTCTGGTATTTACTTAATTGCTTGTTTGCTTAAACTCTCAAATGATACCAAATGCACTAATAGTTTGTTTTGTTTTTTAAATACATAGCTGGAATTTAAAGTCAAAAATATGAGAGGGCACTTTTTATGGCAGATCGATTTTTAAGATAAACAAGTTTGATGACATCCTTTAAATAAAAAATCAGTTTTGTTCAGTCATGTTAGAGAACGGCACAAACAAGTGTTTAGTGATCTAAACCTCCTCAGGTTTGAAATGTTTAGGGGCTAAAGTCAACTACCCGGAACCACAGTTTCAAATCCTAACAAGATTAATTCAGACATTTCTCCTTCCAGAGTAGATAATTTAGTTCTGTGCAATAAGTCTTTCAGATAAGAACTTAAAACTGTGGCCCTGTGTGCTCTGCACAGACATTGAAGAGTTTCTGTAAAATCAGGTATTTGTGCCAATGTCTTTTGCTGGAATTTTCCCTCTACTTCTGTTTTGCAAGGTGCTATGTGCCAGTTGGGTGCCACCCTCCACTCTAAGAGGTGACAGCATTTCCGTGCTGCTGTATAAATTTAAGGCATGTTCCTTGGAGGTGCTGAGCCTCTAAACTCCCATGAAAGTCAGTCTGTTATGCCCTTTGGGCCTCTTCAGAATGTAAAGCACCATGTAAATATAACATTTAACCTCCGGCAATATGGGGGAAAAAAGATTACTTCCTACACATTACCATCATTTCCAAAAGCAAACTCACCTATCTAGATTTTTTTCCTACCCACTGGAAAAGATGCACTGTTAACATCAAATTGCTTGACTGACCACACTAAATGACAGATTTTGCTCCTTGCCAACTACTTAGTTGATCTTGGGGAAAAACTGCACATCTTCACGTTACACTAATTTCCAGACATCGTGTCTTGTTAACACCTGCCTGGGTGAGCCGAGTGCTTTGCCACACGGATTTCACTGAAGCCAAGCAGGACTACAGCAGTGCCATTAACCATGTACACAGAAACAGTAACTAGAGGACTTTGGATGTGATTCATGGATTGTGATGTCAAAAGCTATTGATCTATAGCAGCTGCTTGGATTTTAAGACATGCCGAGATGGGTTCACACAGGCTCGTTTTAATCCCTGTTTCAGCCACATCGTTGATGTAGTAAAATGTGACATTTTATTAAAAACTCTATCAGTGAGGCTTAGGGTGCTCCAGATGTAAGGGGTTTTTTGGAGTGGGGGGAAGAGAGCTAAATAAAATTTTAGATTATGTTGGATCAGAAGCCGCCTAAAGTGTAAATTCAAACTTTACATTTGATTAGTCCAAATAAGGAGATGTGATATAGCTTCAGAGAGTTATATTTAATTAAATGTTTAACTTACTGTTCTGACAACTATGGAGCACTTAAACTAGGAAAATAAAAAAGCCAGTATGACCTATACCCCTTACCCAGCAAGCATCATTCTAACTGAAGATTTTTTCTTTCCCTGAACCCCTGAAATGCACGATTATAGTAACTCCCCAAACACGTTACCTTTTATTTACACTCCCCCACTATAACTGCATGTTAAATATATCCTCCCCATTATATACAAACTCCCTCCCTGAGGTTTGTATATGCTGTGTATTATGTCACATGTAACAGATCAAAGGTCAGCCCTTCTGCAAATTCCACCCATCGGACACACAGTAGAATCCCTGTTACCACCATTTGAACTATGGCCCCCAATGTACATTGCTTACACAAAAATCTCCTTCTTATCCAAAGTAGCTCTGCTGTAATATCATGAAAGTGAAACCTTTGTACGTACACACACACACACACACACACACACACACACACACTTTCCTGCTCATACCTCTCAGTCGAGAAACCTCTCAGTGGGTGACACCTCCCATCAACATGTGTGACATTCATTTTAAGGCTGTTTCCACACTATGTCAATAAAATAAATCCACTTTGTAATCGCTGACAGATTGGTGGAAGAGGATTCTGCCCAATCAGCTTCAGCTTGGAGGGGGTTGGAGAGAGCATCAGACCCTCCAAAATCATGGTGGGTTTTTTGGGTGTTTTTTTTTTTGTTGTTGTTGTTGGTTTTTTTTTTAAAGATTAGATTGGTGGGGTTTGGTCTTTATTTTTTTTAACTCCCCCTGCTCGCCCCCTGTGTGGGTGTGACAGATAATGTCGCCCACACACCCAAAGGTCCTGGGTAAGGGGATTTTGGCCTGTGCTGCACGAGCTCTCACCCCCATCTGCCCGTCCCCTGCCCAGCAATTACTCCTGTCCCCACCCAGCCCCCATTCAGTTCAATGCCCCACCCCAGCTTCAGCTCTGCTCCTCCTGGAGTTCTTCACTCCCTGCTCCCAGGCCTGGGGGGCCTGCAGCAGGGTCCCCTCTGCCCCTTACACCTGAGGGAGCAGCTCTAGCGGCTCTTCACCTTCATCTGTCCCTTCCCAGGCCGGTGCTGTCAGGGGGAGGAGCAGATCCTCCCCCTGACAGTCCTGTCCCCACTGGTCACAGGAGGGGTAGGGGCAGGCTGGAGGGGAGCCGCCCTGAGATTCTGGGCTCTTTAGCTCCCACCTGTGAGCTGCTGAGAGCAAGGGAGGAGGAGGAGGAGGAGAGGTCTGCCAGCAGCACCTCTGATAGGCTGCTCAGCCCCAGAACGGGCAGGGCAGTGGGACAAGCAGCTGACCAAGCAAAGGACGTTTTCCCTCAGGGCAGATCTTAAATTGGTAGCGAGACAGAGCTTTGCGCCTCACGGCAGGCTGGGTCCAGCCCAGGTCCCGTCACTCCTGGGAAAATCAGGAGAGCTGGCAACACTGACAGCACAAATCATTTAGCCACTGCCCAGCCCCAATAGTTAATTCAGGCCCATCCCTACCTCTCTGCAAGGCTCCACTGCAGCCACTGATGCTCTGGGCTCTGCTCCACTCCCCTGCCCCCACCTAAGGAACACAGAGAGTGAGCCCAGCTGCCCAGGACCTGACCTGGTTTTCTCTAGGATGGAGGGGAGGTCAGAGTGAGCAGGCTGGGCCACAAGAGGATGGGAGTACAGCCTGCCAGCCTGTACAGAGCCCAGCAGCTCGGGGCGTGCTCTAGTTCCTCCTCCCCACTTTCCCCTGTTTGGATAATGTAGCAGCCCAAGCGGGCCCATCATCACCCCTCCCCTACCCAAGTAAACATTCCTGTTGTCTCTAGAATCTCCTCCCTGGGAGACTCTTTTCCTCTTTCTCCAAAGAGCAGAAAGGTCCAGGGGGCTGCTGCTGGAGAACAAGGTTCCCCCATTCCTACCAGCCAGTGGTTGCTGCTCCCTGTCCTGAGAGGACACCACCTGAAAATGTGACGCAGCAGGACAGGGAGACAGAATCAGCTGTAATGCAGGATGTCCTGTGCAGCAGGATAAACTGGAGAGGACTGTTCTCCCATTCCCCTCCTCCCTCCCCCCGTTGACATTTATAAGGATCTTTTTCAGCAATGGAGAAACCAACTACTAGAGGGGCAATAAAGTTGACTCTGCACAAAGAGTTCTCAAAGGCTCAAATAAGCAAGCTGGAAAGCATGAGGTTTGCTAACATTTGCAGTTATAGGGATTTTAGGTGTCACATAGAAAGAAAAGAAGAAACTCAAGCACGAAATGTGATTTTCTAGTTGACCAGTCCCTTTAATTTGGAAACAACCTAGCCAAAAAGAAAGCTTGACAGATCTAAAAATGTAAGACACACTGTAAATCTTGATACACTTGCAGTTTTCCTCTCCCACACTCAGCCCAAAGCCATAACTGAACCCTCTGGCCCAGCCTCTCCCAGTAGCCTTCCCCTGGTGACATGGTTGCAGCAGCAACAGCAGCAAAATATCTTGCAGAGACTTAATTCAAGTGAAGCGGCAGCAGGAGGCTCAGCTGGAACACTATCCTTTTGCTACCTGTTCCCTACTGCTACTCAGGAAGCTGCAAGCAGATCTAGCAGTGACACTGCAGCATCGCTGGAGAAAGACCCATCTGCAGGCCAGAATTAAAGGAGGAATTCCACTGATCAACAGGATGTATTTTCTAAAGGATTTTAAAAGGTCAGGATGAGTCTTTTATTTCATCCGAGCCTCATATTTTAAAAGTGGAGTCACTGAAGATAGCCACTTTATTGCAGCTTTTTAAATCAAGCGTTATGCTTCTGTCTTCTCGGAGCAGTTCTGGAGTAGAAATACAGCAATAAACTCCATCTCCTGCTTGGTGTTGGTTTAATATCCAAACCACCAATGAAACTGTAAATATTCCAGACTAGTCAAACACAGAGGAGGATACAACATCCTAGTACTGTACTTCATGTTCCCACTCTGCAGAATTGAGCTGACTGCTTCCAAGGACTCAGAGTACCAGCCCTGGAACACACACTTCTCTCTGGTCAGGACTTCGTTATTAGATCTGATTAGATGTCACAGATTAGCCGGCAGAAAAAAGGCAACCGTCATTCATTTTATCCCATTTAGTCTTGAAAATGGCACAATTCACAAAATGATCAAAATTCATACATCAGGTTGTTTGGTTTGCTGGGCATGTACCAGATCTGTGGCTTCAATGAAGATTAAATATTGTTAGCTGGGTAGTGGTCTCAAATATTCAGTGAAAAAAGGTCATTGCTTTTCATTTTCACACGACACAGTCTGGAGGTAGAATCAATGTTATAAAACCAGCCATTCTTACAGGGGTATGTAATCCTGCCCCTTTTTCCCCTCCCAATACAAACACACACACACACACACACACGTCGGGTATGGTGAGCCCTTAGTGCAACTAAACAGTTTGGTTCCACCATGCAAAATAGCCATGATACAGGGAGGATGCACAGGAAGTCTATACCCCCTGAATGCAAAGAATTCTGTGCTTAGTGTTTCAGATCAGACTGAAAGCAGGGTGTATTAGAAACTGCACTTTGGAGTAATAAGGTGATGCAACAACAACAAAAAGCCCCTAAACACTAGCTCTAATATGAGTGTAGGAGGCAGAGCAGGCATGTGTGTGGGGGGAAGTCTCAGCACATGGTCAGGGACTCTGAACCAAATCCTGTATTGCTATAAATGAGTGAAACTTCTGAATTCCCTGGAGCTGAACCCATTACACTGACAGAGAATCTGGCCCCACATTATTAAGTGAAAGTCTCACACTACAGATGGAGCCAACTTAAACTGGAAAGCCACCTTTCTAGTGGACAGTTTAAATGGGGCTATTCTCATGAAATGTCCTGGCAATTTTGTACACCCAAGAAGGTGGTTTCATTCAGACGCAGGGTATCTCAATCAAAGTCAGCCTCTCATCTTTTTGACTTTGTGACCACCGCCAACCAAAAAGATGCAGTAAGAAACTGGCGGCCCCTGTATGTGGCATTCATAATATCATAAAATCAGGACTCAAAATCAGGGCATCCTGATTTCATTTTGAAACAGCCACCTAGTGGAATATGCTTTATCACAGACACTAAATATGAAATGAAAAAGACAGAGACCAGTCCCCAGTAAAAAGGCCATGAAAACAAAGATTGAACTGGTGCTGAAGTTCGTGGCACCTTGGCCACAAAGTTTGTGTTCCAGGATTCCACAGTAACAATTTTTTTCTAGCCTTTTCTACCCCTTATGGTTTTGCGTTTGCCGTCTCCCATCACATAAAGTGCACTCACATACAGTGGGGCAGCGTGACACAACACATTATGGTGTGCGTGGGTGTGAAATCTTCCATTAGGCCTGCTGTGAGGAAATGTGTCAAGTCACAGTAGGTCACCACACTGAAATCTGCAGCCTTGTAAACCAGTGCTGAGAGACAAGCCTAAATACCAATAGACGGTACAAACAAAATGTAATCCCAAATTAACTGTGCATGTGCCACTTTTCAACTCTGACGAATCTGGACCCAGTGTCAGCTTTGTTATTGATCCTAATCAGTCAAGGGGCTGGTTTGTAACTTCGCCCACATTGTGAATAATGGCCCTAGGGAACTATTATATCCCATGTTGTCATTTTCTGTAGACTGCACTGTGTACATGCTAAGCTTAAGCAAACCTTGAATGCTGGCTATGAGACAAAGTGCTAACAATCTACTGAAACACTGTCCTTGTCTAATGTTCTGACAGACGGCGCAAAGTCAGTCACACTGTTTCACTTAATCTTTCAGACAGTTTCTAAACACATTTATATATATTGAGAGGCAGGTGGATAAGGTGCTAACCCTGGAACTTGGGAGAGGTGGTTTTCAATTCCTGGCTCTGCCACAGACTTCCCATGTGATCACAGGCAAGTCACTTAGTATCTGTTGCTTATCCTCTCTGTCAGAGGACAAATACATTAAAGATTGTTTTAGAGTAGCAGCCATGTTAGTCTGTAACCGTAAAAAGAACAGGAGTACTTGTGGCAAAATTTAGCAACCAGCTATCCTGAGGATTTAAACTCTGAGAATTTAGATAATGAGATTGAGCCCTTCACCAATTTTTGCAAGCAAATCTTCAAGGATGAAGGTGTTCACTGATCTGCTTACCTACATTCACAAAAGGTCTTTAGATGCAAACTTCCCTAACACAGAAACAGCACTCCATATTTTTTGCTGTCTGCCTGTAACCATGGCTGCTAATGAAAGGAGTTTCAGCAAGCTAAAATTAATCAAGACCTATCTAAGAATGTCCATAGGGCAGAAAAGGTTAAGAGATATGGCAGTTATTTCTACAGCCAAGGGAGTCAATTAGTTTTTTGGTCAAGGTCCAGATTTTTTGATCAAAGTATAGTCAAGGTCCAGACGCCAGAGAAAATAATAATAAAATAAAATAAAATAAATAATCATAGTAACTAAATAAAAATATTTTGGGGTCCATTCAAAAGCATCTGGCTGTCCAGATTTGGCCCATGGTCTGCCTATTGACTAACCCTGTTCTATAGAGAACTTGGAAGCAAGGCAGATAGTGAGGGATGATATAATTAACGAGATTGCTCCAAAGAAGGCTAGGAAAGTCCCTTTGTAAAAGTACTGTGTGGTGATAATGCTGGCATTTCTGGTTTTGGTTTGGTTTTTTTGTAGCACCGGAGGCGGGGGGGAGGGCCTGGATCAAAGTCTTTGAACCATGCCTGGAACACCCTTGGCACAGTAATGACATTGACCTAGCTCCATTGAAGCCAACAGAGCTACAAGAATTTATGCTAGCTTAAGATCTGCCCCAATTAACTCATCTAACAGGGATAATCTTATATCGTAAGCACTACAGCTTCTAAAGGCCATGAGGCAGATTCTCCTGTTTCTGATCAGAGCTCAGACTCACTAAATTGGGGGAGATGTCGGGGAGTGGTTGCAACTCCTTGGTCTGAAGTCACCTGGCCCCAGTATAAGTGAGAGCTGCAGGGAAGTAGTTCTAATTTAGACCATTGGAGAACTGGGCGAAGTAGAGCTCTCCTCCATTACCACACTCTGGTCCATCCCCTCTCCTCTTGCTATACCAGGAGATAGAGGGTGGTAGAGAGGGACAGCTGGTGCAGGAGGCTACAGAGCTGCCTCCACCAGATTTGTGCTGGCAGAAAGTTCCCCTGCATAGGGGGAATTCTCTGTTGGACATGTCCAGCCATTTTAAACCCAGGAATTTTATGGACTCTAAACATTCCTTTTACATTTTAGCTACCCATTTTAATTTCAATTAACTTAAAGTTAATTATTTTGGTCTCTTGATTTCCTCATTTATTAAAAAAAATCTGACTAATATTGAGCAAAAAAGATTCCCCCAGGACCCCTGTTCTCACCCACCGAGGAGAGACCCCATTAAAATTGGACAGTCGTCAAAATTTCAAACCACAATAATTTTTAATGCCATCATGCAACAACTCTATTACTACCAACAAATTATACCACTGCTGAATAAACCATACAATTCCTAAACCATACAATACACTAGAACCCTGCTCCTTATGTCTCAAAATGCCTCTCCCACCTGAACTAAAGTAGAACTACCAACTGCTGCCAGCAGCAGAAGTAACTTTTTGTTTTAGTCTCTTAAAGCTCTAACCAGCGACTAGAGAGCACTCAGAAGTCTGTCTGTCTCTCTCTCTCTCACACACACACACACACACACACACACACACACACACACACACACACACACACAATTGTTAATAACTTTGCTTTATTTCAACTTATTTGCTTCAAAAATAGCCTACATTCTAGTTCTGAAGATGTTTTAACTAGATAGGGAAAGGGAAGAGACATTAACATTTCATATTTGAGCTGGGAAGAGGACTTTGATATTTCTTCATTTGGTTTCATTCCTATTCGTAGCGAACACAACAACTTTGAAATTTGCCCTAAAAAGGGGGTAGAGCCCTGGCTCTGGGACAGTCAGCATGGTGGGGCCGTGACAGAGCCATGGACACTGGAAGCCCCAACTCCAAGGTAGTGTTCCTGGCATACTCCATAAGAGCTGCAGACCTGGAAGCTCTGGTGTTCCCAGTCCTGCAGCAATGGACCCTGGATGTGGGCATGCAAGCTGCCAGGAAAGCAGGCAGGGTCCTCTAGCACTTTGTCAGCACATCTCCACAGAATGTTTTGATGTCAACAAATTAGCAGATTCTGACCAAAAAAAATACACGTTTCATTGGAATTGTTCTGACCGGTTCTACTAAATAGATCATAATGCATCCCGGCTCATAAACTTAACTGGGGAGCCATGACCATAGAATAATTGTATCTGTATATGAAGGGATACAGATATAGATACAGGGCCTGATTGCTGAACAGTCACAATTCCATTTGAAGTCAATAGGAGCTACAGATGCTCAGCCTCTGAAAAGTCAGACCCACAGATTTTATACATAGCATGATTTTTACTTTACAGTTTACATTATAAACATACCCACATACTTACAGATATATGGATATGCCAAAAGGTGCCAGTGGCTTGTCCATTGGGGATCATTAACATATAAATACTCACCCACACATTATCGAAACAATGTGGGTTAGAGCATGTTCCTTTGTCTGGCAGTTAAAGGTCTCAGGGTTATTTTTATATTGCAAAGTAGCTACTTTCAAAAGGTGGGTTGATACCCAGACTCATTTTTAACTATGTGGTCCCAGATGAGAGGCTTTGAGGTAGAGGAGCTTCCCAGATGTAAACTTAGGGTGAAAGAGAAAATGAAGTAATTTAGAGTTGTGAGACCCTAGGGAAACAGAGTCCCAAGGCAGCAATATCTCTATAGAAGGGTCTGTAAAAAGGGAGCTGTCTCCCTTCAAGGACACAGGACCCATGCACATTTCATAAATAAATATATTACATTAAGAAAGTACCCGGATTCCGTGTCACCAATTTCTGCTTCCAAGAAGCCAACCCAGAGAACCCCAAAATCTGTTCTTGCTTGATAAAGGGGTAACAATATTAAACACATATGCTATATAGTAGCACCGCAGTGTGACAGAGTAAAACTTGATTCATAATATATAGTTACTTTGCTGAATGGAGGACATGATTTATAAGCCATGTTGCTTTGATGAATTTTACAAATAATAAAAAATTGTAAAGTGCTAACCATATGTCTATCATGTTTAAGTATGTACAAGTTACTCCAACTGGGCACAAAATAATGTCTCATTTGTTAATAAGACTGATGTTTATCGAAAAGCTTTATAAAAACATTTTCACTTGGCTTGGTTTGGGAGGTAGCACATTCTCAAACTATTATAGTTCAGCAACTGGGAACACTTTCTAAGCCCTCAATCCACATGCATAAATCCCCTTGGTGTTTGTGAAGCAAAAGTAGCATATGGCCCACAAAGATGTAGATTATACAATCACAGCAGCCTGTCTCAGACAACTTTTCAAAATAATTTCCTAACAGCTTACACCAGCTCTTCTGTATTGTGATCGTAAGTTTGCTGATGAACGTCATGCTTCTGTGAATGTCACATTCGTTTTAGCTAGTTCAGATCTTGACATCTGGGGCAAAAGATCGCACTTGCATTAAGAATGACCATAAAGAAAGAGCAGGGGGAAATGGAGAGTACTTCAAATGCAATAGTATTTCTTCAGTGTATTTTAGAGGGCATATTACTTACTTTATATGAGCTGTAGCAGAGCTCCAGCTTTGCCTCGGGAGGTCCTGCGCTTCTAGGCAGTTAGGGCTTGCCTCAGAGGTTTGCTGTGAGCCTCAATGTAGCTTCTCTCCCCTCCTAGAGGCAAGGGTTACAGCTTACTGATCCTCCATCATCAGCCAATCAATGGGTTTGGTGTAAGAGCCCTCTTTAGTCCCTGTCTTCCTACTCAGGGAGCGTTTTTGCAGAGATGTGGGGAGGGTTGTGGGAAACCTGGGCCAGCCCTCTTCTCTGGGTTCCAGAGGGACCCTAATGGCACCAGCAACAGGTAGTTTTCCTATACTACCGGAGCTATAGCCCTTCCCTGGGCTACTTCCCCAAATGGATCCTCCTAGCCCCCCCTTGGTACCTGACCATGCTTGTCCTCCCGGATCTGTCACTGAGCACCTTCTTTCTCCCAGTCTTCTCACAACACATCTTCTTACTCCTAGCTCCTACCAGCCGGCCTCTCTGAGGAGCTTCTTTTTAAACTAGTCCCAGCTGGTTCTAAATGGGCTTCAGGTGATCTGATTAGCCTGTTTCCCTTGATTGCTTCTAATCAGTTCTTAATTGGTTCCAGGTGTCTTATGGAGTCTGCCTGACTTCACTGCTTCTAGCACCTTCCTGACTGCTCTCGGGCAGCCCCTGCCCTGGTCACTCAGGGAACAGAAAACTATTCATTCAGTGCCCAGTATGTTTTCCTTCTACCAGACTCCTGCACCCAACTGGTCTGGGTCTGTCACAGATAGGGTGACCAGATGTCCTGATTTCATAGGGACAGTCCCAATTTTGGGGTCTTTTTCTTATATAGGTTCCTATTACTGCCCATCCCCTGTCCCGATTTTTCACATTTGCTTCTGGTCACCCTAGTCATGGAGCATACAGGGGTTTTCTATTGAACAAATTTCAATGAAGAATGCAAATGGGACGCTGAAGGAGCAAATGAGCACAATACAAAAAGGAAAGCAAATTAACCCAAGGAGTGATGACATTAATCTCCCTAACAGGAAAACACAACACAGGCCTGGTCTACACTTGGGGAGGTGGGGGTCGGTGTAAGATATGCAACTTCAGCTACGGGAATACCGTAGCTGAAGTCAACATATCTTATTCTGATTAACCTCCCATCCTCACGGCGCGGGATCGATGGCCGCGGCTCCCCCGTCGACTCCGCTACCGCCACTCACTCTGGTGGATTTCCGGAGTTGATGGGGAGCACGTTTGGGGATCGATATATCGCGTCTCAACAAGATGCGATATATCGATCCCTGATAAATCAATAGCTACCTGCTGATACGGCAGGTAGTCTGAATGTACCCACAGTCTCAGCAACATCAGCAGATATTCTGTGTTGACCAAATGTGTCGTGTGTTGTGTGTTTCTGACACAAGTATGAGGCCGCAATTAAAGTTTTGTGGCATACTGTGAGGGCAATTAACGTGCGGTGAATAGTGTGTTTCTCTGTTGGTCTGAAGCAGCAGCACATTCCCTGTGAAGATGTGGAGTTTATCACAGGCTGTAGGACAGTGCTGTGGGGGCATTAAGGTATAGTTCAAAGGTCTGCCATTCCCTGATTCTAAGAGTCTGTGTAGTGAGGGATTTTAACCAACTTTATTAACAAAAACTCTTTTGAGAGGTATGTAATTTCCTGGGTTCTTAACATGGCAAGTGTAGGAGGATATCAGAGGAGAGGGAGTCAGAGAGGAGTACTGTCCCTATGCCACATATGTGCCACGAGCCAGCCACAGCTCTTCAGACCAAAGGAGCCTTTGTTCATGGTGCTGCACCTCTAAAATAAATGGGACTACTATAGAGCATTACAAACATTAATTAAAAGTCTCAGTACCCCGGTGGGGTGGATCTGGATTCTCTCCATTTTAGGCACAGAGAGGTGAAGTGACCTGTCCAAGACAGCAATATTTACATGTGTTTCGTAAATTGCAACTAATGGATAACAAAAGTGAGTGTGTGTGTAGCTGACACGGCAAGTGTTTCCTCGCTGCTGTTCTGGGATACTTCTTCAAGAATAGGTCTGTGTGCAAAATTGCATTCATAAATGTTGTCTTGTGTTTTTGGCTGAGTACAAACAGGCCTTTACCCTTTGAAAATTTGCCCTCAAATGGCCACACGTGGGCCTCCATATTATTCCAGACATATCACTGGATGGCCGAGACTACAGCACTATGCAGCCAAAGGAGAATAATGCTACGAGCCGAGGAGGATGAATACATCAGCTGCAGATTCTACAACAGCTCCACCCCCATCCTTATGATGGACAAAATGCAAAAATCCTCCAAACATCACAACTATTTTCCCTTGGCTGCTTCCCCACAGAAGAAAATTCTCTCCCCTTGTAGAAAATGGTCATCTCACCAAAGGGAGAAGAAGAAGCAGAAAAAAAAATCCAGATGTGGAAAGAGCACTAGAGAAGGGGAAGAACTGTACGGATTGAGGGTACAGGGGTAGAGCCAGGGGCTGTAGGGGACCTGGATTTCTCATTCACCCTCGTTGCCACCGGGGAGATAGGTGAAGCAGCATCTCGCTAAACCTGAAAAGTCAGGTCCCACATGAAGTTCTGTTGGAGCACCCAAGGCCTGCAGTTAGCTGATTGGCTTATACCTGCTACTTAAGCATGGAAATTACCCAGGTGGACTGTCCGAGCAATTGCGCAGACCTCCTGCTGCTGCCGCCGCCATATCAGACCATACTCTTGGCTGCCTCCTGCAATCCTGATCCAGACCTGTTCCTGATTCCGGCTCCTCACTCCTAGCTTGTACCTTGCTCCTTCTCCATGCCGACTCCTTGCCTCTCTCCGGTTCCTGCTCTTTCACCTTGCTCCTGACCATCGGCTACCAATCCTGACTCCAAATCTCTGGCTCGACCCTTGACCCTGGCACTTGGTATCTGACCCCAGCTCTGACTTCTGATTCTGGCTCAACCCTGGGCTCTGGCATTCGTATTTAATCCCAACTCCAGTCCTCAGCATCGATTCCTGGTCCTGAGTCTGACAACCCCTTGGTTGCGGTATTTGGCAGTTGACTCTGGCTCTGACTTCATCTTCCATTCCCCAACCTGTATGCCTGTTCTGCCCACTAGTCCTGACACCTTCTCTGCCCATTAGGCCAGACTGCCTATGTTCCAGTTCCTACCAAGAATACACAGATGGTCTCCAACTCCTGATGGAGGTTTTTGCTGCAATTTAAGCCCATTGCTTCTTCTCCTATCCTCAGAGGTTAAGGAAAACAATTTTTCACCTCCCTCCTTGTAACAACCTTTTATGTACTTGAAAATTGGTATCATGTCCCCCCTCAGTCTTCTCTTCTCCAGACTAAACAAACTCAATTTTTTCAATCTTCCCTCATAGGTCATGTTTTCTAGACCTTTCATTATTTTTGTTGCTCTTCTATGGACTTTCTCCCATTTGTCCATATCTTTCCTGAAATGTGGCACCCAGAACTGAACACAATACTCCAGCTGAGGCTTTATCGGTGAGGAGTAGAGGGGGAAAATTATTTCTTGTGTCTTGCTTACAACACTCCTGCTAATACATCCCAGAATGGCATTTGCTGTACATGAGAAGATTGCTATGCTTTGAACCCATATCCATAGACACCTAATGTGAGTGGACACATCAGGCCAACTACAGGCAGGTCTACACTACCGCTTAAGTTGATCTAACTTACATTGCTCAAAGGTGTGAAAATGTGCACACACACACACCCACCCCCAAGTCACGCAAGTTTCACCCTTTCCACACCAGCACTTCTCACCGAGGTGGAGTAATCATTCCAATGGGAGAACTCTTTCCCGTCGGCGTAGCACATCTTCACCAGACACATTACAGTGACGCAGCGGCACCGGTGCAGTTATGCTAATGTAGCACTGTAGTGTAGACTTGCCCTAAGATGAAAACATGGGAAAGAGGGGGGATTCAAGAGCAAGTCTGAGAATGATACTGTAGCTCATTAAGCAGTGGTCTAAGATAGAAGATGACACCTGGAAAATTATCATCGACCAGATCAGTTAAATACATTGTATACCAAGGAAAGCAAGAGTAACTCTCCTCCTATGGCCATCCCCCAATCAGCTCCACCTTTGTTCCACATGCTTTTACGAGCAGAACACTTTAAATCATTCAACTCTATCTTTGCCCACTAGTGTTTTCTGTAGATAGCTGCAGATTTTGGTTCTTCAGTTATGCAACTGTATTTGTTTATTTTATTTCATTTCCTTATGTTAGGTCTTTGTTACCTTTCCAATTCGGCGGTCCCTCCACAATGTGTAAACAGAACAACAGAATTACTCATCACAGTCAGCCTGGTTCATCTGATCTGCATAGCTGATGAAGCCAAGTACACATGCTTTCCCCCTCTTGTTTCTGTATCCTATCACGAATAGAGAGTCTGCTAGTCACCACACATTTTACTATTAATAACTTGCACTCTTCACACCAAAGGGCCCTTAAACGTTTTGCAAACCATATACAGGAATTGCCTACCACTGAAAAGCACAGCTGTCATTGGGGCAGACTCTGGTAGCCAGATACACTAAAAGCAGTTTAGGGTCGGAAAGTGCAGAGCAGCATTTCCAGCTGAAACTTGTGTTGCTATCAGTGTAAAAACCAAGGCTTAACCCATTCAGAACCTAATGGAAGTCAATGAGGCTCTATGTAGGCATTGGGGATCTGCCAGTGCAGAGCTCATTGCAGGGTCGGGGCCCAAGATGGTAATGTTGTGAAGCAGAAGTAGTAGTGGCATAATCTTGCTGCCTCAGTTGCTATCTCATGATTTGAAACAAATGCCAGTAAACAGTCAAATATCATAGTTTAAACACCAACTACCAATAGAGATCAGTTTAGATACATTAAATGCTACAGCGTAGGGTGGTCATATGTCCCATTTTGGCTGAGACAGTCCCTTTTTTAAACCCTGTCCCAGCCTTTTTTTTTTCCTCCCAAAAATGGGCATTTGGCCCATTTGCTCTTGCCAGTTGTCAAAAAAGTGGGGTGTGGTGCTGAGGAACATGGGGGGAGAGAGTGGTGATGCCAGCCCAGCACAGGAAGGGGAGGCAGGGTTGGAGCGACCAGAAACAGCCTTGTGGGGGGCGGGAGGCAGGACTTGGGTGAGTGTCTCGGACCAGCCCCATGTGGTGTCCCATTTTCCCTTTGGAAAATATGGTCACCCTACTACAGGGCCACATATTCAAAGTTGTGTAGACCACAAAAATGCATGTTTGCCTGAAAAAAACTCAAGATTTGCATATATAAAGGGGGTATCTGCATGTATAACTTCTCCATTTCTTTTTTTCATAAAAATTGGCCATTTTCATTTAAGCAGGTTCTTTTGTTTGCAGACATTTTTGTGGATTAATTTTTACCCTGCTTTCAAAATTTGACCCAGAATCTCCGAGAGCTCATACTTCTGAAGGACCAGAAACACAGTTCAGAAACTCAAGAGATTGAGTGAAAAGTAGCAGATAAGCCCTAAAGAATATCAGTTTATCAGTTTCCCTGCTCATTCACCCTGTCTCTGGTTTTCAGGTCTTCACTTCTCTATGAAGGTCCTAGGCAACCTAGATGAAGCAACCTCATTTTCATTCATAAGAACATCCCACACCATGACCAAAAAAAAAAATCTATCTTCTTTTTTTCCCTCACTTGGCTGAACAGGGGAGGTTTATGTTTCACTCACTGGGTAATAGACAAATTGAAAAATATATATCTCCACACTTTGCCCTTCATTTCACAGAGAAGTCTTCATGACATTTGAGTGGATGAATGACAGTGATTCTTCAAATACCTGGAGGTTCAGTTCAAATGAGCAAATGGTTTGATGCTTACCGCGAAACTATCAAAAAGTAGTAGACTCTCTTTAGACTGAAATTGTAGTAGAAATCTCTCTAGAACAGAATCTCTTGTAAGATTTCTAGGATTCCTCTTCTTCTTGTTGGGTAGCAAACACTGTGAAACCAACCTCTCGTGATATTTTGGCACCTCTGTTGCTGCTCCTGACAAAAAGGGAAGGGTACCACAGGTTTGGCAATCATGATGAGAAAGCCTTCACCAACAGTTACCACCATGCTGTAGCAGCAGAGATGCTGCAACTACTTGCAATTCTAAGTACGGGGAATGCTGCAGAAGTACCACTGTGGCAAGTGTCAGTAAATGTCTTTTTACTGGCAACCAATATAAGCGACAATAAAAAGTAATGATAAAGTACAGAGGTCAGCTAAATGTTTTCAGACCTCAGCAATGATTCTGCTTGAGCTTGGAGAAAAGGCTCAAACGGGGTAGGGGCAATATTATTTCATCTAAGGCAATTTGTATATCCCTGGAAATAATCAAAATACTCAGCCACTAGCTTATATACTTCCTGAAACTCCCTGAGTGATTTGACTGGCAGGAGCAGCTGCAGAGTTGCAATGCGAGATCCTAATGATTGCATTTTATTATCTCCAAACTGAACATTCTTTTTTTTGTTATTGCCTATGATTATCTCCTAAATAGTTTCACTTTTTGTTCTTCAGTTACATGATCTTGCTATTTATTATAATATGTTTTCTTGCCATATTATATTAGTTGTTTGACCATTGTTATTCAAAAACTGTGCAAACAATGTGGAAATAATTTAAGGGAAATGGCTACATCATCACCTCATAATCCCACTTGGGGGAAAATGTTTTTGTAACCTTCAATCTCCCATTCCTTACACTTTTTCCTGTCCCTTCCCACAACCAGTATGTTCCTTACCCTTAATCCTTTATTACAGTGCCTTCCTCAGGTCAGTTTGATTTGAGGTAGGTTCTTCTGAGCAAATCTCTACACTGTGGCCAGACATTTCCTCATCTAGAGGTCATGCTGGACTATAGTTTGAACTTGGTTTGGCTTTCCCCAAGCTTCCTTAACAAGATCCATAGGATTCCTCAGGGTTGATGCCCCTTCCAGCATTCCAAAGGGCAAAAGTCCCAGTGGAAGCCATCTTGTGAAGAAAAGTTAAGGCAGAAGTTTATACCAGTCTTTTCCATCCAATGCCACAAATTTTCACAACGTACGCTTGAGAGATTTGCTACAATTTCGGAGTAGACTGCCAGTTTGAGGTTCAGAGTGACTTAACTTTAAGGGTGTCCCAAACCTTTGGGAAAGACAAAGTCAGTCCCTGGGTCAGACTCTCAGTGGGAAGCTCAACCAGAGTAAAGGTTTTTATATTAGTTCTTCAGCTAATCTAGGCAGAGTTAGTTACAAAAGTCCTCCATCAAGGAACAAAATAAATACGATTACTAGT
The DNA here is from genome assembly GCF_020497125.1 of Mauremys mutica. Lineage (NCBI taxonomy): Eukaryota > Metazoa > Chordata > Testudines > Geoemydidae > Mauremys > Mauremys mutica. The sequence goes on along the minus strand of NC_059072.1, from coordinate 202,967,537 downwards.
CTCAGCAAACTGACTGTGACTCATCTGCAGACTGAGAATTATTTGCTGATGCAATTCAAGACTACGTCCAATTAACAAATAAATGTGAGAATTTTGTGGACCATACCCACAAAAAATAAAGGTAAAGTTTGGCAAATGACACATGGTGAATTTTTGCCTAGTTTTAATTGTTGAGGGGCAGTGAACTTGTGACTTGTCTGGCATATCACTCCTATCATATAGTGCTAAGTACAACCAAGAGGCTATGTAAAACTACAACAAGAAGAATCATTCTGAGGCACTCAGTCCATATTACAATTTTTTTTCCTCTCTCTTTACAGGAATGACATGCCAAGCGCGAAGTTCTTACGTAACCAGTGAGATCCTGTGGGGTCATCGTTTTACACCTGTCCTCACGCTGGAGGATGGATTTTATGAAGTTGACTACAACAGCTTTCATGAAACATATGAGACCAACACACCGTCTTACAGTGCCAAAGAACTGGCAGAGATGGCCAGCCGAGCAGAACTGCCCCTGACTTGGTCTGTGTCCAGCAAACTAAACCAGCATGCTGACCTGGAAACTGAAGAGAGGGGAAAGAACCACGAAGACCAAACCGAAAGGAATGGTGACGTGGCAAACTTAGAGAATGAATCCAAAGTTTGAACCAGCAGAGGTTCACCACACAACCTCTTTTTTCTTTTTGATCCTTCCCTTTTTTTATGATGATGACAAGAAAAGAAATATTTAAGGTTTGAAATGTCTACCTGCCCAAACAAATCAAGAGATTCATAAAATAAGCAAAGACATGGGTTAAAGCTGCAATATCCCTTATATACAATGAAATCTCTGATCACTGCCCTTTCAATAATTGCATATTTCCTCTGGACAAATACAAGTTTATGACCACAGATGTGTTTAAAAAGGAACCAAAAAAAAGGGGGAGGGCAAAACTCAGTATCTGGGATAATAAAAAGAAAGACTGTGATTAATGTTTGTTAATACCATGGGCCTTGGCTCTAATTTTTATATATTTCAAGACAGTTTCATAAACAGGATGTGATGCCTCCAATGAAAATGGGCATTGCAGCTTTAAGACCAAGGTGAGCAGAAAGAGCTGCAGTTCAACAGGATACTGTATATATGCCTTATGTAATTACTTTCTCTTTACATTTAGTAATAAACCCAGCATGTACAAAAGTACTGTAGTAAAGAACTTCTAAATAATGTACATGGATGTGTAATTAATGTAGGTTTAGATACATAATTCTAGAAATATTGGGATGCAAAAAATTGAATAGGCATTTCTGTTTTAATATTTGGAGTATATTAGTTTCTCCCCTATATATCTGGCCCTTTTAGTGCACAACATTTTCTTCAGTGTACCAGACTGGCAGCTATTTAGAAGACCTCACTGTCTCCCTACCAAATCATTTTACTGATTCTAAAAAGCCATAAGTCTAGGGGGGAGGGTAGGGGGGAGAAATTGAAACATTACTGATATACTGTGAAACTGTTTACAAAAATGATTCTATCTTTTGTAATATTATAGGGTAAACCAGTCCTGGCTATTTTTGGCAGTTCAGCCTGAATTAGACTGTGGCAGATTCTTGGAAAACACAAGAATCTCCGGTATACTGTTAATATAAAAAGCATGTTCATGTTGGGCTAGGACCCTGTCAGTGCACTACCGTGGGAAGCTATTCTTTTTTCCCTAAACCATTGGATTTAAACTATGTAGTTTTCTATATAGACAGTATAAGCCATTAAAAATTCTGAATGTTATTCATAGGTAAGTAGAGAACACTTTTAACTACTCGGTCTGGGAAGAAATAATTGAATTTCATCTGAAGTTGTAGTCAATGAGATTCATCATTAACATCATTAGCACTTTGTTGGTCCTGAAAATTCCCAAAAGGCTTTATGGCCCCAGGTAATTTTCATCAGGGTTTCTCATATAAAAGCCCACTCCTGACATCTCTATTCAGGTGAGTGGACCCTCCCACCCTTACTCATATAGGGCCAAAACCTCAGCTGATTTAAATAATTTTGATTTGATGCAACAGAACTATGATGATTTGCCTATTTACACCAGCTGAGCATCTGGCCCATAGAGTAGTACCTAAGTTCTCAAATACACTCAGTGTGGGGAGACTCACAGCGTATGGTATTACTCAATGCAAGGATTGTTGCATCAGACCCTGTGTGCATAAAATAGTATTAATTCCAATAAAAGACTCCCCTTGACTTCAGTGGGCTTTGGCTCTGGCCCATATAGAGTACCATTTCCCTCAGTCAAGAGAAAAACAAACGGCAGCCTTAATTTTCTTTTTGTACCTGCCTAGTCTGGAAAGGAAAAATACACTGAAAAGAATTTAAAGTTATTTTGGGTTTTGTTTATACAGAAGCTTTTAAATTCAAATAGAAGAAAAAAACCTCAGGAGAAACCTAGTGGGCAGGTGGAAATTTTGCACTGTGATATATCCTTCACATTAATTTCACATCTATACACTGTTTTTACTGCAACGCAATTGCCCATCCTTTATTTTCATTGAGAGGTTAAGAGTTGATTTGGCTCCTACAGCTATGATTGCCTACAGGCGGAGGCTTTGCACACCTGGATCACACCAATCAAAACAGCTAAGCCTCGTGTCTGCTTTATTTCTGAAAATTTTCCCTAACAGGTTTTCACAAAGCAGCTACTCATACAATTCCACAATTTAAGCAATTGTTCAAAAGATGTATTTTCATCCCCTCCACCAGGATGACACCAGGTAGTTACAGATTGTTGCTTATTTTCATTTAGTTTGGCGAAATAAAACTGGTTTTGCTACAGACACTTTTAAAATACAATGGTATCCTTTGTTTACTGACACAGTGTCAGAACCTGCTCAGTACTATGGTTTATACAGCACACCCTGTCTTTAAGGCTGCTCTTGAGAGCCAAGGAATTCACACAGTAGAGCAGGGTGTATGCGTGCTTCTCAAGGTGTTTTAAGGGAAGAGTCACTCTGAAATTTCATTGGGGAACAGCAGTCGCATATCAGAGGTAGTCTGATAAGGGAGAACCCCCGCAGCAAAGGTACTTGCTAAGAGTACTGAAGCACAGCCTGCAGGGGGTGGGGGCTCAGCCTGTCTGTGTCAGCCCGTAGTCCTAGAGCAGAGTACATGAGTTTAAAGCAAAGAACTCCTCTTAGGATGAATCTGCTTTTTGCTCTTGTAATTTACTGGGCCCTTCTATAATCCACCACTGCAGTTTAAGAAGAGCTTGTTGTGTTCAATAAAACAGCGGCTTTTAAACCTTTTTGTGCCCTTTAGTACAAAAAAATAGACTTTATGTCAGTGGGGCATGTGCATGGGTAAGTTATATTTTTGTGACTAGGGCACTTAAAGTTTGAAGGTCTCTCTCTCTGTGTCTCATGGTCTTTGCTATTCATGTGGTATGAAATGTAAAGTTTACAAAAAATCTCATTTTTGTAACGTAAGCTTAAAAATGAAAAGTCTCCAAGGCTTTCAACTGGGAAGCTTCACAGAAACTTTGTACTAGAATGTCCCTACCAAACACCTCTATTTTTCTACAATGATTGATTAAGCCGTTTAACAATGTATTTTGTGTCAACAATTTCAACTGAACTGTTAAAAACAATTACGAATTGAATGCTGTTAATTAACAATGGATTTTCAAAGCTGACTGTACTGAGTGGTGTTTTTCATTACTACAGTATATACACTTACCTGATAATTTTGACTCATGCTCTTATTAAAACAATATATTTGGAAATGTCAATACCCACTAATATTGTTGGCAAATCAAATTTAAGGAGCATAAATATTTCACTGATATACTGAGGTATCTTTTTCTTAAATCTATTGTAAAATTGATCAGCAAGTGACAATATTCAAATATATATGCAATCTTTCCGTGTTTTCATACTCCTGGATTCTGCCTACTTAGGTAGCTAGAGTATGGTAGGGTACTCTAGCTTAGGTAAACTAGAGCAGTTTCTTTGTATAAACCCCTTCCAGATGACTATAGTGCAACTCTCAGTCTTTTTACTGTATAGCAGGGGTTTCTGGTTCATGTTCATTTTTCCCCACCCACATTTTCTGGGTCTGATCATCAGCTGGTGTAAATTGGCACGGATGTACTGACTTTAATGGAGCTACATGAATTTATACCACCTGAGGACCTGACCCTCCATGTTTATTTTAAGGCAAGTTCTGGTTTATTATTTTAGGAATAAAAATGGTATTCCTTAAATTACATCAAAGCTGGCCACTCTGGGAGTTGAACTTCTAGGCCCTGATCCTGCAAATACTTAAACATGTGAGTAAGGTTATGCACATGAGCAATCCCACTGAAGTCAATTTGTGTGAGCAAAGTTGCATACAGGTGTAAGAGTTTGCAGGTTCAAAGGCATAGTGGGAATGGTAAATCTGTAAGGATCACAGATTCCCTCTGCAAACAATTTTCAACAATGCACAAATTTAAGATTTGGGATATTTTTGGTGTATGTTTCATCAAAATCTAGTCTGAAATTTTTGCTGAGTGGTATTTAAATTTGAAAGTGGAAACCCTATTTATAACTTTAAAAAGAAATTTCTGTATGTATAAAGTGACTTTCTGGTCACATGGCAATGATTTTAGTCACCCTTTCTATTTCCCACTAGGAGAAAGTATACCATTTTCTTTTAATAATACCGGAAAGGCAGAAGCAGGAGGTGGCACTAAATCATAGAGTCTTAATTCAGACTTGCTCCAAATATCCTTGCTGTATTCAAGAGGCTGAGATGTAACAACCTTTATTTTGTTTCTAGTGGGGACTTCTAAATAAGATACAATGGAAAAATGTATTTCAGTATTTTCTGTTCTCAGTACATCTTTGCTTGCAGGCAGTTTTGAAGATGGTTTGCCTTCTGAAATTCTGATACTATGTGACATCATTGTGATAACATGATGCAAATCATATACAACAAAAAAAATATGAGCAGGGGTGGATTAGGGTTTTGTGGGGTGCCTAGGAGTCCCTCCGCACCCCTTCCCCCTGCAGTCCCCCCCTCCTCTCACAGTGCTCCTGCCAGGGAAATGGGGTCAGGGCACAGGGGCTTGCCCCATTCCACACGCTTGGCACTCCTGCTGGGGAGTGGGATTGGGGGCTTGCCACATTCCGCCCAGCATTCCAGCTGGGGAGCGGAGTCAGCGAACGGGGGCTTGCCCTGTTCTGCCCACCCACCTGCCCCCTGTGCTTCGATCCCACTCCCCGGCTCGATCGCTAGGCAGGCGAAGTGGGTCGGGGCGTGGGGACACCCATTTTTCTGGGGCTCCAAAGGGAATGACATTAATGACAGTTGGGGGAACTGGTGACACAGATTTGGACATGGTGAGCTAAATTATTCTTAATGAGAGAGCCTAAGGATCAATCTTGTTTAGTTTAAAGGATAATGTTTCATGCCCCTGAACAAAAAGTTAAACTAAACATTAAAAATGTAGACACTAACAATATATCCATCTTCCCTCACTCTCACCCCCCACTTCAAACTCCACTGGATTTCCAGAATCACTTGTATGGGTGACTATAGCGTAACCGAGTCCTGCTTCACCATTAGCAGAAGTGTTGTAAGCAAGACATGAGAAGTCATTCTTCCGCTCTACTCCGCGCTGATTAGGCCTCAACTGGAGTATTGTGTCCAGTTCTGGGTGCCACATTTCAGGAAAGATGTGGACAAATTGGAGAAAGTCCAAAGAAGAGCAACAAAAATTATTAAAAGGGCTAGAAAACATGACCTCTGAGGGAAGATTGAAAAAACTGGGTTTGTTTAGTCTGGAAAAGAGAAGACAGAGAGGGGACATGATAACAGTTTTCAAGTACATAAAAGGTTGTTACAAAGGAGGAGGGAGAAAAATTGTTGTTCTTAACCTCTGAGGATAGGACAAGAAGCAATGGGCTTAAATTACAGCAAGGAAGGGTTAGGTTCGACATTAGGAAAAACTTCCTAACTGTCAGGGTGGTTAAGCACTGGAATAAATTGCCTAGGGAGGCTGTAGAATCTCCATCATTGGGGATTTCTAAGAGCAGGTTGGACAAACCTGTCAAGGATGGTCTAGATAATACTTAGTCCTGCTATGAGTGCAGGGGACTGGACTAGCTGACCTCTCAATATCCCTTCCAGTCCTACACTTCTATGATGATTCTCTCAGAGATTTACTGTATGTTGATTCCCCAGATGGCATGTAGCAGCATATAGATGTAACACTGTTATCATAGCATAAGACAAACTGTGTTCTAAAACCAGGCAAAGTATGTATTTCATCTCACAGGTGTGAAATTAGTTTTCTATTTTAAGCGAATTGACAAATACACATCACACTTCTGGCCTATTCCCCCCTAATGTGAGAATAACCCACACAGAAGAGTCAAAATTCAGAGTTTCAGCTTGTATAATCTGCTTTGAATTCTGTCAGATGGGCACAATTGCCAGCTCCTTCCCTTGCCTCCCACTGAAGAAGCCAGTGATTCCAGCCCCAAACCTGCAGCTCTCGTAGGATCTGCTGGAGAAAAGGGTATCTCCCTTCCCCTAGTCTCTCTTGAAATCCACCTCAGCTGTGTTCCCAAGCCATAAAAAGGAAGCCTCTCAAGTGACTGTGGCCTCTGTTTGAGGTTATTTGTGGTTGCATCATTTGCAGATTTGAATGGGAGGAACTGATGGGGAGCTACTGGTCCCATCCACCTCTTCCCCACCCAATCCAGCCTGTCGAAACGGAACCAATCTGGACTTCCGCAGGGCCTGGGAAAACAAGGGTGAGTGGTATTGAGGCAAGTGTCCTCACTTCCACATCCCTTGCCTCCCACTGTAGCAGGGATCTGCTGAAACATGAGGGCCTGAGATCCTCACTGACAGATATATGTTAAATGACTTGCAGGGATGCAGGGATTGGGATTGCCATTTTCCAAGCACCACCAGTGATGAAAGGATTATAGCATGTTATGCTGATTGATGCATTTGACATGTACAGTACATAAAGCTCTTAGGTGGGAAAAAACTTATACATTATCAAAATTAACATTTTATACTTATACATAGTTCTGTTGAATGATAAGTGATCTCTCTAAGAATATGACTACAATCAAATTTGATTCCAAGTTAAACTTATGTCAAAGTAAAAACCACTAGTATCTCACTTGAAATTTTGAATCAGAAGGGCCTGGTTGGGTCAAGGAAATACAAATATTTTACCCCTAAGTCATTAGAATGAATCTGGCTCAGGCCATAACGAAAATTGTTACCATCTGCCAGCAACATTTCAGGCTCATGTGAAAATTTTCAGAAGTAGAGCCAAAAGTTAAGATCCTAAATCCACAGTTAGGCACCTGCCTAATTTTTAGAAGTGCTGAAGATCCAACAACTCCCAATGATTTCAGTGGGAACCCCTGGGTGCTGAACCCTTTTGAAAAATCAGGCCACTTAGTTGGGTGCCAAAGTAAGGATCTTGGCACTTCTGTTTGCTCCTACTTTTTAAAATCCAGAACCTGGTGGTCTCAGGAGAGGCATCCGCATCAATGAAACACTACCAGCATTAATGCCTCCATTCAGCAAATCACTTAAGCATGTGGTTAACTTCAACCATGTGCTTATAGTCCCATGGGAGTATTCAGATGCTTACAGTTAACCACATGCATAAGTGCTTTGCTGATGGAAGGTCTATGCACCCTTCTTTGCACACTTGTTAAAGAGGCCAAGGATCGAATGAGCGTGGAAGTTGAGCTATGCTCTCCCTCTTAGGCTATGTCTACACTACCGCAGTAAGTCAACCTATGCTATGCAACTCCAGCAACATGAATAACATATCTGGAGTCGACATACCTTAGGTCGAGTTACCGCAGGGTCTACACTGTGGGGAGCCGAGGGGGGGGAAAATCTCCCATTGACTTACCTTACTCTTCTTGTCGGGGGTAGAGTACAGGGGTCGACTGGAGAGCAATCTGCAGTTGATTTGGTGGGTCTTTATTAGACCCACTAAATTGACCACCGGTGGATCGATCTCAGAGCGTCGATCCCCGCTATAGTGTAGACCTGCCCTTAGGGATGGTCTCTCTGAATCAGGATGCAGGGGAGAGAACCTGTACTCCTGTTGCTTGTGCTGTACCGTTTCTGGGGATAAATGAAAGACTTCAGTCTCTCGAACTGTCAACCCAGCTCATTTCACCAACAAAAAGTTTTGGACTAAAAAATAAGAAAATGAAGAAACAAAATTTTCTGCTTAAGAGGTGAAGTGGCTCTTACTAGATACAAAAGATCCCTAACAAATATCGGAAGAATTAAACTGAATTTAAATGTATATACAGTCATATAGGCCCAGATGCACCAAAGCACTTTAGCAAGTAAGTAGTCCCATTAAAGTCAAGTACTTAAAGTTATACATGAGCTTAAATACTTTGCTGGATCAGGGCCATTTAAAAAAATGTTATCGAAGTAAATTAAGACATTTATAAACTATAGAAAATTGTTATAAATAAATAGAGCAACAAAAATATACTAGATCAGTGATGTTCAAAACAATGTTTAAAAATACTGAATAATGCCGTCGATCTGAACTCTGTACTGTGGAGGAATCAGGGAAGAGGATTTATAATTCAAATGTGCTTTTGCCTTTTCATTCCTGAGACAGCAATTAAAAAAAGATACAATAGATAGCTACTCTTTAAAAATCATGGCATTTGAAAGAAAAAAATCTCATGTTACAAATCATTATGTATCTGCTATTACTGGCTTTTGCTACCATCTAGATGGCAAGGACTGAAACATATTTTTGTCCTGTATCTGACACTAAGTGGCTAGTAATATCTATGGTATTGATTATATACAAGCTTATTGTGCCTTGAAATGCATGGAACAGCTTTACAATAAATTGAAGAAAAATCTCAGAGATCGATCATGTTGATTCTAATAAATGTAAAAGGAGTCAAACTTTTACTTAGCTCATTGCCCAGGTAAGAAACAACCTTAGCCACACAAATTAAAAAAGGAAAAATCTTGAGAGGAAAAAAAAAATATGAGAGATTTTCTTGTGAAATTTATAGGGTTCTGTTTCATAAAACTAAGTAAATGAAGATCTTAACCTTTTAACCTTTTTTAAAATATATATATATAGTGTTGGGGCTCTTTTTTATACAGTCATCAGTCTGATTTGCCAGATAATTGTGTGACCATGAAAATATTGAACTTTTCAAAGGAATTCTAATTTTTAAAGAAAAAGTTTAGCATGATGCTTTATTAACTATTCCGGTTAATTAGCACTGTTAATGAGCACTATTACATTACTATATTAATCAGTCCATATACCATAAAAACTCTCAGAGCTAGATATCTGTAGCAATGCAAGCTAATCTGCTCCCATCCTTGCCATTATGGTATCTATTAGTTAGTCATTACTATAACTCTAATGACAATTAACATTTAATAATGTGCGTAATAGAAGCTGAATAGCTCACAAGCAGAGCTGTTAGGAGGACACCAAATCCATTTTGCAACAAAACAAGTCTTTTTGAACATTAGCACAAAACAGAATTGTGTTTAAAAGTACATGTTTGGATCAAAACCTGAGTTTTCCTGTGTCTATGTGGCCTGGGATGTGGGAAACCTGGATCTCCCAAATCTCACAGCAGTGATCTAACTACCATGCTAGAGAGACTCAGTCTCTCTCTCACTCATGCACACACTCCCTTCAGAACAAAAACTTAATCAAAATCAAAACATTCCAGCCAGCTCTACTCATGAGATTGATAGTGAGATCCAAGGGCTTTCACTAGTCACCAGTTTGAATCTGAGCCCAGCTGGTAGAGACTGAAAGTCACTATCATAGGCCCTCGTGGCCTACCTGGAATGAGCTGGTGAGTGACACTTCCTCCAGTTCCTAATAGACTAACATTCACATCACAAAAACACCATCACAACTGATAGACTTGTCAGCAGTAACACAGAGTTTAAAAGAGTATGAGTGATCATTCCTCCAGGTCATGGCTGAGGCACACTGGATAAGAAGCTAGGGGATACTTATATTGCTGTCTTCTATGTTGTACTTGTTCTGTGGAGAAACATAGAATTTCAGACTCCACTGTTACTAATCTGAGCCAGGATGTTTCCCTCTCACAAGATCTGATAATATTTCTTCAGGATAAACAATTGTCAGTGTCAATTCTAAGTAGTCCTGAAATGAGAATGCCTTAAAAACAACAACCCCACTTTCTTCCCTCTCTTCTCCAGATGAACATCTCCCCTCTCCACAAAAAAAATATTGTGGCTTCATACCTCGTTTTTTCACCACCTCAGCCTGGTAAGAGAGTGATTTATTGTCCTTCATGATAAAAGGTACAAACGATATGAGATGACTCCATCAGCAGGCACGGTCTCCGAGAGCCAGTCCCATTTGTGCAGCACCCGAAGATTGTTGAACCCTCTATAAACCTCAGCTGAACAGAGGCTTCCTGTCAATAATTCATTTTGTTGTTAGGCATGTCGCCTGTCATCACAGTAGCTTCACAGAATCAGTACTCTTCTTGGAAGCGCAGGAAAGTTCCTTCAACACAGTAAAAAGTACAGTTGTGGGTTCACCTGGCAGCTCTGTTCAAGTGTGTTCTCTCAGCCTGCTTGCTCTTCAGTGACACAGACAGTTGACAGCCATCTTGCTAAACAAGTTTCCAAATAGCTTTTCTATTCTACACATGATCAGCATAACAATCAAGGAACAAACTTGCATGTTTAATATTAAAATAAAGGCCAACAATTTCAAGTATAGGTGCTCAAAAATCTTCAAAATGCCAATCTACTGTCTGTAGACTAATACAACTATGTCTGTCTAGGTCAGAAAACAGCCTGAAACAATAGCTCTGAAAGATATGGACTGTTACCCATGATCTGAGTAAGGTGTTAACTCGGAAGCCCAATATAAAATATATACATTATTAACTACTTAACTGGTGATCAAATCACACAATAAAGACAATATTATGAAGATCTCACAGTTTGCTGTGAGTGACATCTCATTTTGGTATCACAAGTGCATGGAGCTTGGCTGGCAGGCAAAGCTTGAGAGAACATCACTATTTTTTCCCCCAAACCAAGTCTGAATTTCCATTGAATTCAATAGATGGACAAATATAGATTTAGGTAACTAGTTTTAGATAACCAAGTTTGAACATTTGAGCCCTGGTTTAGAAGTTCCCATCTACCAGAGTCACAAATGGAAAGATGGCCACCATTTAGAGTAGATTCCGAAATGTCAAATATAATTAAAACCTCTATTTTCCATGAAGCTTATAAGAGATTTACTCGGTTAAAGACTGCTGAATTTGGCCCACAGTCTACTAATTCTGAGAAGAGCTTTTTACATTTGGAACTTTTTCACTAATGGGCAGCATAAAGTAAGGGTGATGCTAATACGAATCCCCTGCTATTAAAAGATCTAAAGTTTTACTGAATTACAAAATAAATCATGCATAAATTTCAACATAGATCGCAGCTTCTAAACAATAATACCATTTGGCTAGCAAATTTGGAAGCAAGTTTAATCTACCCAAGATTTATGAAAGTTCATTAATAATAACTAAAAACTGCAAACAATTCATAGGACTATCAATAAGAAAACATATTAGAAATAAGCTCTCTGAAATCAAGCCAACGTTTTTACCCTTTCTTCATTTCTCTGTTTATGTGTAAACCACAATTAACTATCTATGCTCAGGTTGCTACCTATACAATTGTTCTATCATATTAGAAGAGAAGATAACAGCTGGGAATGGCTAAAATGCTGGTTTGGCTCCTGAACTATCTTTGCGTCCTTTTGTAACTCCCTTGAATCAGTTTCAATGCACCTTGCATGGGCACGGAAATGAAAGCGTGCTTATTATGAAAGCACAAGACAAACATGTATTTAGAAAATTTACAGTGCCAAATTTTTAAAATATAAACATCTTTATGAAATTACTGTTCCAAAAACAGTTTACGCATTGGGGGAAGTTTTCCTCTTTTGGCTGGAACAATAAATAACTTTGGACATGGTCTTGGTTTAATTTGTCTTTATTTTAACCACTAAACTCTACCACCATTGTGCAGAATGGACCATGATTAGTACTAATTTAGAACCAAGTTTTGCCACTTTAGCATCCATCCATGTGATTCTAGTATTCCAGTGGATTTCTGTGCAGCTTCCAGGGCAGAAAAAGTACTTGTTTTGTTGCTTTACAAAATATATTTATTGGCAGCTCTGGTTGTACCTGGAGATCGGTTTTCTTCCCATTTCCACCACAGATCACACAGGGTCATTTAATCAAACCTATATATGCCTTTCTGTGGCATCCCTCCAATGTTCTTGACTTTGAAAAAGTAAGCAGCAGGTATGAGCAACCACATTTTGCTTTAATTTCAGCTTCATGGTTTTGAAATTGCATTTGGAAACTTTACTGGACTCACATTCTACCACGCCTGAGCAAAAACCAAGTTAACTTCACAGATAGTAACTGCCACTGAACTTCCTGGTTCACTTGGGAATTATTTTCCTGCAATAGCAACAAATGTCTAAAGAAGTTTGACTTTCATTAGTCAGTGATTAATATATGATGGCCTGAAACTGAAGGTCCCAACAACTAACTATACAGAACATTAGTCAAAGAATCATCACAGCCAAGATTTACATGTGATTTTCCACATTCCCAAAACCTTACATTCAATCAAAATCCTGTTCATGTTTCTTCACCGAATTATGTTCTTTATTATTTGCTACTGGGGTCCTAGAGTTTCAGCCAAACACTGCTTATCTGATCCTTTAAAAAAATCATTACACTTTTCTAGGAGTTAAAAATGTGGCAGCCATCCAGTAATCCCCCCCACTTCACCACCCCCCAAAAAAAACCACCTCTGAAAAGACCTGTGGACATTAATCAACAGTATTACAACTCTGAGTGTTCAAAAATCATGAGTCAGGCCCCCAAAAGTCATGACAGTGGCTTATAAATCATGAGATCACAGATTGCGAGGCGCTCCGATACTATGGTAATAGAAGCATATGCTCCTGGGACTTGTGCTCCTAACTCGTTTAGGGTTTACACAGCCCCCAGGAGCGAGCCTCCCAGCCCAGCTTGACAGACTCAGGCTGCTGGGGCTTGTGCTGTATAGACAACACTTCAAAGTTGCGGTTCGGGCTGGAGCGTACAGCTCTGTTTAGAATGTTAGCACGAGCCTGAGTCTGTTAACCCAGGCTGGGATGCTCACTGCCACAGGCTGCACTGACACTCCCTTAGGCACTCTTGAAACTCTCTCTCCCTAATCACTTCCTAATGTGGTTGCTTTTATAGCTAGCTATCACCCCTTTCTATGGCTGCGCCAGTCTCTGTTTTGGGTCAGACCGCGTAGTACACATCTAACTATGAGGGACTATAGTGTACCAGAGCAATTAACTTCATACCAAACCATCTACGTTACCTCTGTTCTCTGGCAACACACCGCTATTCTGTTTGTTTCAGTCGAATATCACTGAAGTTGGTTCCAAAAGGGCACAGAATAAAATGTCAAGTTTATGAACATAGAATACATCCAAAAATATACAGCATGATACAATGAGGTTTACAGCCATCAAATGATGAGATGTCAAGAGCAATACCGAGTTCCCAGGCTCCACAACAAAAGTCCCATCCTCCAAATGTCCCCTTTTGAGTGGGATGAGGTGAGAGAGTCTTCCCAGTTCTGCAACTGCACATACGTGGGCAGGTCACTGCCCCCATGCAGAGCCTCATTGAAGTCTCACATGTAGTTGCAGGATTATGACTTGAAACATGGAGCAAGGGAGCTATGGGGAACGCATATACCAAAACTCCAGAGCACAGGGTATCTTCTCTACAGCCAGCAGTAATTTACACCTCTGATACTGCAGCTATGGAAAGATGGTAGCAAAGACAAACATAAGCAGTTTATTAATTCCTCCCTTTTCCCACAAAGTTTTTCACCTGTTTAGAAGAGCCACTGTGGTGAAGGCCCCTCTTGCTGGAAGTGGCTTTCAAACTCCCACCCCTTAACTTGGAGCAGAGACCCATCTTACAGCCTTGGGGGGAGGCAGAAACTAACCCAGAAATCATTCCCACACCTTTATCAGCAAACAAACAGTCCCAGTGTCCCTCCAGCATCAATACCACAGTCACTGATCCAGTGCATCCTTTCCTTTGGGCTCTGGCCAATTCATACATGTGGTTACAAGCTCCTAGGGGCCACTCAGACAGGCTGCTTTTTAGGCATCTCCTGCAGCCCCAGCTCAAAACTCCCACAGGTCTGTCCTCCGGCCTGCCTAGTCCCTTCTTGAATGGCATCCCCATCCTCCAATGCGAGGGCATCTGGCAACAGGGATGGCTGCCAATAGAGGATTTTAAAAATGGTCATTGGCTCTTACCAAGTATTGAACTGGGAAATCCTGAAACTGCCTTTCAACATCTTCTGACTCATATAACTGGACTTCTTCTTGTTATGTCAAAGTACATCACCTTACATTATGTCACAGTGTACCCACAGCCATGGATTACACTTATGACTTTCTTTCACACTGATATGCTTTTTTTAAAAAACAAGTTTTGTGTTTAAGATCAAACAAGAGTTCAGTTCCTACTATAATAGCTCAGATTTCTACTGTGCCTTCTACTGCAAAGGACCCCAAATCATCGTACTCGTTTGCAAACACTGGGGCAAATCCCAAACTCCTGAGATGGGCTGAATACACTACATTATATCTGAAGTCACTGGGAGCTGCAAGTGTTCAGGGTCTGACCACTTTGAGAGTTTTTGCCTGGCAAAGGGCTTCAGGATTTGGTGACAAAATAGGTGTCAGAGTCCCTGGGGAGCTGCTCCTTCTGCGACCCTGTCACAGCCTCACCCCTGCCAAGTGCATCCCTTTCAAGCGGCAGGCCCAATGCCTCCACTTCTCTTTGGAGTGGGATCCTGCAATCCAACCACTTTTTGACTGCCTTCAGCTTACATCTCCCTGGCTGCCACCTGTGTCTCCTAGAAGATCCAGCTGGACTTGAACCCTGCCTGAAATCTCCTTCTTGACCCTATGGTCAGGAATACTATTCAGTGACACAGAAGCAGCTTCTCCAAAAAACAGTGTGATTTATTTGCCCAAACAGTACACAGAGCTGAGAGAGAAAATTTAAAAACAACAGAGGCTTATGTGCATATTGTCTTACCTAAGCTTGGTATTCCCACTCAAGCCCCTGGGTAGATATGACTTAGCCTTGGCGTCCCCTGTTCTCTCTGAGCACCAAGTTACAGCTTGCCAGCTGCTGACTCTGAATCTTGAGTCAGTCTGTCTGCATGACAGCTTCCCTGCATGCTAACACTCTGTCCTTGGTGGCTTCCAGCGGAGCGGATCGCTCCCCACCTCCCTTTCTGCTAAGGCACCTTTTAATCCCTGAGGATCTTTTGATCTCAGCCCCAGGCTTGGAAAGAGAAAAACATCTTGATAAGTTCTTCCCCTACCACTGCCGGCTTCATTCCTTTGAAGCTGGTACCTGAGAGGTTGTCTTATCTGTGTCCAGAGGTGAAAGTAAGCCGGTACGGTCCGGTACAGCGTACAGGCAAGAGCCAGTATGCCATGCCGGACCACACCGGCTTCCGCGGCGGGGATTTAAAGGGCTCTGGGCTCCCCATCGCAGGCAGCCCAGAGCCCTTTGAATCCTGCCCGTGGTTCCGGCGGCCAGGCTGGGGCCGGGATTTAAAGGGCTCAGAGCTCCTGCAGCTGCAGGGAGCCCAGAGCCCTTTAAATCCCGCTCGCAGCTCCGGCAGCCGGAGCTGCGGTGGGGATTTAAAGGGCCCGGAGCCCCGGGCCCTTTAATTTTCCCCTGAGCCCTGGGGGCTCCTAGCCACCTCTGCAGCTGGGAGCCCCGGGTTGATTTAAAGGCCCTGGGGCTCCCAGCCACAGCCAGTGCCCCAGGGCCTTTAAATCTTGAGAGGCCCCGCCTCTTCCGGTTGAGGCCACGCTCCCCTCAGGACTCAGGCAGTACCAGTAAGTCCTGTAAGTTACTTTCACCCCGTCTGTGTCATTGTTTTACCCTTCCTGGTTTCCATAACAACACCCCCCTTTACAGCTTTATTTGAATTAACTCTGTAGATTCAGACAGGCAGTGATATAAAATTGAGCCGGGAAGCCAAGTATTCCTAAGAAATACAGACATTTTCCTCATTTGTCATAATAGGAGTCACCTCCTCCCACAGTGAAATGATGCCCTTTTGTGGCTAAATGCAATAGTTGTTTGATAGCTCACTGCAGCACTGTACAACACTTTAGGAGCAGCAGTGAAAAAGAATATATCCAGCTGGAACAGTCTGCACAATGAATTTTAAATAAGCAGAACAGATTACAATATGGCAAGGACATCAGGGGGTCTTCAATGACCACATGTGTTCAGGATCTCAGTTCTCTCTCTCTGGCAGGAAAAACAGCGCCTCCGGCAGTACATTGCTCCACAGAACTATGCTCAGGCACTGAGCCCAGAGTGACGGGGGGGGGGGAAAAAGAGTGCTACATACTAAGGCCACAGTCTTGCACTGCAATCTGTTCAGGCAGATTGCAATGCTCACACAGAACCCTCTGACTTTAATGGGGGTTCCAGTACTCTGCCCATGGGCACCACAGAGCGGGATTTGTGCCTAACTCGTCAGTACCACTTCCTGCAGCAAGCTGGGATTTCCAGTACGGTCACCTAGCCAGGTACTAACCTGGCCCAAGTTCGCAAGCTCTGGTGAGATCGGACAATCTGAAGTGACATGGCTGCACTTATAATGCACAGAAAATGCATTTAGTAGCAGTGGGCAGAGAGCCTTTCTGAGCTGAACACCAAAAAGATACAAACGTTTTATTCTGATAATGGTCAGGCGCAACCTTTCGCTTGGCTTCCATAGCTGCTTTGCTTGCCCCCTCTGTTCCACTCCTTTCCTTTTATCCTCTCTCCTTGCAGGGCTACCTTGTAACTTTTAGCCACAAGCCCTGAGCTGGAAGCAGTGCAGAGCAGCACCACCACCTGAGGACAACTGGAGAAAACTTATCTGAGGCAGGCCCCATCTCGCTCAGTACTGCTCCCTGGAAACAGGGCATGTGCATTTTGTGCCAGCCTTTATGGACAGAATACTCCACCGAGCGTGCTGGGCCCATGTGACAGGCTTGGTGCAGTCTGGGGCCAAGGTTATGGCCCTGCCTCCTCCCTCCTGAGGAGGGACAAGACCAAGTAGTCCCTGCACTTCCCAGAGTGGAGAGAGTGCTGTTGTGTGCCTCCTGTGACCAAGCCATCCCTCATACTGACTCCTGTGACATTCTCCTCCCCTTCTCTCCTTAGTCTATCTACCTGTCACATTGCTCTGATCACAGCCCTGTTCTGAAACCCCTTCACTGCCTTCCTGTTTGTTTATGCATCAAATTAAATCTCCTTGCCTTCATCTACAAGATCCTACATAATGTCCCCCCATGCCACTACCTCTCTCCTCTCATTCTTTCATTATCTATGTGCCTCACAATTATCTATGCCCACTAGGGTCTTTGTCTCCTTCACCCAGGCTGCCCCCTGTGCTTGGGTAACCCTCCTCTTCCTGTCCACCAATCACCCTCTCTTCCTTCAACTTCCTCTTTAAGACCCACTTGTTCCAGGACTTTGCTCTCGTACAGGATGAGACATCCCCAAATCATATTGTCATTGCTCTGCCAGTGATACCACCCACACTACTACCTTCATTTCCTTTTCCCATTCCCATCCTATCTGCTTCCTCCATGCCTGGAACTACCTCCCTATCCCAACCAGACTAGTATCCCTCCTTCCTATCATTTATATCCTTCCCGAAAACAACTTGTCCCCAGAAGACCACAAATACCGATCCACCTCAGCATTGTGCCATCACTGTCTCAGAGTTTATGGTTTCATCCAATCACTATGTAAGCAAATGCTCACTCAAGTTACAGCCACTCCCTAAGCCTTCTCCTGAATATTACTGTTTAATCTACATTGTCTTTTAAACTATGAGCTCCTCAGGGCACAGACTATGCCTGCTACAGCACCAAGCACACAGCTAACACTTAACAATAATGTGCGAACTGAACACTGATCCCAGTCACAGTTTTGCAGATAGCCACTTCTTATAAACGAGCCCAACACACATACCTAGTCTTTGAGATACTGGAAGCCAGAATCTGAATTTGTAACTTGAGTCTACCTCTGCTCAGTAGTGCCCCAATGGTTGCAATGCAATGCATAATGCATTTGACCTATTCCTGTGTGTCTGCTCCTGGATTCAATTCTCACAGCTACCTTTGTCCTCTGCTATGCAAATTAGTACTTCCAAACTAACAAGAGGCACATTTACACAGCAGGGCCCTTACCTAGCAGCAGGGAGACCTTTCAATCCCCAGAACTGGCCTATCCACAGCTACCCATGTACAAGGGCCTAGCTAGAGCAGGCCATGTTTCGTCAGTGGCTGCATGGGTGAGTTGGGTAGCTATGTACAGTGCGTTTAGAGAACTGACATCAGAATGCACAGACCAGGTGTCAGCATCAACTTTCTACAATTTAGGTTTGAAAATATAAACAGCCTGAGGTGAGAGGGAGCAGAGAAAGAATTAGTGCTTGGAGGGCAGAGAAAAGGTATCTCCCCTCTTCCTTTCCCCAGCACAGAGCTCAAAAAGCACAAGGGAATCCCACACCCCGACTCAGAGGGTAAGAAACTGCATCTGGAGCTGCCCATGCCTCAGACTTCAAGAGACTCACAGCGTTCTTACTCTCCCCTGGACTCTGTATAATAATAATAATGCCTATGTATGTATGTATAGAGCACCTTATGGGCTAGACTCTCCTGTGGCCAGCTTGCACTAGATGCAGCAGAGCAGGATTGGTGGGGGGGGTGCGATCATGGCTTCCTGCTTGTCTCTAGTCCCAGCTCTAAGCACAGCAGCTGGTTTAACCTGCACCAGCAGGCTACGGCCCCCAGTACTGCACTCTGGACACCCCACACACCCCCGTTCACTCCAACACATCCCCTGCACTGGGGGCTGTGGGGAGAGAAGCATAGAAGCTGGCTATGTCTGCTCTACACCTGCTAGGGGCTCCCTAAAGCTAGGAGACTCCCTACCAGGGAGACTTGCAGCCAATCTCCTCTATCTTTGCACTGTCTGAGGGCAGGTCTACACTTAAAATGGTGCACCGGTGCAGCTGCAGTGCTGTGGCACTTCAGTGAAAACGTGACTACACCAATGGGAGAGCTTTTCCCATCGGCAGATGGTAGCTATGGTGACTGGAGAAGTTCTCTCATCGATGTAGTGCTGACTACACCAGGGGTTAGGTTGGCATAACTGAATCTCTCAGGGGTATGGTTATAGCAATGTCAGTTTATAGTGTAAACCTGGCCTCAGTGACCCAAAGGGAATGGAGCTATATCATCAAACACTTCACAAATATTAACTAGTTAATCCACACAACCACCCTATGATATAGGTGAGTGCTGTTATTCCAGTTTTATAGGAAGGGAAGAAGACCAGGAATCAAATTCAACTCTGCCGTCATTCAGTGGGAGTTGTGCTTGCTCAGTGCATGGCTGAATTTGGTTTAGAGAGGTTAAGGCTAATTTTGGTTGCCTCCATTTTTTGGTGCCCAACTTCAGTTGCCTGGTCTCTGATTTTTAGAGGCAATGAGTACCAACAGCTCTCACTGAGCTTCCACTGAAGTTTACGATCCTCAGCACTTTGGAAAATCAGACCATGTTGAGCTTGAGTTGAGGGTTTGACATCCACAAGGAGATGTCAGAGACAGACAGAGATTTTAGTCTGGACAGAACATGACAGGTCTGGAGTAGAGAGGCAGATATGAGAATCTTCAGCTCAGAGATGGCAGTTGAATTTGTGTTTAGTATGAGATTACTTAGAGATAAGATAGAGGGAGAAGACAAGGGGACCAAGGACAGAACCCTGTGGAACGCACTCAGAAAACTAGAGGCTGAAAAGGAGGATCCTCCGAAGGACATCCAGAAGAAGAAAATAGAGATGAGGGGGAACCAGGAGGGGACAGATTCACAAAAAGACAAGGGAAGAGAAGATTTCAAGATGAGAAGCACGGCCAACTGTGTCAAAGGCAGCTGACAGGTCAAGGAGGATGAGGATGGAGTGCTGGTTCTGAGCTTTGGCTAGGAAGAAGTCCTTAGAAACTTTGGAAAGAGCAGTTTCAATGGAGCGCAAGGGGTGGAAGCCAGACTGGAGAGAGTCTAGGGTGGAACTGGAGCAAAGGAACTCCAGACAGTGATTATAGACACTGTGCTTAATATGCTTTGAGATGAAAGGGAGAAAAGCAATAGGGTGGTAGTTGGAAAGGCAAGTGAGGACAAGGGTGAGGTTTTTTTTTAAATGGTGGAGAGTAAAGCAGATTTGTATTGTGGGGGTGCAGAGCAAGAGGTTAAGGAAAAGGGTAAGGGGGGTGTGAGTGGGCATAAGGGAGATCAGAAGATGGAATGTGGTCACTGGGGCAAGTGGAGGTGTTAAAGGAGGAAGGCAGATGAGAAACTCCTTCCAATATTCTGTCTAGAAGCTTTTTTTTACTTACTTACTTGTATCTACAATACCTCTTAGCAAATATTCAGTCCATACTTGCTAGGCTGCCAAGTATTTTAAAAAATTATTTGGAGTGAAAAGCAATAGGGACAAAGGATGGCGATATGGAAAGATTCATATATATACAGTATCAAACTACCACAGTAAATATCTGAAAAAACAGCTTCTACATTTTTAGTTTAGTTATGGAAACAAAGAGGAGGTACAGCAGCAGTACCCATGATTCAGTCCCATGCTGGTAATAAAGAACTGAACATATTTTGACATAGTCTTATAGTACTGTGACAGTACATTTTGAACATGTGCTACTTTTGAATGAAAGGAACTATATTAAATTACATCTATTTAATGATTATTATTAAATATTGTAGGGTGGGAAAAACATTTTCTTAATTCCTCTCTTGGGTCTTGTAGGCCAGGTTGTTTGCATTCCAATATGACTGGAGAGGGGTTTTGCAGTTAGACCTTGGCCTTTCATTTCACCTGCACATGGTGAAATCTACAGAAGTTTTGCCATTGACTTAAGTGGAATTGGGCCCTTCATTTTCTGTTCAGTCTGATACTTCAAGCTATTTCTATATTGTTCCTAACAAAGGGGGAAAAAGTCCCTGCTCAGTGAAAAAGATGAATATGTCAGAGGAGCAGACGGATGTCATGTGGGCTTTTTGCCAACCCAAATACTTTTCCTTCTTGTAAGCTTTTCCACTCTGCTCTTCTTCCTCTCACATTCCATTCCTGATTGATGTGTACAAGTGTTTTTGATTTCCGTGTTATATCAAATGTAATCTTCTTGCGGTCATGTGATATGGCAGCTCAGCTATTTCTGTGATGCCTTTATTCTGGCATGGTTTTTGCTTGATTCCAGACCTCCTCTAACTCAGAGATTTCTGAGACTTCAATTCAAGAAATTATCATTTTATGTTTCCATTGCTCTAAAGACATGACTCTGAAACATCCCCTTCAATCATACCTTCCTATTTTTACAAGCCATTCTAATAGCATTACATTCCCATCTACCCATGTGGAATTTTTTTCAAATGTACCATTTTTAATAGCCATTCACCCTTCATATTTCTTAGCTCTACTCACTGAGAGTATTTCTGTGCTGATAGTTGCAACCTCTGCATTTTATCTAATCTACAGAATCTCTCTCTCCTTTTTTGAATTATGTCAGGATTACAGTCTGTAAGGCCTGGTCTACACTACACGTTTAAACCGAATTTAGCAGTGTTAAACTGATTTAACCCTGCACCCATCCACACAATGAGGCCCTTTATATCGATATAAAGGGCTCTTTAAGCCGATTTCTGTACTCCTCCCCGATGAGAGGAGTAGCGCTGAAATCGGTATTGCCATGTCGGATTAGGGTTAGTGTGGCTGCAAATCAACGGTATTGGCCTCGAGGCGGTATCCCACAGTGCACCACTGTGACCACTCTGGAAAGCAATCTGAACTCGGATGCACTGGCCAGGTAGACAGGAAAAGCCCCGCAAACTTTTGAATTTCATTTCCTGTTTGCCCAGCGTGGAGCTCTGATCAGCACGGGTGGCGATGCAGTCCCAAATCCAAAAAGAGCTCCAGCATGGACCGTACGGGAGATACTGGATCTGATCACTGTATGGGGAGAGAAATCTGTTCTATCAGAGCTCCGTTACAGAAGACGAAATGACAAAGCATTTGAAAAAATCTCCAGGCTATGATAGACAGAGGCCACAGCAGGGACTCGGCACAGTGCTGCGTGAGAACGTAACGGAAAGCCAAAGAATCAAATGGACGCTCATGGAGGGAGGGGGTACTGAGGAGTCCAGCTATCCCACAGTCCCCGCAGTCTCCGGAAAGCATTTGCATTCTTGGCTGGGCTCCAAATGCCTGAAGGGTTAAAAACATTTTCCTGGGTGTTTCAGGGTGTATGTTGTCAATTTACACCCTTCCGCCCCCCAAAAGGGAAAAAAAATCATTTCTCACCTTTTTTCAATGTCACCCTATGTCTACTGCATGCTGCTGGTAGACGGGGTGCTGCAGCGCTAAACTGCAGCATCCTTTCCTCTCCCCTCCCCAGTGGCAGACAGTACAGTACAAAAGGACTGATAGCCGTCCTCGTCATCATCCTGTGAGTGCTCCTGGCTGGCATCGGTGAGGTCAGCCGGGGGCACCTGGGTAAAAATAGGAATGACTCCTGGTCATTCCCAGCAGATGGTACAGAACAGCTGGTAACCGTCCTCATCATAGCAACTGGGGGCTAAGCTCCATCAGCCCCCCCCTTTCATGTCTAAAGAAAAGATTCTGTACTGCCTGGACTATCATAGCAGCGGGAGGCTGGGCTCCTCTCCCCCTCACTCTTTAATGTCCTGCCTGGACTATCATAGCAGCTGGAGGCTTCCTCCCTCTCATTTTATCTCACTAAAAAGTCAGGGTTTCTTATTCCTGCATTCTTTATTACTGCATCACACAAATGGGGGGGACACTGCCACGGTAGCCGAGGAGGGTTGGGGGAGGAGGGAAGCAACGGGTGGGGTTGTTGCAGGGGCACCCCCTAGAATGGCATGCAGCTCATCATTTCTGCGGGATCTCTGGGGCTCTGACATGGAGCAGCTGTGCTCTCTGGTTCTCTAGTACACTTGCCCCATATTCTAGGTAGGACTGACTCTATTTTTAGACAAAACATAAGAAGGGAATGACCCGGGGAGTCATTCCCATTTTTGCCTATGCGCCCCCAGCCGACCTCAGCAAGGCCAGCCAGGAGCACCCATGATAGCAGCAGACAGTACAGAATGACTGATAACCGTCATGTCATCGCCGATTTACAATGGCATGGCAGACGGTGCAATAGGGTTGGTAACCGTCTCTGCTACCTTGCAAAGGCAAATGAATACTGCTGTGTAGCACTGCAGTACCACGTCTGTCAGCAGCATCCAGTACACATACGGTGACAGTGACAAAAGGCAAAACGGGCTCCATGATTGCCATGCTATGGCGTCTGCCAGGGCAATCCAGGGGAAAAGGGCATGAAATGATTGTCTGCCGTTGCTTTCACGGAGGAAGGATTGAGTGACGACATTTACCCAGAATCACCCGCGACACTGTTTTTGCATTGGGATCTCAACCCAGAATTCCAATGGGCAGGGGAGACTGTGGGAACTATGGGATAGCTACCCACAGTGCAACGCTCTGGAAATCGACGCTAGCCTCGGTACATGGACGCACACTGCCGAATTAATGTGCTTAGTGTGGCCGCATGCACTCGACTTTATACAATCTGTTTTACAAAACTGGTTTATGTAAAATTGGAATAATCCTGTAGTGTAGACATACCCTAAATATCTACATGGGGAACAAATATTTAATAATGAGCTCCTCAGTCTAGCAGAGAAAGGTATAACACAATCCAATGACTGGAAACTGAACGCAGACAAATTCAGACTGGAAATGAACTGTAAATTTTTAACGGTGAAAGTGATTAACCATTGGAACAATTTACCAAGGGTCGTGGTGGATTCTCCATCAAGCCTGGCAATTTTTAAATCAAGACTGGATGTTTTTCTAGGAATTATTTTGGAGAAGTTCTATAGCCTGTTTTATACAGGAGATCAGACTAGATCAGGGGTGGGCAAACTTTTTGGCCCGAGGGCCGCATCTGGGTATGGAAATTGTATGGCAGGCC
This sequence comes from Mauremys mutica, assembly GCF_020497125.1. Classification (NCBI taxonomy): domain Eukaryota; kingdom Metazoa; phylum Chordata; order Testudines; family Geoemydidae; genus Mauremys; species Mauremys mutica. The sequence goes on along the minus strand of NC_059072.1, from coordinate 202,943,278 downwards.
ATGAATGCTCACGAAATTGGGGGTTGGGTTGCGGGAGGGGGTGAGGGCTCCGACTGGGGGTGCAGGCTGTGTAGTGGGTCCAGAAATTAGTTCAGTGTGCGGGAAGGGGCTCTGGGCTGGGGCAGGGGTGTGGGGTGGGGAGGGCTCTGGCTGGGGGTGCAGGCTTTGGGGGTGGAGCTGGGGATGAGGGTTTGGGGTGCAGGAGGGTGCTCCAGGCTGGGACCAGGGGGTTCAGAGGGCAGGAGGGGGATCAGGGCTGGGGCAGGAGGTTGGGGGGTGGGATGGGGTCAGGAGTGCAGGCTCTGCACGGAGCCACAGTACACGCAGAGCAGGGCAAGCCCCTGACCCCGCTCCCCAACTGGAGCACCGGAGCGGGGCAAGCCCTGGATCCTGCCCCCTGGCGGGAGCTCGAGGGCCAGAATAAAATGTCTGAAGGGCCCAATGCAGCCCCAGGCCCATAGTTTGCCCACCCCTGGACTAGATAATCACAATGGCCCTTTCTGGCTTTGGAATCTATTAATTTATGAATCTTATAATGAGTTAAAACTTTTTTCTTTTTCCTAGTATTTTGGCATAGAGCTTTATATTCATTGCTTTCTAGATAATAGCTTTGAAGATTTTTCAATTAATTCAGTTTTGCATTTAGCAATTACTTCAATGAATTTAGCCTCGTTGTGTGCTCATGGAGAACCTGTGAACAAATCATGATTTTCTTAGCTGTAGTCCTGATTTAAATGCCTTTTTGAATTTATTTTTCACTCTTTGGATTGATGAATAATTTTCCAAACTTGAGCTGTGTTGATTACTTATGATTGGCTAGACAAGTCGCGTGATTTTTTCCTATTCCCTGACTGGATGAGCATAAAACCACTTTCACCAGGACAAATACTGAATTTTTGCTTTGATATTTACTTTCCAGGAGTGTTTGTACCTGCAAATGGAATCACGCAGATCCTTGCAGAAAGTGAAAACAAAAAGGTATGAATCTGAAGCAATTTAATGCATCAAAGAAATATTAATGGAGAATTTTACAAGACGAGGAACTGAGGCACAAAATACACTAAGTAACCTCTCCAAGGTTACACTGGAAATCTGTATCAGAGCCAGGAATTCAGGCCAGATTTCCTAAGTCTCAGTCCAGTAGACTTAGATCTAAGACCATCCTTCCTTTCGTTAAAGGATAGCTGGAAAAAAATCATTTTAAAATGCCTCCATTACATCAAAGATTTAAATCGAATAAAAATATATATATATAGGATAAATTAAGAGATCTTTTTAATAAATGTATTTTTCAGTGTACCCCACCAAAATGTATTGTATTAAAAAGAGCTCTCCTTAAATGAATGTCTTAAAACAAACAGGAAATTAAAAAGAATGAAATGTTAATGCACTAAGGTATTGGTTTAACTGACTTTTAACTTTACCAGTCTAAATGTGAGGTCTGAGATTGCTTCAAATGTGAATACTTAGTCTTCTAAAGATGTCAGACTGTTAAAATTCAAAGACTGAAGAGAAGGAATATAAGCCAACAAATATGTACTGGCATGCAGAGTAGTTACACCATCCTCCCTTCAAAATCACAGAGACAAAAGCTGAGTTAAAAATAGGTATGAATAAAATAGTACAGCTACATTAAGAACCAGCATCAAATCAAATGTTTCTTCAGATTCAGAAGTGAAACTTTTTAATAAGTAGGCCCAAAATCCTAGAGATATAAACTCTGCCCTGGCATTATGCAGCTCTCCTTTCCTGTCCTAATTCTTTGGTTCTTAAAACCTGCTTCTCTGGGCCATAGGTGTTCAGCTAGTACTCAAAAGGGACAAGAGGCCATTTTTGGAATAAGAGAGCAGACAGTCTGTGCTTAGTGATAGAGGAAAGGGCTGCAGTAGAGAGCCAGGCTATTTGTCAAAGCAATTTACCTGTCTAGGAATCAGGGCCGGCTCAAGCTTTTTTGCTGCCTCAAGCGGCGAAGAAAAAAAAAAAGAAAAAAAACCAAACCTGATTGAGCTGCCCCCAAAGTGCTGCCGCAGAGGAATAGACAGAGTGAAGGGTCCGCCGCCGAATTGCCGCTGAAGACTAAAGCGGAGCACTTTGAGCTGCCGCCGAAGTGCCGCTGAAGACCAGGACGTGCCACCCCTTTCTATTGGCCACCCCAGGCACCTGCTTCCTTCGCTGGTGCCTGGAGCCAGCCCTGCTAGGAACGAAAGAACTGCCATATTGTATCAGATCAATGAGCCTTCTAGTCCGGTGTCCTATCTATAACAGTGATGAGCACCAGATTTTCAGAGGAAGAAACACTCCCAGTAGGCAGTTTTGAGATAACTTGCCCTGTAGGGATATTAAAGAAGGTTTATATTAAACATGGTTTATATGAGAAATGATTTATTGATTTATTGTTAATTAATACTTTATAACAAGGTTTATGTTAGAAGTAAATTTGTGATGATTTATTGATTTATTCTTAATTGATACTTTATAACTTAAGGTTTATGTTAGAAGTAAATTTGTGATTCCCAACATTTAGCCTCTAACTTGCAAGCCACCAGCTGTGTCTGTGTGAACCCTGCTCAAAGAGATACTTGGTATAAAACTTGTTAAGCTCAAAGAAATACTTTGTATAAAACTTGTTAAACATTAATTAACTCTAAGTAAGCCAAAACAGTAGCTGTTATAGTGTATAAATAGAGACCCCCACCCTCTGTAAGTTTTCATCTCACTTTATCTTTGATTGTTAAAAGACAGGGAGTCTCACATAAATTGGTAACACCCCAAAAAGCAAAGAGACAGTGAAATAGATGTGATTAAGATAAAGAATGTATGTGACTGAATGGTTAGGGAGTTACCAGTCTGAAGAATTCAGTGTTGGCTGAAGAAGGTGTCAAGTGGGATCAACCAGATGACCCACCACACCTCAAAGGAAGGAAAAACAAGCATCTGACAGAATGGAGCCAGCCATCTGCTGATTGATTTAGCAACAGCAGAATGAGGCAACTCCTATGAACTAACATAGGGAAAAATCCCTATAAAACTGGACTCTAAAGACTGAGGACTTTGAGTCTATGGTTCTGATACCAACCTCCAGGAGCATCAGATGCATCTGACACAGACTCGGCTCCATCCTCATGACCAAGGTACCTGGCCAGTAACTTGGCATGAGCAACATCTAGGCTGGTAACTATAACATCTATACAGAACCTGAATGAATGATTGTGTGAATGAATATGTGTGTGTGTGTGTGTGTGTTTGTATAAGGAATAATTAGTAATAGAAACAAGTAGAAAAACATTGTCTTTTGTTTTGTTATGGTATTTACAATAAATGTGGCATCTTTGCCTTATCCCTCTTAATAAGATCCTGCTGGTTTTTATTATATTGGTATAACATTTTGGTGGAGAATAGCGAAAGGGGGATTATGGTATTTTTGCCTCACTTATTGTAAACCAATCTGTGTGCACACAACCGGCTCTACAGAGCACGGTTCTATTCTTGGTTAACCAAAACTGCTGGCCCCCGTGTGGGTAGCAGGAAAATAAAGAGCTCATAAAATTATTGACAAAACCTGCTGGCCCCCGGGTGGGTAGTAGGAAAGAAAATATTGTTAACAAAACCTGCTGGCCCCCGGGTGGGTAGTAGGAAAGAAAATATTGTTAACAAAACCTGCTGGCCCCCGGGTGGGTAGTAGGAAAGAAAATATTGTTAACAAAAACTGCTGGCCCCCGGGTGGGTAGTAGGAAAGAAAATATTGTTAACAAAAACTGCTGGCCCCCGGGTGGGTAGTAGGAATATTGTTAACTAAATCTGTTGGCCTCTGTGAAGGTAGCAGAAAAAGAAATATATATATATATATATATATCAGGAGCAACAAGAGGGTCCCAGGGACCAGACAGTGCTGCTCGCTGAACAAAATTTAAAATGTTTAAGAAAAGGCAAGGGAAAACAGTCCCAGAGGAAGAAATGAAGTCAAAAGTAGCTTCTACCTCACCTTTTATTAAAGAGATAACGCCTTTTCAGCAAATTCTCCAAAGATATGGGCACAGTCCTTGGACTGAACAAGCCCTTGCAGATATCTGCACCATTTTGGACCTAGAGGATAGATTGGCCCAATATATCCTCATATGCAAACCCCTAAATGCAGTAAAAAGAGATGCTGCAGGGATCTGGCTGCTGTGGAAGGCTTGTAATGACAGCTACCTCCACCTAGCAGCCTGTAAAGAGGAGAAAATATCTCTAAAAGAAAAACTATCCCAATTGGAAAAAGGGGTAGAAAATTGGAAAGTAATGGCTCATTGGGAAAAAGAGGCTTGGGACCCCCGAAAAACATGGGAAGAAAATATGTGAAACAACCATTGTAAGCTGCTCTTTTAGGAATTAAGGGTTATAGTGCTTAATATTTATCAGTTTGGTTTTTGTTGTTGTTGTGGTTGGTTGTTGTTCACAACTGTTGGGAAAATGTAAAAAAAAAAAAACCTGCATCAAGATTTAAAGCCTCTGCTGCAAAAGCAGAGAAATAAAAATGTATGTAGTACTCAAACCCAGTTAGATGCCCTTAAAGTTGGGTACAGAGAGTTAAAACAGCACTCTCAAATCCTACAACAGCAGTAACATCAGAAGAAGAAACATTTGAGACCCCAGAAGGGGCAGGTTTTTGGGACCTCTCTGGAGAGTGGGAAGGGGATATTTGGGTAGATTCCTCCTCCCAGGGCCAGAATGCCATGGCAAAGTGGCTGGGAATTCCTGCATCTGCCTCAGACCTCCAGGCCATGGCAAAGTGGCTGGGGATTTTAAAATGAAATTTATTTATTTTTTTTGCACCACTTAATTAGCATTTGTGTAGCCCCAAGTACCAAACACACTGTGGCAGAGACTAAACAGGGTCTGCCATGTGAAAGCACTGTGCTAATTTATTTCTAAGTTTCTATTTTTCAGGCTCTAAAACCAACACATCAGAAGAGCTGGTACCAGCTGAAGAGTTATAAAATACCATGGTTATAGTGTCGCGACAAAGTCTGTGTTCAGTGTTCTGTGTTGCATGTTCTCTGTTGCATGTTCTGTGTCTGTCTCTAGTGGTGTCCTGTGCTAGCATTGGGTCCAGAAAAAAAAAATACTACATTAGACAGAGCAAATGTCTTTTTCTCTCTCTACTTCCCCCATGTCCGTCCAACTTATCAGTCACCACTTGTGTCCAAAAGACTTTGGTCCCCAGTGCATCAGGTTTATTTTTTGTTAGGTTTTCCACACTTTTCTCTATACACTCTGGTTCTACTTCCCCAAGTCCTAAAGGGTAGTTCTTGGGCCCCCCATAACCTGTAAAACCTTGACCCATAATTGCAGGGCCCCATCTTTCAGGTCCCCAAAAACCTCTTAAGTACAACTGTTAAAAATAGGGAATTCTGCAACATTTTAGCAAATAAATGTTAAAGTCCAAATCAGCTTAACCCTGCATAACAACTGTGGTCCTCCTACAAAATCTTATTTCTTGTGTGTGCTTAAGAACCTCAGAAACTTTTATTGTTTGATGGCTATTGCAGCATCAAACTTAGACCTCATCTTATGTGTCAATGTACCCAATTATTGTAATGGTTATGGTTTTATTGTATTCCCAATTATTATAACTATAATTGTTTGGATTTGTGTTTAGGTTATATCTGGTCTTTAGTCAATTGTAATGGTTTTAGTTATATTCACCTGGTTATAATTGTTTGGTTTGTTTACAACAGATCACCTGTGCCCTACCATGACAACAACTACTGTAATAATCATAGATCAAGGGGCAGAGTGTTAGCAGCCCCCAGTAGATAAATGTAAATGCAATGTCAGTACTGTTTTTACTAAACAAATAACTTATTACTGGTATAATATATTCTTTGGATGGTCCCCAACCACTACTGGCATCCTATCAGTAATGCTACATCCCTTAATAGTTGTCTTAGTATTAAATTGTATTTGTATTATTAAAATGTTTAGCATGTGCTTTTGGATAAAAAGAATGTACAATAGATTGGAATCACAAACTCATGTTGCCTCACGGTACCTTCTTTTAAACAGGTTACATAGAAAGTGACACTAACGAATATATGTATATCGTAGTGTCAAAAGGGGGATTATGTAGGGATATTAAAGAAGGTTTATATTAAACATGGTTTATATGAGAAATGATTTATTGATTTATTGTTAATTAATACTTTATAACAAGGTTTATGTTAGAAGTAAATTTGTGATGATTTATTGATTTATTCTTAATTGATACTTTATAACTTAAGGTTTATGTTAGAAGTAAATTTGTGATTCCCAACATTTAGCCTCTAACTTGCAAGCCACCAGCTGTGTCTGTGTGAACCCTGCTCAAAGAGATACTTGGTATAAAACTTGTTAAGCTCAAAGAAATACTTTGTATAAAACTTGTTAAACATTAATTAACTCTAAGTAAGCCAAAACAGTAGCTGTTATAGTGTATAAATAGAGACCCCCACCCTCTGTAAGTTTTCATCTCACTTTATCTTTGATTGTTAAAAGACAGGGAGTCTCACATAAATTGGTAACACCCCAAAAAGCAAAGAGACAGTGAAATAGATGTGATTAAGATAAAGAATGTATGTGACTGAATGGTTAGGGAGTTACCAGTCTGAAGAATTCAGTGTTGGCTGAAGAAGGTGTCAAGTGGGATCAACCAGATGACCCACCACACCTCAAAGGAAGGAAAAACAAGCATCTGACAGAATGGAGCCAGCCATCTGCTGATTGATTTAGCAACAGCAGAATGAGGCAACTCCTATGAACTAACATAGGGAAAAATCCCTATAAAACTGGACTCTAAAGACTGAGGACTTTGAGTCTATGGTTCTGATACCAACCTCCAGGAGCATCAGATGCATCTGACACAGACTCGGCTCCATCCTCATGACCAAGGTACCTGGCCAGTAACTTGGCATGAGCAACATCTAGGCTGGTAACTATAACATCTATACAGAACCTGAATGAATGATTGTGTGAATGAATATGTGTGTGTGTGTTTGTATAAGGAATAATTAGTAATAGAAACAAGTAGAAAAACATTGTCTTTTGTTTTGTTATGGTATTTACAATAAATGTGGCATCTTTGCCTTATCCCTCTTAATAAGATCCTGCTGGTTTTTATTATATTGGTATAACAGCCCTGTAGGCAGGTATTCACCCAACACCTAATAGTTAGAAGTTGACTTATGCCTCTAAGGTTATATGGCTTATATTACCTCCAACTTTTGTTTTTTTAATATTCACTATAATAATGCTGATTATAATAATGGCTATTCTAGTTATCCAGATAAATACATAATCCTTTTTTGAACCCTGCTCAACTCAGCTTCAGTGCCAGCCAGGAGCAGCTCTATCTTTTTTGCCACCCCAAGCATGACAGGCAGGCTGCCTTCGGCAGCACACCTGCGGGAGGTCCGCCAGTCTTGCAGCTTTGGCGTACCCGCCGCCGAATTCACGGGACTGGCGGACCTCCCGCATGCAAGCCGCCGAAGGCAGCCTGACTGCTGCTCACACAGCGACCGACAGGGCACCCCCCACAGCTTGCCACCCCAGACACACGCTTGGAGCGCTGGTGCCTGGAGCCGCCGCTGGTGCCAACTTACAGCAATGAGTTTTATGGACTAATTGTGCCATGTGTGAAACAGCACTCCTGTTTTCAGGTTTGAATTTACTATCTTTAAACTTCATTGACTGTAACAATTTCATCTTTTTCTTCTATTATGAAAATATTTGAACAGAAGGGTCTACTCTCCTTTCTCCATATCATTCATTACTGCATACTTATATTATGGCCCATCTCATATGTCTCCTTTCTATGATAAATGGTCCCAATCTTTTTAGTCTCTCTTCTTGAGAGGTTTTCCACAACCCTAATCATTTCACATTATCTTCTCTGAACCTCCCCCTTCTATCTGTCCTGTATCCTTTTTGAGATGGAGTGACCAGAACTGCACACTGTATTCTGGATGAATTCCCTAGCTTGGTTAGTTCCCTCTGAAGTTCCTCCAGGTTTTCTCCAGTGTTGTTTCTCTGCACATTTTGCCTCTTCATTTCTTACCCCCTTTTCCAGATCATTTATAGATATTCCAAATAATACAAGTGCTAGTCTGGAACTTTATGTATATTGTTCCGTTTGTTGTTTCCCCTCTCATGTGCCCTCTGTGATTACCTTTTTATCATAAACATCACACAAGCAGTGTGTGTATTGCACGCGCACACAAAATTCTGGAAGAACTTTATTTACCAGCCTCCTCCTCTCTCTATCACACGAGGCTTTGTGACAGTTTCCTTTAATAACGGATCATTTTAGCGACAGCAGATTTTTCTCTAACACCACATGGGCTGAGCTGAGCCTGAGCTAATAGGGAGGTTGGTATTTGTAGCACAGGATCTTGGTCAGGCACAAATACTTCCACCAGTGTCTCCATTGCAAATAAACAGACACACGAGCACCAGGAGAGTAGCTATCCCAGCTCTCACCTCAGTGGCCATTTTCCCAAAAGCAGCAGCAAGGCACCAAGGGGATATCACCTCATTCCCTTGTTTCAGCACAGATAAAAACATTGCCAAAGGCTCTCAGCACATCCTTATTTCATATGTGGTTGCTTTCCACAACCATTTAATTGATTGACTCATCTGTCAAACTCGCTTTACCAATTTGTCGGCTTTCATCCTTCATTGATTTGATCCTTCACTACTGTTTTCTGCCACAGTGCTGATCCTTTGATGTTTAATTGCAGTTACCACTTAGTTCATTCCACCTTCTCCTCTCCCACTTAAATTATCCTTGTTATAACCACTTAATTACCTGCTTTACATTTTGCATTTCAAACTCCCACTCCGTTCATGTAATACTGTTTCTTGTCCATGTCTTCTGGAGCCTCTCCTTCCCATATTTAATCATACATTTAAGCACCTACTCCTGCTATCCCTGAGCATGACTGTTTCAGCTGAAGACTTTCTATACAAGAAAGTTGCACAAGTTCAATTTAAATCATCTTTATATCCATTTAGTTAAACTGATGCAGACCCCATGTGGAGATTCGTATATTAGTTTGAGACTGGCTTATTTCTCTTTAGCATAAACTAATGGTTAATCTACTTAAACTAAACTGAAATAAGTCTAATTTAAATGAAAATAGGAGTATCCACACAGCCTTTTGCACTGATTGGTCACTTTTTTTAGTTAAAATGATTTAATAATGTAGTGTAGATAAGTCTCTACTTCCCTATTCTCACAAATCATTTTCTCTCTTCAGGTCTCTCTCTGTCTCCTCTCTTCCTTACTGCCAGTAATCTGGGTCCCACCTCCCTTCCCACCTTTATATCCATGCCATTGCATATTGCAAACTCATAGCTTTTTGCAATCCATTACCACACCAACCTCTCTGTTAGCATTACAGGTTTTCCCACCTCCCGTTCAATACACAGTATTTTTCCCAAGCTAAATCTCATTTTGTTCTTTCCTACTCAAAGTGTTGGGATATTAGTAATTAATGTATTTTTATTTCTTTGCCTGGCCAGATTGAAGGGAAGAGTAATGATTGTTACCACTCCTTTCAAGGATTTGTCTATACTGGTGGTATTTTGGGAACTTTTTGGATCAAGTCACTTTGTGTCTTTTTGATGCACACATGATCTCTTACAGCTTTTTTAAAAAACTATGTTTTATACTGATAATACACAATTACATAGTTTGCCATTTTTCCAAATGGTTAAGTGAAATGGAAAAACCCCCAAAGTGTTGTGGGATCTTTTAGAGGAAATTCTAATTATGGAGGCCCAAGGTCTATGTTGGCACCTCTGATCAAGACAGCATATACACCAGTTGGAAAGAAAGTCTGCACCCAAGTAGCACCAGCAGGACTAGATCGTATTTTTCCGATCTCTTTTTGGCAAAGAGAAAGTGATGTTTCCTTTCAAAGGCACATTATATCATAACTGCATATTGTGAACTAGCTACTAACATTTCCAGGGGAAGTTCAGTGTATTGGTTTCAACTTATAAAGCTCTAAAAGGCTTTAAAAACTCCCATCTTTTCACGTGCTGTATATATATATTGCTTACTGCAGTGGTCCCCAACGCGGTGCCCGCGTAGTGCCCGGAAGGGGAGAGAAGCCGCGGCCCCGCGCCTGCCGGGGACAGTGAACACCGGCGCGCACAGCCCCGGAGTTCTCTGTCCCTGGCAGGCGTGGGGCCACTGCTTCTCTCCGGCTGGAGCTGCTGGAAGAGGTGCGGGCTGAGGGACTTACTGGCCGCAGCTTCCAGGAGCTCCCATTGGCCTGCAGCAGCGAACTGAGGCCAGTGGGAGCTGCAATCAGCCGGACCTGCGGACGGGGCAGGTAAACAAACTGGCCTGGCTTGCCAGGGGCTTTCCCTACACAAGCAGCGACCCCAGTTTGAGAAACACTGCTGTAAAATAATACATCTACCTCAGAGCAATACGGTGATATAAAATAATCAACGTTTACAAAGCACACTGTGTTCTGCAGGGGGAAGGCACTACAAAACTACGAGTATAATTTTTTATAGTTAGCCTCACAGAAAAAAACATACACTAGAAATAGTAATTATGGCATCTAGTTAATGAGACAAGATCTAATACTTCTCACTGAGCCAGACAATGGTAAACAATCACCGAGAGCCACTTTCTTCTAACACTTAACATGGAACTTTTATTACAGTAAGGAAAACAGTATTATCCTTTAAGCTATTCTGTCTCTCTCTGCTTCATTGTACAGCCGCTGCCACAAATCTTTCCCAGTCCTTGCCTGGCTTCCTACTACAGATGCAAAGAAACTGAACATCTATCCTTGCACACACCAGTCCTCTTCAAAAACAAGTGATAAAACAGAAATAGACCAAAGAAAGGGGGACTTCACAACCAGATACTCCTGCAGTACTTTTAGGGCTTGTCTACATAGTGAGTTAGTACATGGCAATGTAGGGTGTGAATCTACAGCACACTAGCCTGCTGCATAGTGACTTGCTGCATGGATCCCGCTACAGCTCACTAATGGTTCCATAGTGTGCGTTGACGTACTCCCATTTCAAACAGCAGTAGGTCAAAGCGTACTATGGAACCTTTAGTGCACAGTGGCAGGGTCCACATGAGGAGTTGGTACGTAGGCAAGCTAGTGTTCTGTGTGTCTGAAAGTGGAAAGACATGGCTAAAGAAAATAGCTACCAATAGGATTTAGATTTTACTTAGCAGAAATAAGATATTTCCATAAATAAAATACCACATCATCAGAAAAAGAAAAATAAGGCTAGAATGTCATCTGGAGTTTCATTTCTTACCAAAGTTTTAAATTTTCCCCTACAGAAAGCCATTCTCCTCTCCTTAGGTCTCCTCCTTCCCTCTTTAAAATAAGTTTCCAAGCACAGAAACAATCACTTAACCATCCTCCAAGGGTAAATTTAAAAGGAAACCATCTGTTTTGCTTGACAATACAACTTTCTGAATAATCATCTGGTGGAAAGCACTTTGTACCATTTATAAACTGTGAAATGTATTCCAGAAAAAAAACACATTTTTTATTACAGTTGCTGGCAACCATTTTGCTGAAAAGCAATATTGTTTGTGACACTAGCAGTAAGAAAGCTCAGTTTACTCTTCAAGACTAATGATGTTTTTAAAAATAGAGTAGTTCTGATTATGACATTTATTTTACACCAAGATAAAACCGATTTGATTAGTTCTTACTTTGGACTCCTTTCCAAAAGCAGAGTCTCAGATAATGCCATTTCATAGCAAGTTGGCCCCCCAAGAGCTGTAAGCCCAACAATGCCCGTTTCCATACACAAACTTCAGTTTGAAATGTATGTAACCCTTTACAGGGCTTCCCAACATGGGAACTTTCTGAACACTGCACTGAGAAAAATGGGCAAAATTCCAAAGTGGCTAACTACGTTCATCTAGAAACGGCAGTTAATGACTTACCTATATCAGGGTTTTGCACGGTCCCTATCAGTATAATAAATATATTTCCTCATACTTCAGAAACATTTTTAATAGGCTACAAAGAGTGCTTGGCGCTGTACAAAGCAAGGAAAACGTTTCAGAGTAAGAACCTCTTCCCCACTCTGGTGCCTTTTATGACAGGTTAAAGACCAGAGCAGAATAAAGGGCCTTGTTTCCTCCAGGGCAAGCACTGAGGAAGATAGCCCTAGGCTCTCCTCTGAGGACTCCCAAACAAGCCCTAGTGCTGAAGGTGGGGTTGTGGGCAGAAGGAGGTCAGACTCACAGTGTACAGTGCTACAGAATCTCACTCCCCACCCCAAGTCTCTACCTCAAGGAGCTTACAATCTAAATTAGACACTGATACCACAGCACTAACATAATATTAAAGATAGTTCACAATAATGTAAGTGCATAAAGTATAAGCAGGTAAGTGGTGAAGCTTTCATGCAGTTGGTGATTACTGGTTTATTTAATTTCTTTATCCTCCCCCCCTTTCTTTCTCCTTAGAATTTACATTCCAGGGTGATGGGCCCTACAGAATATTCTATGATAAACAGATTCATTACCCCTCCAGTGTTTGGGGGTCCGGCAGAACTGAGATGCTGTGAAGAGACAATTTGAATGTGGAAAGGGACGTTGCTTATGGGGAAAAGAGAGGGAAGGCATTCCAAGCATGTAGGTAGCATGAAAGAAAACATGAAGATGTGAATATAAATGTGATCAAAATAATGTCTAGTATTCCGGTGATGATAATGGTCCATTTCATCAAGTTTTTTGCTTTTTTATCTTCTATACTATCAGTTCTGCATTACCCCTTTTTGTATGAATACTAATCCTTGAGTAGCTTTGTCATACTGAGGATTTTGAACAGCTGTCCAGGGAGTTGGTTTTACAGCATAATTTAGGTGAACAGATCAGATTTATTTTCATGTTACCCAAACCCTTATTATACAATGCAAAGAAAAGCAAACAAAATGTGGGTAAAGTTCTGGGCCTGATCTGCTAATGAAAATAAAACTATTGCTGTACAAAGTATCCTCATGCAATCTCATGGAAGCTGCCTCTAGATGGCATACTGGATAAGACTAGAACTATTGTTAAAATAAGAAAACAAGAGAAAATCTTGTATTGATAAAAATCTCTCTTGAAGGATTATGAGTAAACCATGAACAGAAAAATCATTCTTGCGGTCAAATTTTATCAGTGGGCACTACTAAAATCATTCCTGCTGCTCTAAAAACATTCATCTTCTGTGTAAAGCAACAGTCAAAACATTTTAGTTTTTTGAAACTACTTGTAAATGTTGAACAAAAACTCACAGACAGGTTCATGTTGTATTGGGATGGGCAATGGTCACTTTAGTTAAGGTTGCATAAATCTTGCCATTCTGGTTTTCTGTCTTCAGTCGCTCATAACTATCTAACACTTTCCCTCTATGGGCTAAAATTCCAGACTTGACTTGGTCTAAAAGTGATGGTTTTTTAATGGAAAAAATGGAATTTTTTTTTTAGTATTAAGAGAATGAAAAAAAAACCACATTTCCCTGCTTAGTAAACAAAAATCTTTTATGGCTTTTTTGAAAAAAGATCTCTGCAGTCAAAGGGGCTGTGAATAAAAAGCTGGCATTTGGTCTGGGAAGAGCCCTTGTTGAAAATTATTTTGAGTGGATCTTTTGCTGTGGCTAAGGTGTACACACTGCAGTTTGGGAGAGGGAGTGCAAAGGTTGCAGTTTGGGAAAAGTGATGCAAAGGGCTCCATGGAGGCCAATCTTATGGCTGTTCATCTCAGAGCCTGTACCAGGGGAATCCTCACCCAGCTGGAACTGAGGCTTTTAGGGCATGTTTATGCTGCACTGGCCCTTCTGCCAGGCAGAGTCCAGAACAGGGGTGAGGAACTCACCCAAGGTCCTTACTGTTTTTGACAGCTAGCACTGCCAAAATAAGGCAATTCCCTGTGTGTCAGATTGTGAAGTTAAAGTTAACCAGTAAATGTGCTGCGACATAGTATATTTCATAGAATATCAGGGTTGGAAGGGACCTCAGGAGGTCATCTAGTCCAACCCCCTGCTTGAAGCAGGACCAATCAATCCCCAGACAGATTTTTACCCCAGTTCCTTAGATGGCCCCCACACAGATTGAACTCATAACCCTGGGTTTAGCAGGCCAATGCTCAAACCACTGAGCTATCCCTGCCCCCATATGGGATAGGACACTGTATGAAATCATAGAAGGAAGACCAGGGCGCACAGGTAATTAAATAAGCGAAACAAGGATAGCAGCATCACTTTTATAGTTACAACTCTACACACACACACAAAATCTGCATAAATGTGATGAGAGAAAACTAAACAGCATCCAGCCAATGAATTTTACAGAAGCCTATTTTTTCTTCTTAAAGTTGAGCCTAGGACTAGGTTTATATGCCCCCAAAAGGCAAAGATTTAAGATTTTCTCTGGCTAGCTGCACTCCTTAAATTGATATTTCTCCGTGAAAGATTCAAATGATCAGTGGCTTGTGACTTGTTACCAATCATAATTAATCACACTCAGCCTGAATATCAAATATTGTTCCGCAACAATTAATAATTAATTTTGGTTATTTATTGGTTAATTTTGGTTCAGGCTCACTCTTGTCCTGAATCATCTTTTGTACCCAGTTCCATAAATTCTTGCCATCTAATAGATCAGTGTTTCTCAAACTGGGGTTGCCGCTTGTGTAGGGAAAGCCCCTAGCGGGCCGGGCCGGTTTGTTTACCTGCCGCGTCCACAGGTTTGGCCGATCGTGGATCCCACTGGCTGCGGTTCGCCACGGCAGGCCAATGGGAGCAAGCAGGTCCCTTGACCTGTGCCACTTCCCGCAGCTCCCATTGTCCTGGAGCAGCGAACTGCAGCCAGTGGGAGCCGCGATTGGCCAAACCTGCGGACACGGCAGGTAAACAAACCGGCCCGGCTGGGGCTTTCCCTACACAAGCAGTGTCCCAAGTTTGAGAAACACTGCACTAATCTACAAGTATTACCCCATTATTGCTCAGCCCACCACCTTTCATTAGCTGAAACCGGAAATGACGGAAGAGGACTGAGAAGCTTATAAAAGTTGAAATAAAACACTGTCTTCCCTTTCCTATCTCCTCCCTTTTGAAGAGTGGTGTCAGGCTGGCCTTTGAGAATCCTGTTAGAAACTGGAACCTCGTGGAGCCCTTAGCAAGTGCTCTCCTTTCCCCCTCTGCTTTTTTCCTACCCTCTTTTAGAAATCATTGCTATCATCTCAACTGGTCCCCTTCTTCTTTTCCCCTGTCATGTCTCAATTGTTTTAATTTTTAAAGAAGTGGCTTTAACAGGAGAGTCTCTTTATTCACCTTTCTTCATTTCATGTTGCTCTTTTACTTAATATTCCCTTCAGTTTTCCTTTAATATTTCATCTCTCATCTTTTCCTTTAATTTCACACTTTACACTCAGTATTATTTATTGTCTAACTGCAGCTAACATTAATCTAAATCTAAAAGGTGTTGCTGCAATTAACAATGACCATTCTGTTCGTGGACAGAAAAATATAGAAACAAAAATATTTGTGATAGGAAGACTGTTTCATTGTTTTGTTTTTGCAATTTATGGCAAGGGTACGTATAACCTTGGTCCCCTTTCTTACTTTCGTACAAATCTAAATAAATCATACTTTCCTACCTCACCGACACATTGTCAAGATCAATGCATCCAAGATTGTCAGATGTCTCAGCTATTATGGTAGCAGCATCCATATAAGTAACCAAGATAAATAGATACTACTACTCATACCAGGAGAACTTCACAGAAAAAATAGCCAGTTAGTCTGAGAAGATGTTTTTGTTGCATCCAAGATTGGTTTGCCACTAAACTATTCAACTGGGAATTTGCATGCTGTAATTACAGAAATAACAGTTGAGATGGCTAGCCCTCTAAGCACTGTACCATCCTCTCTCTCCACTATAACACCAACAAATGTGATTACCACAAAAGGTTGTATTAGACAGATGTTATTGACATTATAAGCACTCCCACTGTGCTATATCAGTAAACTATCGTTGCATTCTGATGCTCATTTAAATTATAAAATCAATCCCTTATTTCAATGAAGTGATACTTGACGGAAGTAAGAGGAGGAAACAAATATCTGCGAGGTGTCAAACTGATGCCTATATACTGTAAACTAAGGATGATAATTTATCTTTATTATTGACAGTTCATTTGTCTCTCATTCGATTTCATTCCTTTCTGTTGGGTGTATTTTATCCCAGCTAGAAAGGTTAATTACTTGATTGCTGAAAATCTATTTATGAATGAGTGAAAAAATGGCCAATAAATAAGCTTCTTCCTTGTAAGGAAACGTACTGTGTTGTCAGGATGAATGGTACAAAGAGGGCATTTCTTGACAAGATCACTGTAAAATGTACTCTGGATGTAAGTTAAAACAGATCTAAAGAAAGTCTAACAACAGCTGGGGGTTATTTATTCAATGGATTCTCTTCCCATATTTTTCGCACTTTACTGCAGATGCTTGTGACAACAGTAAAACTGAAAAATACTAGGTTTTTTTGAGAAAGGAAGTGGAGAGGTTTTCAACTCTTTTTGAAGAGCCTTTGAAGAATGTGATTTATATTGGCCTTTACACTTGTTTTGCTTGCCATAAATTATTGTCATAGACCAGCAAAAACACTTAACTGCCTGGCACATTATTCAGTGTTAGCTATAAATTTCCTGCCTCATTGCCCTGTAGTGAATCCTTCTGGAAGATTTTCCTACTAGAGTAGTTAAGGAAGTTACTACATGATTGTGACGATGCGGTTCTGGTGGGACCCAACTGAGAGTGCCAAATCAGGACCAATTGCTTAAACAGGGCAGTCACAGCCCTAGGCTGGGGTTTTTCCACCTCTAAGGCAAACCAAACCAGCCAGACAAAAGGGACTTCGGTCTCACCCCACCGGCTAACCACAAGTCACACAAGCAATTTCCTTAGACACTCCAGTCTCCCAGTATCACCACCAGTGCACTCGTCCTGGGGATGAATGATTATGAAAATCAACACCCCAATAAAAGAAAAAGGTTCTCTCGATCCCAAAGGACCAAGCCCCAGACCCAGGTCAATATACACATCAGATCTTACCCACAAATCACGCTGTTGCCAATCCTTTAGAATCTAAAATCTAAAGGTTTATTTATAAAGGGAAAAAGGTAGAGATGAGAGGTAGAATTGGTTAAAAGGAATCAATTACATACAGTAATGGCAAAGTTCTTAGTTCAGGCTTGCAGCAGTGATGGAGTAAACTGCAGGTTCAAATCAAGTCTCTGGAACATCCCCCGCTGGGATGGGTCATTCAGTCCTTTGT
Source organism: Mauremys mutica (assembly GCF_020497125.1). NCBI lineage: Eukaryota > Metazoa > Chordata > Testudines > Geoemydidae > Mauremys > Mauremys mutica. The sequence goes on along the minus strand of NC_059072.1, from coordinate 202,925,941 downwards.
GCAGAGCTTCAGTTTGTAGCAAAGTCCCTCCAGAGGTAAGAAGCAGGATTGAAGACAAGATGGAGATGAAGCATCGGCCTTATATAGGCTTTTCCAGGTGTAAGAATCTCTTTGTTCTCACTGTGGAAAATCACAGCAAAATGGAGTCTGCAGTCACATCGACAAGTCTCTGCATACCTTGCTGAGTCACAAGGCGTGTCTGCCTTCTCTCCATGGATCAATTGTGTAGCTGATGGTCCTTAATGGGCCATCAAGCAGGCTAAGCAGAGCTAACACCAGCTTGTCTGGGAGGCTTCCCCCAGAAGCACAGCACCAACTTGAAATACAGACAGCATAGAGCCAACATTCATAACTTCAACTAAAAATGATACAGACATACAGACCGCATAATTATAACCAGCAACCCATAACCTGGTCTTAGACACCTTATATGACCCCCTTTACCTAAGATTTGGTGCCACTACAGTACCTTGGTTGCAACCCATGTTCTATATGGTCCCAATTTATATCAATAACGTCACACCCCCAACGCAAAATTGATGCAGGAAGGGATGACAAAACATCGCTGACTGCATCCCAAGAGCCCCCTTTCCTTGGGTCTGTCTCACTACAGCTAGTGTTGGGCTAGAGGCCGTACCAGTGTATAACCGAAATGGTTTATCAAAGTCATGTTCAATAACATGAATGAATCTCTTTACAAACTCAAGGTATAACTTGGTTAGCTTTTGCAGCATGGTTCCTGTATGTTTCATGTGATCTTGCCAAGAGCTAAAGAAAACAGCTACTTTATCCATACCAGCTTTGGCCAATGTTTTGAACCCAATTAACATTAAACCAATGTAGATATTGATGTTGTTCATAGTACAGGAATCTTGGCATTTAGCCATGAAAGCAATATGGTAGTGTGCCTCAGTTTCCCCTTTCATACAGCACATCAGGTCTGGAATGTATTTTCCCCTGTGAAAAGTTCCAATACTGTTTACAGGCATTAACTGTGAAACATCAGTATAGCAAGGCCCTTTAACATAACATGTGTTTTCATGTATTCCTTTCAACATGTTCAAGGGATTTTCCAAAAGATTAGGCACATTGTACATTTTTACAGTTCTTGGCAATAGCAACACATTAGTTACAAAAATTAGCATTAGCAATAACAACAAAGTCATTGCAAGTGTCCATTTACAATCATGTTTGTCATGCCACACCTTTCTCTTTCCTCCTTGTCCTGCAGGATTAAACCCTGATTTCCCTTGCTTAACCGAATTCACAGGCTGATGGGGTGGGCTCTCTTTGCTAAGTGCTATTAGCAAGTCTTTCTTCTCCCTGCCAGTCAAGTAATTCGCATCAACACAGACACTAGCTTTTAGATTTTCAGCTGCTACCAATTCCAAGGCTGGACTTTGTTTTACAGAGATACCACACAAATCCAAATAGTCCGAGGGTGAGAGCTGGCTTGCTCTACCCTGCATCCTTAAGCGTTTAGCCATAAAACTGTTCTGCTCTGAAACACCAGTAACTGAATCTGTCCTCAGACCCTGAAGCACAGACTGCTCACTCACAGAATTAGCATGGAGACAGTCCTGTCCCAACACCATTGTCTTCCCAACAAGCTGGCCACACACAGCCTCGTGGTTATAGGGCTGTTCAACTTTGTTAACAGCTTCTACTCCACCTGAGACCTTTTCAAAGCTGCCCACACTGGATCTCTCAAAAGGAAAGTCAGTGGATCCATTCACAACAGAAAATTTCTGGCTGTTAGGAACAGAAACTTCCTTGATTAAATCACTTTTACACCCTTCAGTTGCAGTAAACCGCTTGCACAGGCTACCATGAGGATTCCTTTCCCCAGGAGCTTTTCTAAGCAGCAATTCACCCATCTCAGAAATTCTGCCCTTCCCCGCTTCACCCAGGGCTTGCTCTAAAGGAACACTTCCCTGAGCCCCCAGAGACTTTTTCTGGGTCTTGCTTATATTGAGAATCACCTCTGGCGCATCAGGCAGATTCCTACACAATCCCCTTTCAGGCAAACCTATAGACTTTCTCAATAACAGGTTAGAAGCACTCTTCTTCCCTTGGCCATGAACAAGTTCAGGAATCTTTTCCTTCTTCTACAAGTTGTCAAACTGTTAGTAGGTAACACAATTAAATCACCTTTTTGCTCCCCTTGTGCCCTGGCTAGGATATCACCCTGATCAGACAGAGTTGCTACACCCTTTTCCAACCACACATTAGCAACTGGCAAACTACAAGCACCAGAATTGTCTGTTCTCTGGGATTTTGCTAAGACACTAACTGGATGCAACCTAGTTACAGTACCATTCTCCCCAGCAGACACAAACTTAGGACCATTCCCTTCCTGCGCTTTAGCTGTATTTACAACCAACTTCGAGACAACTGCATCACCCTCAACCATCACAGGCTGAAAGGCACCTTCTGTCTGCTCCACAGACACAGAAGAGCCGGAGACACATTCTCCTTCACCAGACACACAGCTTGGGATATCATTTCCCTTGTCCCAGCACACAGGGCTGTTCACAGACTACTGCTTGGAGACTGGGGTAGCTTCCTCCACAGGCAAGTCAACACCCCTGACCGACACAGGCACATTCCCTTCACTGTCACATTTCTCCACACAGGAAACAGGTAAGGGACAGGGACACTCATCTTCCACTATCCCTCCCTTCCCAAACTGCTGATTAGACAAAGCCATCAGCTCACAAGGCTGCCTAGGCTCCTCCAAACTTTCCCTACCAGGCACATTGCCTCTCCCAACAGATAAGCTGCTGCTTTTTTCACTACACTGAGCTACTTCCAGCAAATCACAGTTACCCATTTCAGGTTCACTTTTACAAGCTGCACTAGCCAACAATCCATTACCCATTACAGATCTACCCTCTTCTTCCTCAGTTAGGGCTTTAACCTGACCATCTACTTTAATCTGCTCCTGCGAAACATTTTCCTCATCCACGAGATCTTTCTGCTCTTGGTCTAACTCCAGATTCACTTCTGGGACATTAGACAGACATTCAGAAACTCCACTCACAGACACACTGCTTTTTGGCACAGACAAACCTTTGGAGCAACCCACCTCAGGCAAATCATTGCCCACAATAGACACAGGTTTAAGATCATTCCTCTCCTGTGACTGGCTACCTGGACTGAACAAAGCGTTAACATTTTCCCCAATTAAAAGATCTTTAGGCAATAACTTCCTGATGCCAGCTATCACTTCATGCTGAGCCCCATTCCACTCAAGGTGGATTCTGGCTAAAGGCACACGGACAGTAAACTCACAGAGGATCACAACATTCACACTCTGATTTGGTAAATAATCTTCCTCTTTGACCAGATCTGCTTTGACAAGAGTGATGTTAGAAGCCATAATTTGCCCTAAACAGCTTTTACCATTGACTTTCACACTCTCTATGAATTTTCCATTCCCACTCCCATACATAGCACTGGCACAATTTATGGGGCCACCCCCTACTGAACACACAGTAACAGCATTGACATAAAAAGTGGCATTGTTGGGGTACATTTGGTTACCCCCAGACAACTGCTCAGAGTTATACAACATACCAACATTGTTACAAACTGGACTTTCAAGAGGATACAGTCTCTGCTGTTCTTCCATTGCTTTTTTGACTTGGAGTTGGAGTCTAGCCGTCTCCTGTTGCATCTGTCGAGTTTTCTCCTCAGCAGCCAGCAGCTCCAGACGCCTCTTACGAGCTTTTTCTTCTCTCTTCGCAGCTTCTTTCTTTCTCTCAGCCGCCTCTTTCTCCATTCGAATTTCTGCCAGTTCTTGCTCATATTCAAACTGCAGGCTGTCTCTCAAGGCTTGCAGTTTCCTTGCTTTTCCTGATGCTTTCTGTCTCATGGTCACTGACCTTTAACCAACCAAACTCTCAATCCCAAAGTTAAAATTTGGATAGCGTGGGGTTCTGACCCAAAGCTTAATTGACCTGGTTCTGTGGATCCAAGCACGACTACGCCACTGTGATGATGCGGTTCTGGCGGGACCCAACTGAGAGTGCCAAATCAGGACCAATTGCTTAAACAGGGCAGTCACAGCCCTAGGCTGGGGTTTTTCCACCTCTAAGGCAAACCAAACCAGCCAGACAAAAGGGACTTCGGTCTCACCCCACCGGCTAACCACAAGTCACACAAGCAATTTCCTTAGACACTCCAGTCTCCCAGTATCACCACCAGTGCACTCGTCCTGGGGATGAATGATTATGAAAATCAACACCCCAATAAAAGAAAAAGGTTCTCTCGATCCCAAAGGACCAAGCCCCAAACCCAGGTCAATATACACATCAGATCTTACCCACAAATCACGCTGTTGCCAATCCTTTAGAATCTAAAATCTAAAGGTTTATTTATAAAGGGAAAAAGGTAGAGATGAGAGGTAGAATTGGTTAAAAGGAATCAATTACATACAGTAATGGCAAAGTTCTTAGTTCAGGCTTGCAGCAGTGATGGAGTAAACTGCAGGTTCAAATCAAGTCTCTGGAACATCCCCCGCTGGGATGGGTCATTCAGTCCTTTGTGCAGAGCTTCAGTTTGTAGCAAAGTCCCTCCAGAGGTAAGAAGCAGGATTGAAGACAAGATGGAGATGAAGCATCGGCCTTATATAGGCTTTTCCAGGTGTAAGAATCTCTTTGTTCTCACTGTGGAAAATCACAGCAAAATGGAGTCTGCAGTCACATCGACAAGTCTCTGCATACCTTGCTGAGTCACAAGGCGTGTCTGCCTTCTCTCCATGGGTCAATTGTGTAGCTGATGGTCCTTAATGGGCCATCAAGCAGGCTAAGCAGAGCTAACACCAGCTTGTCTGGGAGGCTTCCCCCAGAAGCACAGCACCAACTTGAAATACAGACAGCATAGAGCCAACATTCATAACTTCAACTAAAAATGATACAGACATACAGACCGCATAATTATAACCAGCAACCCATAACCTGGTCTTAGACACCTTATATGACCCCCTTTACCTAAGATTTGGTGCCACTACAGTACCTTGGTTGCAACCCATGTTCTATATGGTCCCAATTTATATCAATAACGTCACAATGATCAATAGCACTCTGGGGTCAAAATGCATCATCCATTTTAAACAGTGTATAGCAAAGCTGATCCAGGTCTGGCAATTTTAAGTACATGGATTGGTATTGCATGGAAACATTTTCTCTTCTAAAACTAGTGCCAATCTCTTTGTAACTACAAAAAGCAACCCTGAGGGTTTGTACTCAGGGCTTGATCTGACACTCACTGACTTCCATGGAAGCTGGATTGTTATTTGTATTACCATAGTGCCTAGAAGACCTAGTGATGGACCAGGACTCCCACGTACTAGAGCAAAAAAAGACAGTCCTCTGCAATAATGGCTTACAATCTAACATGCAGGGGTGATTGAAACCAAATTTCAAACACCTATATGCATACATTTTCACAGGATTTAGAGTCAGAGTTTAAGGCCAGAATGGACTGCCAGATCATCTAGTCTGACTTCCTGTATACCACAAGCCCCTACCCAACCACACTCACACCAAGCCAACAACCAGAATTAGACCAAAGTATTTACAGCCCTCAGGAGGAGGCTAAGCAGTTGTGTGCCCCAGGCAAAGAACAGGAGGGACTAAGGTACACATGTCCAGGGGCCCTTAAATGGCAGGGAATTGATTTGGTGAGATATACCAACAGGGCCAGCTCTGGGCACCAGCAAACCAAGCACGTGCTTGGGGTGGCACATTTTCAGGGGCGGCATTCTGGCGTTTTATTTTATTTTTTTTTGCACTTCGGGCGGCAAAATAAATACTTCCATGTCAAGTGAAGAGAAGGAAATAGGTGCTGGTACAATCTGTTCATCACCCTGCAGATCTTTTCCTCAGAGCCCTGTTCCCACAGTTATTCAGGAGGAGAATAGCCATTTGAGCTCCCTGCAGTTCTTTGATGTCTCAAGGGAGATCTGACCCTAGATGGAACTGCAAAAGCTGGATGTGAGCCCCACAGAGTATGTCTACACTGCAACTAAACACCCATAAATAGTTCAGATATTTAATATCAAATATTCTTAGCCTCCCTCAACTTCCACTTTGGTCACCATAGATTTTGTAGGATATACAGCTTTAGATGGATTTCTTTTCTTTTTTCTTTTATTTTTCCCCCAGTGGAAGGATTTTTATGATGTTGTCACTGCTTATATCTGCTAGACATGGGCCTGAACAACCCTGGACCTTGAGGAGGAGGATTGAATACATCCTTGGATCCAAATTTCATGAGTGGTTTCACCATTTTGATTCAGCTGATCACAACGAGAGAAGAGCTATTTAAGCTAAAGATGATATTGTTACAAGAACAAATGAATCTAAATTGTCCGCGAATAAATTTCGGCTGGAAATTAGAAGATGGTTTCTAACCATCAGAGGAGTGAGGTTCTGGAACAGCCTCCCAATAGGAAGTGTGAGGGCAAATAATCTAACTAGTTTTAAGATAGAGCTTGATAAACCTGGGTAGGATTATACATCAGGATTGCTTGTGATATTGTGGGGACAGGGCTCAGCAGCCCTGGGGGTCTATTCCAGTTCATGTCTTACGTTCCTAAAATCTCATGCTCCAGGGCTTCAGTAGATCCTTCAGCAGGAAGGGAATTTGTGTTCAATTTCATTTGTCTGTCTCCTTCCTCTGAAACATCAGAGATTTCTACAGCTGGAGATGGGACATTGGATGGAATGGACCGATACTCTGAGGTAGTACTAAAAATTTTCTCTCTCAGGTGCTTGGCTCTGGTGGGCCTTGTTCACATGCTCAGGGTCTAACCGATTACCATAGTTGGGGTCAGAAAAGAATTCCCCTCCACCCAGGTCATGTTGGGAGGGATCTTAAGAGTGTTTTGCTTTCCTCTGCAGCCTGGTGGTGTTGGTCACTTGCTAGGATCATCTTGGTACAGGGCTGGCTCTAGGGTTTTTGCCGTCCCAAGCAAAAAATGTTTTGGTTGCCCCCCCACCAGTGCCCTCCTCCACCCACAGCCCCTTCCACCCAAGCCCTGGGCTCTCCCCCCACTCCACCCCACCCCAGCCCTGGGCTCCCCCCCAACAGTGCTGACTCTGCCCGTTCCCCTCTCGCCTCCAGCCGGTCCGGTGCTGGCAGGGTCGGGGTAAGCAGTGGGGCTCCCGCCTCCAGGACCAGTCAGGAACTGGGAGGGCAGAGCCGGGGGGCCGCCCTGGCAGGGGGCTGAAGAGCCCGGGCAGGAGCCCCGCACAGCAGCACCCCACACTCTATGGCTCCACTGCTGCTTCTGCTTCTGGCTGCCCTGCTGCAGTCCCTGGGCAGCTTTGCCCAGCCCCAGCTGTGGCGCTGGGGGGGGGCCTACCCTATGGTACCTACAGGCAGCTCCATGTGCCCCGCGGGGCGGTCCCCAGCCTGAGTGTCCCTGGCTCGGAGCCTGCCTGGTCCAGCCACAAGGTGCAGGTGCTGCTCCCCCATGGCATGAACCGCAGCGGCCCCAGGATGCCCCCCCGTGCACAACACATTGCTGCTGCCAGGGCCAGCTCTAGGCTTTTGCCGCCCGAAGCGCGCAGACTAATGATTACAAGACCTTCCAGGAGCTGTTACACTCTATGGCGGACACTTTTGAAATACCTGGGGAAGTTGTTCAGGAAAAATCCATAAATTCTTGGAGATGTACATACCTTTCTTCCTGGACAGTTGGTGAGCAAGTGAGTAAGGGTGGGGAGAGCAAACGACAGAGGGAGCAGGGATGCAGTGAGCAGGGGGTGCGGCAGGGGGCAGAGCAATAGTGTTCAGTTTGTGAGAGTAGAAAGTTGGCATCCCTACTCCTGCTTCCTGGGTCCAGAGCCCCCTGACCTCTCAACTCTGCCCTTGCTCCACTAGTCCAACCTCAATGCAGCCACTGGGCTTCTGACTTGGCACAGCTCACCGACTCTAACTACAGCCTGACCCTTCAGTATGACACCAGTGCAGGCTAGAGCTTTAAGCCTTGACATGTGGCCTGCAGCAAGGATCCTGACAATAAATCCCTGAGTTGTCCCTGAACTCGAGCACTTCTTGAAGAGGTTTATTTGTATCCAGGAGTGGCTGAGACTAAGAGGGGCACATAGATGTCTCCAACAAAAAGAGTTTCAAGCAAGCGGTTCTCGCTTTTTGCATTCTCAAAGAAAGACTGGCAAATGATGTATTTTCTCAGAAATGTCCTCCTTACACAGGCACCTCATGTATCCATCATTAAGCAATGCCACTGCATTGCAAGAGAGCCAGTTTTCAAACCTAGGAGAGTTTAGCTCCACCATAAAGACTGAACCCAATATAAGGGAAGTCTCACAAGAAAAAATGCTTTAAAAACAGGTTAAGGGTTTGTTTTGTTTTTTAAAGGAGGTAAAAAGACTAACTACAACTATCTAACTAGTACTAAAACATCCCTTAGGAACTATTTACACTAAAAAGGTTAGTCACACAGTGAGCAAGAGACACAGACGTTGCTAGAATTCAGATTCATAACCATGGGCAGTAAGAAGGAACGGAGGGACAATTGAGGTCCCCCTGCCCTTTGTGAACTCCCAAGGCCAAGGGCATGAGAAAAACAAGGGCATGGGAAGAGCCCCAACAGGCAGTGCTATCCAAAAGAATCTGATCTTGAACACAAAGTGCACATATTCCAAGAGTAGAATATATATATGAACAATCAAAGTAGTAAGACTTTTCCTCAACTTTTTTTCAAATAGAAAGAAGTAAAAAGAGAATGTGTGTGAGGGAAACAATTTCCTTTAGATTTTTTACTCTCTCACTAACTCTTTTCCAGTGGTGGGAAAAACAAAAAAGAAGTTTTAAAAGCAAGAGGAACCCCCCATTTTTCCAAACTTTTTTGCTTCCCTCCTCCGCCCATCTTTTCCAGTTTAAAAATATGGGGAAATAACTGCAAACCAAATTTGTATTGTTCTCAACATGGTAAACCTCAGAGATATGAACACCTCAGGAATGGAGGTTGTTCATAACTCTGAAATGTTCATAACTCTGAACAAAACATTATGGTTGTTCTTTCAAAAGTTTGCAACTGCACATTGATTTAATTCAGCTTTGTAACTCTACTATGCAGAAGAAAAATGCTGCTTTTAACCATCTTAATTTAAATGAAACATGCACAGAAAGTTTTACCTTGTCAATTTTTTTTTAAAACTTTCTCTTAATTTTTTTCAGAGTTTACATTTAACACAGTACTGTATTGTATTTGCTTACCTCCCCCCTTCCCCAATGTCCGCTGCTGCCTGATTGCATACTTCTGGTTCCAAATTAGGTGGTGTGTGGTTGACTGGTCAGTTCATAACCCTGGTGTTCATAACTCTGAATTTTTTCATTTTACAGTAGAATGTCATTTTGTTTTGAAGTTTATCAAAAAATTTCAAATTAAAATGTTTCACTCAAAAAAAATTGTGGGGGGAAAAAAAAAATCCAGTTTTTCCCTACCAGCTATACTCAAGCACTTTCGCCTTGTTGGGCTAATTTTCAGCTATTGACTTCTGAGAGATTCCTGGTTCAGTATTTCTAGCTTAGTGGGCCGATGCCAAGGGACAGATTGCTGTGACATCACTGGTTCAGTATATCTCGTTGCCCCATTTGGTTTCAAGGCACAGGTGTCGGTGATCCCATTGGCTCTCAGCACTTGTCATTTGCTGGGCTGATGTCTTTGCACAGTCCTGTGTAAAGTTATTGGCTCAGCTCCTCTAACGTACTGGAATTATGCGAGAGACAGGGTCTCCCTGAAGTTACTAGGTCAGTAGACACTAATCTTTTGCTTTCCAGTCCCACTGAATTTATTTGCTCAGAGTAATTTGTGAACAGTATTTTTATAGACAAAAAATAAAAATTTAGGTAAATGTAATAATTCCTCATATAAATCCGAAAATTTATTTATTCATGTTCAAAAGACCAAATTGGAGGAAAAATAACAGCAATGAATACTTTATCTGGTTGTGGTAAGGGGAAATGGCAAACAGTGCAACAGGCTGTATTAGTGGAGGGAAAGAACCCAAAGCAAGAGATGGTACAGAGAACCTTTTGAAAACTAGGTAATTCTCTGACAGATGATTGACATAAGGCAGTTGATTAATTTCTAGGGTGTGGCAGTAGGTAGTGGCAGGGTTTTCTGCTACTGTGAAACAGAAGAGCTCAGGACTGACACCACTCCAGAGGCCCAACCAGTCTTCCTTCCCTGCTTCCGGCAACTCTTCTTCAGCCTCTTGCATCCACTCCCACTTTGACCATGTTGTTCCGTTAATACTTGGAATGTAATGCTGGAAAAGAATTGTGAAGGAAGCCAGAAGCAAGGAGGTAGCTGGGAAGAATTAGTGAATGAGCTGGAGGACTACAGGGAGGAGGACTGTTTGGTACTTTTGAGGGGCTGAGGAAGATACTATGGGAGGGGCCTCATTTTGTTGCTAAAAGGGAGCAGGTGGTCTGAGGGACGCAACATCTTTTTATTTATATAGCTCTTAAAATAACACATGAATCAAAAACAGATTTGTATTCTATTCGGGTTCTTATATTGACCTCCTCATTATAGTATCTCTGCACTGCATTGCAAGTTTTGACTAATACCTACCACATGGAACACATTTTCTCTCAATCTCCTCCCCAGGCCCAGGGGGAGAACTGTGAGAGAGGGTTGCTGCTGTTGTTTTAATAATGTTTATATATACACCTGTGAAACTTGGGGTTCAGACCAGACCAGTAAGGGGTTGCATTACCACTTGCCCTGCAGTTCTGGGTAACAAACACTATGCTGCTATGGTTTACAGCCTGACACCATCAGCCAGCCTACAGGCATGCAGGTCACACCCTGGTTTCCACTGCCCAGTTACTTTTTGTAGAATGACACCAACAGACTCTCAGTTCCAAATTTCCACAGAACCATCTGCCCCGCAATGTCCAGCCCTCATACTGACCATTCACAGAAGTTCTGCTCTTTTAAAGAGAGTCAGTACACTACAGCTTATTATCTTGACCTGGATAAAACACATCCTTCCCTTCAAACCCAGCACTGAGTTGGGTTATAATAAAAATAAAACAAGTTTATTAACAAAAGATACCAAGTAGAAGGAATAGATAGAAATGGTTACAAACAAATACAAGTAAAAACCATTTCTAAAACTCAACTTAATCTGCTATAGTTCTTGTTCAAGATGGTTTCCCTACTGTCAGCAACTTCCCCAGCGTGACCAGCTATTCCAGCCAGGATCCATCCTTACAGCATCAAAATGCTGGTGTCTTTCATCACTCAAGAGATGGATACTCCAAAGTCATTCAGCAATTCCTTATATTCCCAAAGTTTATCTTTGACTTAAAAGTCAGGAAGCCCTGCTGGGGACTCAGCTTGGCCCTGTTTTCTGTGTCTTCCAAGGAGCCAAATGCCATGTTCATTTTACAGTCTCTGATTTTACAATACAAATGGTTTCCTGTAGTCTCCAATGCAAATGAATAGTCAATTCTCCATGTTCCTGGTAACGCCTAGCTCAATTTGCCACTAAGCCAGAGCTGTTTGCCTTCCTGGGTGTCTGGAAAAAAATTGTTTGCCTCCTTTGTCTGTTTACAGTCTCCAAAACATAATATTGGAGAGTATCCATAATTTCACCTACAGCACTGTTACAAACATTTCACAGTGATATTAATAACCAGTGTGGTGTTAGTTTTCAAATGATATATATTACCTGACACCTTTTAAATAAATATCAGGACAACAGTGCGTGAGTTGTATAGAGCTGGTCAGGCCAGCTGAGTTTTACTGTTACAAGCAGGGGGCCCTTTGCCATCTGGCATTGGGGTGCTCTCAGGTCACACTACCATGTTATGCATTTTAATTACTGAAGGCCAGGTCAAAAAATGTGGACCTTGGACTAAGAGGTAGGAGGGTTCAGCCTGTTCTTAGATCCTGTCAAATTTTGGTGCAGAGTCTTGGACTAGTCCCCACGAAAGCACCATCTCTTACACAGACCAGTTTTACCCTTACAATAGATAGTTCCTTTGTGTATGAGAAGCAGTGTTGTCAACTGTGGTCCTCATCCTGGAGCTATAAGTGATTTTTTAAGATACCGTGGGCCCAGGTTATGGAATGTCCTGAAGACAAGGACCAAGACCTTGAATTTGACTCTATATTCTTTAGGGAGCCATTATAATAAGGCTTAACAAAAATAAAAACCCTCTTTTATCCACTTTCCCCCGCAAAAAGGAGACACTGGATCAGATCCTAACCAGGTATAAACTGGCACAGCTCCAATGACTTCAAAGAGAACTGGTGCGATGCAGAAAAGTAATGTAAAGGTATGATGTTAATATGGATTAGGACATCACAATACATTATCAAATGGAAATCATCGTCTAACTTAACAATTCTCAACAGCTCTCTTATACACAGTTGCTTAATGTTAAAATGTTGGTTTCTATAGTAGCCCTAATTAAGCATCACATGCCATGTATACATTATGAAATGTTTCAGGAGGTCCCCTTATCTCATAAATTACATTCTCTCAGAGGAAAAAGCGTCCATCCTTAATCTAGTCTTCCACTAACAGAACAGTGTCTTTCCACTAAAGTTTAGAAGACAGATCGTTACTACCAGACTGTGCAATATCCAAGAATTCACTTTTCTCTATGTCCAGAGGAAGGTCATACAGAACATGGAGCACACATATTTGAGATTGGCATATATTAAATATTTCCAGTACATCTTCAATAGATTTTGCATCCTTGTGTCAGAACAGTGATTTATGGGACAACCTCTTTTGGAATTTAAATTTTATACATTCATCATTCCCACCACCATCTATTTTGAGCACATATTTCTGGAGTGATATGTTCTATGAATTAAATGAAACATACACATTTGGAGCCTTCCACTGATGGAGACTGGAATATGTAACTAAGCTAAAACAATTGTTCATTCAAATCTCTTTCCCATTTAACAGTAGCTTTTATTTCCTTGCATTTGGTATATACAACATAAATTGATATATTATTGATAAATTCTCTCTCTGTTCAAAGTTGATATTCTAGAGGACTGAATTCAGGGTACTCTAGTTTCTCAAGTTAGTTATCTTTCAGTAAGCTCCTTTTCTGGGGTCAGGAGAGAAAAGATTAACGCTCTACGGTACAGAACACAGACGAGCAACTATGCTTGTCCTCGGTGTTCTAATGGTTAACGAGGAGAGCACTTGGTCAGACCCCTATCTGAAATATTATGTACAGTATTGGTCACTGTACCACAGGAAAGATAAAATTGGCTTGGAGAATGCACTCAAATAATTTTCCTTTCCAGGGCCCAATACAAAGTCCTCTGTCAGTTAAGTTGTTGACCAGTAGAAAATCATCAAGTGACCAAATCCAACAATGCACCATAAAGAAAATCTGAAACTGACCACATGCCTTCTTAGGTCTTTTTAATACAACCACTATCTGGAATGGTTTCTGGAGAGACCTCCTCTACCAAAACACACTGTGCTTTTGTACATAGGGCCATGGCAGATGGCAGCAATGGACTTTTCACTTAATCGTCGTTCCTGTGGTAGATTGTAAACTTGTTGTCATGGGGTCCCTTAGGGATGCAGTGCTTTCTATAGGGAGAGAGAATGAAACAACAGGATTTATATGGAGTAGAGGCTCCAGGAGTTCCAACCACCTTTCTGGCAGCCTATAAAAACTTATACTTACCGTTAGGTAAGGATGGCTAGGCATCAGGTTTCTTCCCAGATGCTGTGATTAACTCTTCAACATCTATATGAAGCGGAAAGCATACATCAGGCTTCTGGCTGAATTTAAGACGTGTTTCTTGCCTCAGACAAGAATCTGATAGATTACACCGGGGTCGGCACCTTTCAGAAGCGATGTGCCGAGTCTTCATTTATTCACTCTGATTTAAGGTTTCGCGTGCCAGTAATACATTTTAATGTTTTTAGAAGGTCTCTTTTTATAAGTCTATAATATATAACTAAACTATTGTGGTATGTAAAGTAAATAAGGTTTTTAAAATGTTTAAGAAGCTTCATTTAAAATTAAATTAAAATGCAGAGCCCCCTGGACCAATGGCCAGGACCCGGACAGTGTGAGTGCCACTGAAAATCAGCTCATGTGCAGCCTTTGGCGCACATGCCATAGGTTGCCTACCCCTGGATTACGCTGTCTTTCCTAATGCCTTAATATTCTCCAAGGGAAATTGTTTGGCATATTCCTCAGCCAGGACTCCAGGTTTTTACTAACAATTTCAGAATCAAAGTCCCTGTCCAGAAAGTGAGTCCCTTCCTCTAAGCTACAAAGGGCACAGGGCCTACAAGAGGGGTCCCCTTTGGATGAGCCTGCGCTGCCTCCCAATAATAACTGCAATGAGGGCAGAAAAGAACTTGGAGCCAGCTATGGAATATGATCCAAGGAACTTCCAGGCTCCCCAATCTCGCCCTGCCTTGATGGAGAAGGGGGAAAAGAGAATAGGGTAGACAGTTGCTGGGAAGAGCACTGGGCTGATGCTGACTGAGTAAACGAGGAGGAGGAGGAGAGAACCCTCTTCCAGCCTCGACTTCTTGGAAGACTTAAGTTCTGCTGGGGATGGGGATCCTCACCCCCCACCATATTTCTCAAAGTAACAGGCCTGACAAGAAGCCCCACAGGTGATCACTTTTGGGGGTGCAGAACATTGGAAATGTTGCTCCCCTAAGGCAGAGGAAAGCATATATTGCCCAAGAAAGAAAATCTGGCACAAAGATAGAAGGGGCCAAGCTCCAGAGCCCTTTGGAATGGTTTGAATCGCCTTTGGAGTTAGCAGGAAATGAGATACAGCCTAAGTGTCTCAGACTGAAGAAGAGACTAGGAGCTAGAAAATGACAGTAAAAATGATATTGTGGGGCTTCATGTTTATTTTATCTCAAGTATTTTCATTTCAAATTTGCTTATTTAACAAGTGAGATGATGGGATTTCTAAATGCCAGTTCTGCAGACTTGGAATCTGAAAGTCAAGCTATGCTCTTTTTGACTGACATCACCATCAGTAGTAAAGATTGAACATGCCAAGTTGCATGCCAAGTACAGCCCCATTATATTCTGTGGGCATGCACAGGTGTAACTAATGGCAGAAATTTCTTTTGCAATTGGAATTTAATTTGTTTGATGATGCACAAAGCAGAGTGGGAGAGCGGTCTAAGTAACTGAGCACTGGGCTGTCAGCCAGCTTCCCCGGGCACTAACTTTGGCGCTGGAACTAATTTGTTGCATGGCATTGAGCAAATCATTTAACTACTCTACCTCAGTTTCCCATTCTGTAAAATGCATCTTTCCTGGGGAGCTCCAAGTGTTACATTTTCAAAATGGTGTACTAATA
Organism: Mauremys mutica; assembly: GCF_020497125.1. Taxonomy (NCBI): domain Eukaryota; kingdom Metazoa; phylum Chordata; order Testudines; family Geoemydidae; genus Mauremys; species Mauremys mutica. Next base: position 202,910,568 of record NC_059072.1, on the reverse strand, counting down.
GCTAAAGTGCTAAGCAGTAGTGTTCTTATTGCCTTAAATACTAATCAAATATTGGTAAATGTTAACATTTCAGAAGCGATACTATCAACAATAGTCATAAAAAAATTTGAAAACCTTAATTGGAAATGTATTTCTTAATTCACCGGTTCTACTATTCTTTATCATCGTCTATCAGTAATGCCTAAATGTTATAATGGGCCTGTAAGATGATGTGTTCAAGGAGAATACTAAGCCTTTCACATTGCAGTAGGACAAACCACAAAAAAGGAAGGAAACTGAGTTGTCTGCTGGGAGACTTCTTGTGGTTTTAGAGCCTTTTAATGTGATAAATAAAAAATCCTTGCGTCAAGTGAATCTGTAGCAATTCATTATTACAAATACTACTAAATGATGTAAGCTTAAGTTCAAGCAACAGAAAATGACCAAGCTCTACTTTAAACTAAGCAGAATTCTCAAACACTATTGAATAATGGAGATCAGCAGTTTTTTTTCCTTAACCTTTTTTTTTTTTTTAGTACTCACTAAAAAGTTAGATATTGGTAACAGATATTCTAAACTCTCACAGCACCTTACAGACTTTTGCATAAGATGCGTGAGATCTCTTCACCCACAAAATCACAGCTATCTTCAGAACACACAGTAATGATAGAGGTTTACATGAGACTTTGAATGCCTCTGCTATACACTCCTTTATTCCTCAGTAGGCTCTGTTCACATCCAATTTATACATTTCTACATTATCAAGAGACTGTTTCTATTCGCACCACAAAGAATCTTATGTTCTTTTGAAAATAACTGTCTCCAAAGAACTGGGTGGAGGTTATGGACTACTGCACCTTCATATTCTGATGGTACACAGGGTCTTGTGGATAGCATTTCTTTATTTTAATTTACTTTGGGCAAAGGATAAACTTGTCCCAGGTACAGTAATTGAGTTCTATTGAATATCTTTCCCTGACTATCTCAACTACTAATTTTCTGAGGTGGTTCAATCACAGGTAAGGGTCAACCCTGAAAAGCATCCTGTGGCAGGAGAAGGGCTATAATTTGCCCAGACTTGTGAAATGTAAAATCAAAAGATGCTTTGGGGGTGGGATATTTTTCCAAAGAATCCCAGCCTTAGCCTTTCAACTCTCAGGAAAGGGAGCAATGGCCTCCTCATAACATGTAAACTCTGTGCTAGAATCTGGAGAAGCAGCAGCTTCACAAGGAATGCCTGCTGAGATAATGTAGTTTGAAGATTCTTTCACTGGATGGAGGGAGGACTTTTGCCCTTGTCTGAAGTCTCAGTGGCTGCTTTGTCTCTATGCTCCCCAAAGTGCTTACCAACAGAATATTTGGAAGGATATATGATGTTAGCCTGCAATTCCAATTTCTTCAGATGGAGCCATAGTTGCCCCTTCAACATATCTTTGGACGTTTTCAACATACAACAAATCAGAGCCAGGGGAAGCATCAGTCCTGAAAAAGCTGCTGGAGAAATCTTTAAAGTAAATTTTATACAGGGTAGGTATGGGGTGGTTTGGGGTTTTTTTTTTTGTATGTGCTCACAATGGCCTCCCATGTAAGACTTCACAGTTAGACACTACAGCTAATACTCTGAGGGCTGAGGCTGTGGTATCTGAGGCCTGGTCTACACTAGGCGTTTAAATCGGTTTTAGGAGCCTAAAACCGATTTAACGCCACAACCGTCCACACTAGGAGGCACCTTATATCGATTTTAATGGCTCTTTAAATCGGTTTCTGTACTCCTGCCCGACGAGAGGAGTAGCGCTAATATCGGTATTAACATATCGGAATAGGGTTAGTGTGGCCGCAATCGACGGTATTGGCCTCCGGGAGCTATCCCACAGTGCACCACTGACCGCTCTGGACAGCATTCTCAACTCGGATGCACTGGCCAGGTAGACAGGAAAAGCCCCGCGAACTTTTGAAATTCATTTCCTGCTTCCCCAGCGTGGAGATCTCATCTCATCAGCACAGGTGACCACGCACAGCTCATCTGCACAGGTAACAATGCAGTCTCCTGAGAATCGAAAAAGAGCCCCAGCATGGACCGCTCGGGAGGTAATGGATCTGATCGGTATATGGGGAGAGGATTCAGTGCTAACAGAACTGCGTTCCAAAAGACGAAATGAAAAAGTATTTGAAAGAATTTCTAAGGCTATGACGGATAAAGGCCACAGCAGGGACTCCGTGCAGTGCAGAGTGAAAGTTAAGGAGCTCAGACAAGCCTACCAGAAAACCAAAGAAGCAAACGGAAGGTCCGGGGCAGGTCGAAAAACATGCCGCTTCTATGATGAGCTGCATGCAATTTTAGGGGGCTGCGCCACAAGTACCCCACCCCTGACCGTGGATTCCGAGGTGGGGGTTGTAATCTCTGCCATGTCTGAGGATTATGCAGACGGGGAAGATGAAGAGGAAGAAGAAGAGGAAGACCTCGCAGAGAGCACACAGCACTCCGTGAACCCCAGCAGCCAGGAGCTTTTTATCACCCTAACGGAATTACCCTGCTCCCAGCCCTCACAAGCAACTATTCCAGAGAATGACGCCCTGGAAGGGAGCTCTGGTGAGTGTACCTTTGCAAATAGCAAACAGTGTTTTTTAAGCAAGCCTTTTTTAATGATTGATTTGCCCAGAGGACTTGGGATGCATTCGCAGACAGTATAGTTACTTAGAAAAGTTTGTTAACATGTCCGGGGATTGAGAGGAAATCCTCCAGGGACATCTCGATGAAGCGCTCCTGTAGGTACTCCAGAAGCCTTTGCAGAAGGTTTCTGGGCAAGGCATCCTTGTTCCGCCCACCATGGTAGGACACTTTACCATGCCATGCATGTAGCAAGTAATCAGGTATCATTGCATGGCAAAGCATCGCATCGCATTCTTGACTGCTGGCATTCAAGAAGCATCCGCTCTTTATCTTGTTCTGTTATCCTCAGCAAAGTGATATCGTTCAGGATAACCTGGTTAAAAATCAGGAATTTAAGTAAGGGGGGTGGCCATTTTTCTACTGGGTTCGTGGAATGCAGCAGCTTAAAAAAAACACTTTCCTGCACGTAGCGAAGCGGGGGGAGGGGAGGAGTGAAATGCCGATGATCTTTTCTGTTTGGTCACCGGCGAGGCGATCTTCCCCAAGCTACCGGACAAGCAGTGGGTGGGGGGGAGGGGGAAGGTTGTTGATTAGCAGGGAGCTAGCGTGGTATTAGCCATGCGTTGGGGGGGGAGGGGTAAATCACTGAGACAGTGGCTTACCATGGCCGCATGCAAGCTGAATCCTGATGCCTGGACCTGTGTCTGAGATCTGTAACCCAAGAGCTGCAAGCAGGCACTATTAAGATGAAAAATGCGACCTTGTAGGGAAATCACATGTGCTATGTAAGGTGAATAGTGCTTTTCACTGTGAAAGAGTATAACCATTGTTCTGTAAAATGTATCTTTCTAAATATTTATCTCCCTCATGTAGCTGCAAATTTTTCAAGCGTCCCTCCTCCATCCCAAAGGCTAGCACAGATAAGGCGGAGGAAAAAGAAGACGCGAGATGAGATGTTCTCGGATATTATGGAAGTTACACGCAATGAAAGAGCTCATCTGAATGAGTGGAAGGACGTGGTTTCAAATTACAGGAAAGAGGCCAGTGAACGTGAGGACAGGAGGGATGAACGTGAGGACAGGAGGGACAACCGAGATGAGAGGTGGCGGCAGGAAGACCGGCAGGAAAATCAGCGGTGGCGGCAGGAAGATCAGCGGTGGCGGGATGCAACTCTGGGGCTGCTGCGTGATCAAACTGACATGCTCCGGCGTCTTGTGGAGCTTCAGGAACGGCAGCAGGATCACAGAGTGCCGCTGCAGCCCCTGTATAACCACTCTCCCCCCTCACCATGTTCCTTAGCCTCCTCACCCAGACGTGTAAGAACGCGTGGGGGGAGGCTCTGTGCACCCGCCCACTCCACCCCCGTGGACAGCCCAACCAGAAGGATGCCGTTACTCTGAATTATTTTTTAATGGCCTTCTCCATCCCTCCTTTCCTCCTCCCAAAGCACACCCTTACTTCTCTCCCTCTTTTTATAATGAATCAATAAAGAATTCATGCTTTTTAAATGAGAGTGACTTTATTTGCATAAGTAAGCAGTACTCGAAGGGGGAGGGGGAGTTGCTTACAGGGACTGAGTCAATCAAGGGGGTTGGGTGTTCATCAACAAACACAGCAGTCACACTGTACCCTGGGCCATTGATGAAGCTCGTTTTCAAAGCTTCTCTGATGCGCACCGCTTCCTGGTGTGCTCTTCTAATCTCCCTGGTGTCTGGCTGCGCGTAATCAGCGGCCAGGTGATTTGCCTCAGCCTCCCACCCCGCCATAAAGGTCTCCCCCTTACTCTCACAGAGATTGTGGACAATACAGAAGCAGCAATAACATAGGGGACATTGGTTTGGCTGAGGTCTGAGCGAGTCAGTAATGTGCGCCAGCGCGCCTTTAAACGGCCAAATGCACATTCCACCACCATTCTGCACTTGCTCAGCCTGTAATTGAACAGATCCTGACCACTGTCCAGGCTGCCTGTGTATGGCTTCATGAGCCATGGCATCAAGGGGTAGGCTGGGTCCCCCAGGATAACGACAGGCATTTCAACATCCCCAACTGTTATTTTCTGGTCTGGGAAGTAAGTCCCTTGCTGCAGCCGTTTAAACAGAGTAGTGCTTCTGAATACGCGAGCGTCATGAACCCTCCCTGGCCATCCCGCGTGGATGTTTGTGAAACGTCCCTTGTGATCCACCAGTGCTTGCAGCACCATTGAAAAGTACCCCTTCCGGTTTACGTACTGGGTGCCCTGGTGCTGCGGTGCCAAGATAGGGATATGGGTTCCATCTATCACCCCCCCACAGTTAGGGAATCCCATTGCAGCAAAGCCATCCACTATGGCCTGCACGTTTCCCAGAGTCACAACCTTTCGTAGCAGCAGCTTAGTGATTGCTTTGGCTACTTGCATCACAGCAGCCCCCACAGTAGATTTTCCAACTCCAAATTGATTCCCGACTGACCGGTAGCTGTCTGGAGTTACAAGCTTCCACAGGGCTATCGCCATTCGCTTCTCTACTGTGAGGGCTGCTCTCATCTTGGTATTATGGCGTTTCAGGGCAGGGGCAAGCAAGTCACAAAGTTCCATGAAAGTGCCCTTATGCATGCGAAAGTTTCGCAGCCACTGGGAATCGTCCCACACCTGCAACACAATGCGGTCCCACCAGTCAGTGCTTGTTTCCCGGGCCCAAAATCGGCGTTCAATGGATAGAATCTGCCCCATTACCATCAGGATCTCCAAAGCGCCGGGGCCCGCGGTTTGAGATAATTCTGTGTCCACGTCCTCATCACTGTCATCGCCGCGCTGCCGTATCCGCCTCCTCCTCGCCTCGGTTTGAAGGTCCTGGTTCAGCATATACTGCACGAGAGTGCGCGAGGTGTTTAAAACATCCACGATTGCGGTATGGAGCTGAGCAGGGTCCATGCTTGCTGTGCTATGGCGTCTGCACGGTTCACCAAGCAAAAAAGGCGCGAAACGGTTGTCTGCCGCTGTCAGGGAGGGAGGGAGGGAGGGGTGAGGCTGTACCCAGAACCACCCGCGAAAATGATTTTTGCCCCATCAGGCACTGGGATCTCAACCCGGAAATGCCAAGGGGCGGGGGAGGCTGCGGGAACTATGGGATAGCTACGGGATAGCTACCCACAGTGCAACGCTCCAGAAATCGACGCTAGCCTCGGACCATGGACGCACACCACCGATTTAATGTGTTTAGTGTGGCCGCGCGCACTCGATTTTATAAAATCTGTTTTACAAAACCGGTTTATGCAAATTCGGAATAGTCCCGTAGTGTAGACGTACCTTGAATTTAGTCTGAGTGATGTCGTATTCTCCGGTTTATGAGTTGGCACGAATACCATCTCCACTGGCATAACTATGACCTTTTTAGTAAGGAGTCTGGAGTAAGCTTAACATTAAGCAGAGTAATGAAGACATTTGAGTCCTTAGGAATACATAGGTCTTGATAGGGAATTCCCACTCCATCTTAATCCCATCCTTATAAACCAAGAAAGAAGGAATTACACAGCCCTTCAACCTTGCAAGGTTCTTTATTTCATTTTAATTTGGAGGGAGGAAGAATTGATGTTTCATTTTCTAAAACTAAAAGCACCTGAGAAGTTAGTGCTTTATTTGTGCTTAATTCTGGGAAAACTTAATTCAGAGTCCAGAGTATTTCACTGTAAATCACAGATTTAGAGATTTCTCTGCATCAGAGGAAAAGACGGTTACTCACCTGTAGTAACTGTTGTTCTTCGAGATGTGTTGCTCCTATCCATTCCAGTTAGGTGTGCGCGCCGCGCGTGCACGGCATCTCGGAACTTTTTTACCCTAGCAACTCCGGCGGGCCGGCTGGGCGCCCCCTGGAGTGGCGCCGCTATGGCGCTAAATATATACCCCAGCCGGCCCGTCCGCTCCTCAGTTCCTTCTTGCCGGCTACTCCGACAGTGGGGAAGGAGGGCGGGTCTGGAATGGATAGGAGCAACACATCTCGAAGAACAACAGTTACTACAGGTGAGTAACCGTCTTTTCTTCTTCGAGTGATTGCTCCTATGCATTCCAGTTAGGTGATTCCCAAGCCTTACCTAGGCGGTGGGGTCGGAGTGAGACGTGGCGGAGTGTAATACCGCGGAGCCGAAGGCTGCGTCGTCTCGAGACTGTTGCACCAACGCGTAGTGGGAGGTGAAGGTATGGACCGAAGACCAGGTGGCCGCTCGACAGATGTCCTGGTTGGGGACATGGGCCAGGAAGGCGGCCGACGAGGCATGCGCTCTCGTGGAGTGAGCGGTGAGGCGGCAAGGCGGCACGCGAGCAAGATCGTAGCAGGTCCGGATACACGCAGTGACCCAAGAGGAAATCCGCTGGGAGGATATCGGCTCGCCCTTCATGCGGTCAGCAACCGCTACGAACAGCTGGGGCGAACGCCGGAATGGTTTAGTCCGCTCGATGTAGAAAGCGAGCGCCCTGCGGACGTCGAGGGTGTGCAGCTGTTGCTCCCGAGGTGAGGCATGCGGCTTCAGGAAGAACACCGGGAGGAAGATCTCCTGGTTGAGGTGGAAGGCTGACACCACCTTTGGGAGGAAAGCCGGATGAGGTCGAAGCTGCACCTTGTCCCCGTGGAAGACGGTGTATGGCGGACCAACCGTCAGAGCGCGGAGCTCAGACACTCATCTCGCTGACGTAATGGCGACGAGGAAGGCCGTCTTCCAGGAGAGGTAGAGCAGAGAGCACGTGGCCAAGGGCTTGAAAGGAGGACCCATCAGCTTGGCCAGCACGAGGTTCAAATCCCAGGTCGGGGCAGGACGCCGCACAGGTGGGTACAAGCGGTCCACGCCTTTAAGGAAGCGGGAAACCATTTGGTTGGAGAAGATGGACCGACCTTCCACGGATGGACGAAAGGCGGACACTGCTGCCAGGTGAACTCTCAAGGAGGAGACCGCAAGACCTTGCTCCTTAAGGTACCAGAGGTAGTCCAGGATGGTAGGGACAGGGACCACGAACGGATTGAGGCCTCGCTGGTCACACCAGAGCGCGAACCGCTTCCATTTCGCCAGATAGGTGGAGCGAGTGGAAGGCTTTCTACTCTCTAGGAGGACTTGCTGAACTGCCACTGAACAGTCCCTCTCTGCGTGGGTCAACCACTCAGGTACCAAGCTGTAAGATGGAGGGACTGCAGGTTCGGATGGTGGAGTCTGCCGAAGTCCTGAGTAATGAGGTCCGGCCACAACAGGAGGGGGATGGGATCCCGAACGGAGAGCTCGAGCAGCAGGGAGTACCAATGCTGCCTCGGCCAAGCCGGAGCTACGAGAATGATGGTGGCTCTGTCCCTCCGCAGCTTCTGAAGCACTCGGTGAACGAGCGGGAACGGAGGGAAGGCGTAGAGTAGGCGATCCTTCCAGGGATACAGGAAGGCGTCCGACAGGGAGCCCGGCGAGTGACCCCGGAATGAGCAAAACAGGTGACACTTCCTGTTTTCCTTGGACGCGAATAGGTCTACTTGGGGAAACCCCCACCTCTGGAAGTTCGTGTGTACGACATCTGGATGGAGGGACCACTCGTGAGAGAGGAACGACCTGCTGAGATGGTCGGCCAGCGTGTTCTGCACTCCCGGAAGAAAGGACGCTTCTAGGTGAATGGAGTGGGTCACGCAGAAGTCCCACAGGAGCATCGCTTCCTTGCAGAGGAGGGAGGAGCGGGCTCCGCCCTGCTTGTTCACGTAGAACATTGCTGTTGTATTGTCCGTGAACACCGTCACACAGCGGCCTTTCAGGTGGGTGCAGAAGGTGCGACAGGCTAGACGGATCGCTCGCAGCTCGCGTACATTGATGTGGAGAGCGAGCTCCTGCGGCGACCACAGACCTTGGGTGTGAAGGTCGCCCAAGTGAGCCCCCCAACCGAGCGCTGAGGCATCCGTGGTCAGCGTGGCGGACGGGCGAGGCGGATGGAACGGGACTCCCGCACAAACGACCTGCGGGTCTAGCCACCAGTTGAGGGAGTCAAGGGTCGGCCTGGAGACTGTGACCACCATATCGATGGGATCGCGATTCGGTCGGTACACCAACGCGAGCCAAGACTGAAACGGGCGGAGGTGGAGCCGCGCGTACGCGGTGACATACGTGCAGGATGCCATGTGGCCTAGGAGGCGGAGGCAGGAGCGCACCGTCGTGGTCGGGAAGGAGACGAGGTCCCGGATGATGGAGACCATGGTCTGATGTCGAGATTGTGGCAGGCAAGCTCGGGCTATCACGGAGTCGAGGACCGCTCCAATGAACTCCACCCGCTGTGACGGAACCAAAGTGGACTTCTCGGCGTTGATGAGAAGCCCGAGCCGTCGGAAGAGGGACAGGATGTCTGTCAACTGGCCCATCACCAGCTGTTGAGACTGACCGCGAACCAGCCAGTCGTCGAGATACGGGTAGACATGTATCCGACGACGGCGGAGGGCTGCGGCAACCACCGCCATGCATTTGGTGAACACCCGCGGTGCGGTGGAGAGGCCGAACGGCAACACGGCGAACTGGTAGTGGGTGTTGTTGACCACAAACCGGAGGTAACGTCGGTGAGGAGGATAAATCGCGACATGGAAGTAGGCGTCCTTCATGTCGAGGGCGGCAAACCAGTCTCCCGGATCCAGAGAGGGAATGATGGTCCCCAAGGTAACCATGCGAAACTTGGGCTTGAGCAGGAACTTGTTCAGCTCGCGAAGGTCCAGGATAGGACGTAGCCCCCCTTTCGCTTTGGGGATGAGAAAATAGCGGGAGTAGAATCCCCTGCCCCGCCTGTCTTGAGGCACTGCCTCTATGGCACCCACGCTCAACAGAGTCTGGACCTCCTGTAAGAGGAATTGCTCGTGAGAGGGGTCCCTGAAGAGGGACAGGGAGGGTGGGTGGGAAGGCGGGGGTGAAACAAATTGAAGGCGGTATCCCGACTGGACTGTCTGAAGTACCCAGCTGTCTGTTGTTAACTGGGACCACGCCGAAAAGAAATGGGAAAGGCGGTTGTAAAATAAAGGGGAAGGATCCGGTAGGGAGAATGATGGGCCGTCCTCGAGCGTCCCATCAAAAGGCCTGCTTGGCCCCCTGAGGGGCCTTGGAAGAGGCCTGGCCCCGACTACGCCGATTGCCGGACGGACGACGGCGATTTTGAGCCGGTCGCCGGCTATTGTATGGCCGATAGCGTTGCTGGTAGAAGGGCCGTGAGGGTTGCTGCCGGAAGGACCTGCGTTGTGTCGCCGGCGTGTGCATCCCTAGGGTGCGGATGGCAACGCGACCGTCCTTTAGGGTCTGGATCCGGGAGTCTGTCTTTTCGGAAAAAAGACCCTGCGTGTCGAAGGGCAGGTCCTGCAGTGTATATTGCACCTCCGGTGGCAGGGTGGAGGACTGCAGCCAGGCTATGCGCCGCATCGACACGCCGGAGGCTAAGGTCCGAGCTCCGGAGTCCGCAGCGTCGAGGGCGGCCGTGATGGAGGACCTAGATGATCTCCTTCCCTCCGCTAACATCGCCGTGAACTCCTGGCGGGAGGCTGACGGCAGGAGCTCCGTAAACTTTGCCAGGGACGTTAGGATATCAAACACGTATCTGGCTAGGAGGACCATCTGGTTAGCAATACGCATCTGCAGGCCACCCGCCGAGTAGACCTTGCGGCCTAGCAGGTCCATGCGCCGGGCGTCCTTGGACTTCGGCGCGGGGGCAGGTTGACCGTGCCTCTCGCGGTCGTTAACCAATTGCACCACCAAGGAGTCTGGGGTCGGGTGGGTATAAAGGTACTCATAGCCCGTAGGGGGAACTGAGTATTTACGCTCAACCCCGCGGGCCGTGGGAGGGATGGAAGCGGGTGTTTGCCAAAGCGTGGTGGCGTTCTTTTGGATAGTTTTTACAAAGGGCAACGCCACCCGGACGGGAGTGTCCGCACCAACCACGTTGGTAATAGGGTCCTCGTCCTCTTGGACCTCCGCCACTGGGAGATCCATGGCCGTCGCCACTCGGCGAAGCAGGTCCTGGTGGGCCTTAAGGTCTATGGGTGGCGGCTCCTCGGTCGAAGCACCAGCCACCGCCTCATCCGGGGAGGACGATGAGGACAAGCCCTGCACGACGGCCTCCTCCGCAGGGGCTACTGACTGTGCCTCGGCTGGGTCGTGCTGCATGGAGGACCGGCGGTCCGGCTGAACGGAGGGCTCACGTCGAGGCGAAGGGGCCGCCTGGCTAACCGTTGCCTCGGGGGCCTTGCACTCGGAGGCCGAGTCTCTCGGGGGAAACGGTACCCCCTGTGCTTCATACTGGGCCCAGGGAACCCAGAAGCCCCACTTTTGAGCCCCTTGAGGATCACCGTGAGGGGTCGGTGGCAAGTGTGCGTTGCTGTCCGCACCGGAGGCCACCGATGCCGGGCGAGATGGCCAAGGAGGTGCTGAGGCGCTGGCTGATTGTACCGCCGAAGGCGGTAGTCTGTCCGCAGACGGTGCCGAAAAACAGTGTCTGTCCATTCGGTACCGGGACGGTGACCGAGACCGTCGGCCACCGCGGTGCCGGGAGCTCGACCGGTGCCGGGAGCTCGACCGGGAGCGGGATCTGTGGTGCCGGGAGTGGCTGCGAGAGTCGCGGTGCCGGGAACGGTGCCGGGACTGAGACCTCCGACGGTGCCGACGCGACGGCGATCGGGACCTGGATCGGTGCCAGGAGTGCGACCGGAACCAGGATGACGAACGGTACCGGGACTCCGACCGGCGTCGGGATGGCGACCGGTACCGGGACGGCGAACAGTGCCGAGAGTGAGATCGGCGGGATGGCGACCTCCGTCGGGACCGGGAGCGTGACCGGGAGCATCGTCTGTGCCAGCGGTCTGCAGAGGGTGGCCGGATCATCATTGCCGGTTTGCCTGCAGACGCGACAGCCCGCACCGGCGGTGCCGGGGGCCGGAGGCTCGGTGCCTCTACGAGCTGTATCAGCTCACGCACCGCGGAGAAAGTCTCCGGCGTCGACGGCAGTCGCGGCTCAACCACGGACAGTGCCGGGGAGCGTGGCGGTGCTGGACTCGATGGCCCTTGTGGCGCCGGAGTCAACGGCCTGGTGCCCGCCTGGTGCACGGCCACTGAAGGAGTGGTAGGTGGCGCCACAGCCTTGGCTGAGTCCTCAGCGCGGGACTTAGCGATAGCCTTCGCCAGCCTGCGTTTCCTAGCAGGCGAAAGGGAGCGGTGCCGGGTCTTCGCGGTCGCCGGCTGAGGCTGCGGTGCCGCGGTGCCGGAACGGCTCGGCACGGCCGGAGCGCTCTGCACCGATGAGGCTCTCGGTGCCGGCGCGGCCGGTGCCGGGGGCTGTAACGACGCCTCCATGAGGAGCTGCTTAAGTCTATAGTCCTGCTCCTTACGTGTTCTCGGCTTGAAGGCAGAACAGATCTGACACTTGTCTGTCCGATGGCCCTCGCCGAGGCAACGAAGACAGGCATCGTGTGGGTCCCCGATGGGCATAGGCCTCTGGCAGATTGCGCAGGGCTTAAAGCCCGGTGCCTTGGGCATGAGCCCGCACCGGGAGAGGAAAGGGAGGGGAAACCCCCCTAACCTTAACACTAAATCTAACTAACTAACTATAACAACTATCTACACGAACTATGAACTAACTATATACAAAAAACCTTTAGCGAGAGCTAGGGTAGTGGAGGACAGAGAGCACTCCACAGTTCCAACTGGCCGTCACGGGCGGTAAGAAGGAACTGAGGAGCGGACGGGCCGGCTGGGGTATATATTTAGCGCCATAGCGGCGCCACTCCAGGGGGCGCCCATCCGGCCCGCCGGAGTTGCTAGGGTAAAAAAGTTCCGAGATGCCGTGCACGCGCGGCGCGCACACCTAACTGGAATGCATAGGAGCAATCACTCGAAGAAGAACTGCATAGGAGACTCAGGAGAGATTTTAAGAATGTGTTAAAGAGCTGATTGTCAGCAATATCCTACACCAGTCCATGGGCGAAACCCCCGAGAAGTGGGAAAGGAGCCCTGTGAGGGGAGAGTATGTTACCAAGGAGACTGAAAGGGCAAGCTGCAGACACCTATCCTGCATGTGTCCCTAAGGAAAACAGTGCCCACTTTATGACCTCCTGCAGCTGGCACAGAGTCTCCCAGCTCAGACAGACTCACGCTACCATGCTGACAATACCCATGTGGGCATTCCAGAGCAGGCTCTCAAGCCCATCCAACCCCATACACTTGCAAGTCTAAGCTCCAGCCTTATAGCCAGAACATCCACTGGTATTTTTAACACACTAGCTCAAGCCCTGCTAGCACAAGTGGCCACCCACGCTGGGAGGCTTGCTCTCAGCTACAATGTAGGACAAGCCTCTAGAGCCTTGAAGGCAGGTCCATCTCTCAGAGAAGGGAGATCTGAATCACTTCATCCCCATGCTTCCTGCTGCTGGGTCTGTGCTGAGTGGAGACTGCACTGAATGAGGCATGAGCCAGAGCCGTTGGTGACAAAGGACTCAATGGTATCAGAAAGATTGCAGGCAGCTCAGGCTTTTCAGGTAAAACAACTTGTGGGAAAGGGGTGATGCTTTGCGACCTTCTCAACCTTGTGGGCGAAGATGTTGCCTACATTCTGGCTGGGAACAGGAATTTCTTCCCTCCAAGTTGCTTGGGGGTGCGGGAAAAGAAATTGCCTTCCCCCAGGATTCAAGCTGTGGGAATAGGGGTCCTATGCCTGAGGGAGAAGCAGTGTGTGTGAGGGAGTGCTTAGAAAAATTTACCCCAGCTCTAGTAGCAGTGTCCATCTTTAAAAAAGGGATGGAGGAGAACCCGGGGAACTACAGATCAGTCAGACTCACCTCAGTCCCTGGAAAAATCATGGAGCAGGTCCTCAAGGAATCCATTTGAAGCACTTGGAGGAGAGGAAGGTAATCAGGAACAGTGAACATGGATTCACCAAGGGCAAGTCATGCCTGACCAAACTGACTGCCTTCTATGGTGAGACAACTGGCTCTGTGGACATGAGGAAAGCGGTGGACATGATATATCCTAACTTTACGCAAAGCTTTTGATAGGGTCTCCCACAGTATTTGTGCCAGCAAGTGCATTGGATGAATGGACTATAAGGTGGATAGAAAGCTGGCTAGATTGTCGGGCTCAATGGGTAGTGACCAATGGCTCCATATCTAGTTGGCAGCCGGTATCAAGTGGAGTGCCCCAGGGGTTAGTCCTGGGGCCAGTTTTAACATCTTTATTAATGATCTGAACAATGGGATAGATTGCACCCTCAGCAAGTTCATGGACAACACCAAGCTGGGGGGAGAGGTAGATAAGCTGGAGGGTAGGGATAGGGTCCAGAGTGACCTAGACAAATTGGAGGATTGGGCCAAAATAAATCTGATGAGGTTCAACAAGGACAAGTGCAGAGTCCTGCACTTAGGACGGAAGAATCCCATGCATGGCTACAGACTGAGGAGTGACTGGCTAAGCAGCAGTTCTGCAGAAGAGGACCTGGGGATTACAGTGGATGAGAAGTTGGATATCAGTCAGCAGTGTGCCCTTGTTGCCAAGAAGGCTAACGGCCTATTGGGCTGCATTAGTAGGAGCACTGCCAGCAGATTGAGGGAAGTGATTATTCCCCTCTATTCAGCGTTGGTGAGGCCACATCTGGAGCATAGCATCCAGTTTTGAAACCCCCCACTACAGAAAGGATGTGGACAAATTGGAGAGAGTCCAACAGAGGTCAATGAAAATGATCAGGGGTCTGGGGCATATGACTTATGAGGAGAGGCTGAGGGAACTGGGCTTGTTTAGTCTGCAGAAGAGTGACGGTGGATTTGATAGCAGCCTTCAACTACCTGAAGGGAGATTTCAAAGAGGATGGAGTTTGGCTGTTCTCAGTGATGGCAGATGACAGAACAAGGAGCAATGGTCTCAAGTTGCAGAGGGGAGGTCTAGGTTGGATATTAGGAAACACTATTTCATTATAAGGGTGGTGAAGCACTGGAATGTGTTACCTAGGGAGGTGGTGGAATCATCATCCTTAGAGGTTTTTAAGGCCCGGCTTGACAAAGCCCTGGGTGGGATCATTTAGTTGGGGATTGGTCCTGCATTGAGCAGCGGGTTGGACTAGATGACCTCCTGAGGTCTCTTCCAACCCTAATCTTCGCTGATTCTATGCCAATGATTCTTGCCTGTTCTTAATGAAGGGAGATTCCATGCAGCCTGCTCAACTGTCTCAGAGTGGACTTCACCACACACTAGTTGCCAGTCAAGTTCCTGTGGAGAGGAGAGGTGAGGTACTATGCATTGCACTCTCCCCAAAAAGCCAAAGTCATTTCTAACTTATGCATTTATTTACTGAGGTTAGCAGTTTTGAGGAAGAAAACCTCAAAGCTAATGAAGAAACAGACATTTAGTTAAAAATCTTTTTAAAATCCTCTGAAAGTTCTATTACAAAGGTGTTTGCTGTGTGCACTGCTTGGAGCTGGGGAGCACTTCCTGAGGTGCAGAGCTAAAATCTGGTCTGCCCCCAGATATCATGGGAGATAGGGAATGGCCCAATGAGAAGGGTGTCAGATATAGAGAGGAGCAAGAATAGAAGAAACCTCCAAGGTACTGTACTGAGGTATCTCACAGTGTTGTCCTAGTTAAACTGGACCAATATTGTTTGTCAATTTGAGGCATATGGGAAAATTTCTAGTGGCTATTCTGAGATTCACAAATGACTGACTGGCCCATCATACAATTGGCTGTTTTGGATTCCCAGATTTTTGTTTAAAGAGCTGATTTTCTTTGTTCACTTCAATACAAATACCGCTTCCTTTGGAAAAGATTTGTTGTACTGTGCAAGTAACATACTTCTGATTGTCTGATAAGCAAGAAGTTATTAGCTCATATTTTCCAACAATAACTTTGACTGTTTTTTTTCTTGTTGCTCAGACTGGAACACAGTAATCTTCAAGCTGCTGTTAGATTTTTGTGTCAGGCAGATTTGTTTCCTATTTGAGCTCAGCAGCCTTACATTCTGATAGCCATTATAATTACTTAGCCAGGATGACTTGCAAAAGTGTGTTAATGTTTCCTGAATTTTCATCAGGAAGGGAATTACTTGTGATGACCCAGAAGTCCAGTATCATATAGGATGCCCTACACTGGATCCACAAACTGTCACAGAACCTATTTCAGAATACATACACAAATCTATGCATATAAATTAATAGATTTTCTGTCCTTTCTACTCCATTGCTACTGCTCTAACAAAGGTTTCCAATTACCTGTTCATAGTTAGCCTCACCTCCATGCTCATCCTCAATCTTTCTACAGGCTTTAGTAGTTGATGACTCTCTTCAAATCCCTTCACTAGATCTCCCAGGATCAATCTAATTAAACCTCTCATTCTCATTTTCAAGATCTACACAATTCCACTCTACCCTAATCTCTTATCTGATTCCTTGTTTTATTGCCTCTCAACCCTATCACTCCAACTATACCAGCCTCACCTACAGCTTCCCCCCTCCACACCTTCATACCCTCCAGATTTGCCCATAGATACACACATAGATTCTCTCTTTAATTCAATTGTGCTAGGCCCTAACCCACCCCCAATTCAAATCTCTCCTAATGACCCATTTCTTTTCTGAGACCCATGAGCACAAACCCAGATGAGTTGGATTGTTCTCTCTACACCACCTTTAGAAAAGTGGGAGTTGTAGTTTATATTTGTATGTACATCTTCCTCTAGCTTGCCCAGCGTATTACATCTGTATTTGTCATTCAGCTCTCTAGGGCAGGTACTGTGTTTGTGTCTTATGCAGTATTGTCCATATTAGTACTTCATAATAAATCTATGTACAATATTATTCGTTCTAGAAATCACATATCATCTTAGATCGGGGGGGGGGGGGGAGAGGGTGTTCCTGCATATTTGATACCACTATCTTGGAGAAATGCTATGGAAATTAAACAAGTGCCCTAAGCAGGTTAATAAAAAAAGTTGGAAAAATCAGGAAATTAAAGGTAATCATCAGGTGGACAATAAAACCCAATTTCTAAAGATCATTAGAAATTGCTTGATATACCCAACAATGGGGTGATTCAACAGGACCCAATCAAACAACGGTGTGCACAGAACACCTATAATCCTAATAGAGCATATATGTATGTGTGTTTGCCTGGCAACCATAATATTCTGTAGAATTCTAATATTCTGATGTGCACCTCTACATCAGGATATATCTTACCACACTGACATGCTGAATCATATATAAGAAACTGGTGATACTGATCTTATAAATTTTGCATGCAAGCTAAATTTATAATCATATACAATTTCACTTTATGAGTTATCTGGTTATTTTGGAAATGTAGATATTTCCATGCTATCTCAAAGTGTTGTACCACATTGATTAAAATAATAGCATTATGCAAAATCAATACAGCACATATTAAATGGATTAAAAACCGGCTAACCAATATATCTCAATGTAACAGTTAATGGGGAAATCAACAACAATTGAACGTGCTTCTAGAGAGATTCAACAGGGTTGGCTTTCAGCTCAAAAGTTATTTCAGTGTTTTTATCCGTTATCTGGAAGAAGATATGATCATTGCTGATAAAGTTTGCAAACCACACAAAAATTGGTGGTGTCGTAAATAAAAAGGACAGGTCACTTCTACAGATCTGGATTGCTTTGTAAACCAGGAACATACAAACATCATACATTTAAAAATAGTCAAATGCAAAGCCACACTCTAGTAAAGAATATAAGGTCATACTTACAGGATGGTTGACTGCATCCTGGAAAGCAGCAAATCTGAAAATAACTTAGGCGTCATTGTGGATAACCAACTAAACAGTTTCCAGTGCAATGCTGTGGCTAAAAAGCCTAAAATGCAGTCCTTGGATGAATAAACAGGAATAGGTATAAACAGATAGGAGTAAAGTGATATTACCTCTGTATATGGCATTATTAAGACCATTACTGGAACACTGTGTCTAGTTTTGGTATCCACACTTTAAAATGGATGTTAAAAATTGAAGAAAGTTCAGAGAAGAGCCACATGAATAATTTGAGGTCTGGAAAACATGCTTTGCAGATAGAGACTTAAGGGGCCTGATCAAGGCAGCTTATTAAAGAGAAGGTTAAGAAATGACTTGCTCACTCTTTACAGGGAAGATGTCTGAAACTAGACGGCTCTAATCTAGTAAGCCAAGTCATAACAATATCCCAATACTGGAAGCTGAAGCTTGATACATTTAAACTGGGAGCCAGGGGAATAATTTTTAAGTGTGGATAATTAACCACTGAACTTCTTACCGAGAGATGATGTAGATTCTCCATCTCTTGAAACCTCTAAATCAAGACCGGATGTTTTTCTAAAACATATGTGCTAACTCAACCAAACGATATGGGCTTGATGCAGGAAGTACCAGGTAAAATTCTATGCCCAGTGTTATGTAGGATCATTATAATGGCCCGTCTGGCCTTGAAATCTATCAATTGATTATAATAGTAGGAACTCTAAAGTGCATGTAAGACGATCTCTGTAATATTCTGAAACTAGTGGATGAGAATACAAACAATTCTGAAACTAAAAACAATATTATATGTCAATTGGAATCAAGCAGGATCAAAATGTGTCAGTGTTTATACATCGATGACATATACCTTGCTGTTTCAATTAAAAACTCAAAATGATCTGTTATGCCTCCAACTTTTACTTCTGTAATTTTTTTAAAAGTCTGTGTCAATGTATCTAATATTTACATATTTTACTATAGTTATACCTACCAAACCAAGGTTTGGAGTAGGTTAATTGCATAGGAAGATATTACTATGTTTACATTTTTCTCTTAAATTACTTTTTTAAAAAGCACAGTAAAGAGTCTGAGGACAAATTATTCAACTGTTTATCATACATAAGACTGCATGACTATAATACAAAGGGCTTGTCTTTTTCATTTAACGTTACAATATACACAGCAAGTCTGGACTAGATCTTACAATCTGAACACAGGTATTTAACCTTTTCCATGCTGTTTATGTTTACAATGCACAGAAGTCCTGTAACCAAACTGTGTAGTAAAGCACACAAAACTGGACTGTAACATAACACAGTATGCAGAAGCATTGGATTTTATGATTTTTCTTGATGTAAATATTTTTTAAACGGCTTTAATTTTTGGTGCTTGCTAAAGTGTGGCAACCAACAGGAAAAATTACCCATATTTTATATTACCCTTATATTTCTAGACAGCAGTAAGTACTGGATTCCTTTTTATATTGCTAAACTCAGTGCTCTGTTTCTAAGATGACAGCATTTCAATTGCTGTAAACTTTTCTGAACTACTGAGTTCAAAAATACTTTAATTCACAGGCTTGACATGTCAATACAAAAGAAATATGGATCCCGTGATAGAAAAGTTGTGATTTACAAAAACTGATAACCCCCAAGTACTCATTTGCATTTATACAGTATTCAGCTGCTGTGTTGCCATTGTTAAGTATAACAAAAAAACAACAACTTTTGTTCAAAAAAACCTGACCTAGCCAGCCACATGGAATTGACCAATATAAGGATGCAATATTCTTCTGCTGAACTACGTTTTTAAAGGGCTTACTGGCAGAGGTAGATCACTGCTTCTGTAATATCTAATGGGCAAACAATGTTCTGGGATGGGTAATTGCTGAATTACCCTTATTTTTCACTTTAATTCACTGAGTTTTTATTCATAATATTTATAAATCTTTATGTGGGCCCATAAATTTAGCAACTGCCAAGCTGACTGTGTTATATTAAGGCAGCATAACCCAAAAATTAGGCACCTGTTAAATACAGCCTGCTAACTTCAGGTCTCTCATGAGCTTTTTGCTTTACTCATACTATTGTTTTGGACCTGTTCATGCAATCAAGGTCTTGCCTTCAAGTTTACATTTATGTTAATAAGGAATACAAGAATCAACTGCTGGTTTCATAGCTTCTGGATCTAGTGTACCTTTTACCTTCAGAAGCCTGAACACATTTATAATGTAACAGATGTTATAGTCTTGAATTAGATGTCAATCTATTATGTTCAGTACACAGATTGCTGTAAATGTATTGGCTATGAATTCAACAACAGTTCCAGTTTTGTTTAAGCAATAGTACAGCCATAATTTTCAACTGACATTTAAAAATGGTCTAATTACACCTTGTGTCAAAGTGCAGAACTGCTACATTATTGGTTACAGACATCTATGTGCTATAAAAACAGCTTTGGTACAATAAATTATCAAAAAAGAAAATAAATTTTTGTAAAATTCACAGCATAATTGTGAGGCAAAAAAGCAGTCACATAAAATTCTGCATTTTTTTAAAATGTTCAGAATGAACAGAAGACATCTTTGTGCAGAAGTAATGGTGGAGAAACCACGTGCCGAGAAAAAGCAAAAGAAAAAAGTAAAAAAGCAGGAAGGGACACAGTTGTAGCTATTTCCATCAAACGCAAACCACTACTTCTGTGACCTTCAACCAATAAGGAAGTCAACTTTATGACACACGCAAAGTGACCTTGCAATACCTTACAATAAGTGGGTCACAAAAGTCTATTTTAAAAGAAAGGCCTCTTGAATTACCCATTCTCTGTTTTCAGCATTAAGGACTGTCTGCAAAAGCATGTCCAAAAGTGATTGCATCTGAAATGGTAGGCTCTTCTAATTTAAGAGTCCAAATCCATAAGGCCAAAGGTTATCCCAAAGACCACCACTTAAGACCTCCCCAAGACTGGCCAGGACCAACCTGTTGATTGCTTCTCCGTGCACCTTAGTTATGAGACCAGTCATATTCCAATACTAGCTGACTGTGGTCTCTAAAATATGAGACACACAGAATCCCATTATAATTGCTGCTTTGATCCTCAGTAGATTCAGATAAGGAGAGTTCTGATCACCGCCACTTAGCATGCTTAATGTGCCTTACAAACTCCTTTACAACTGTCCCTTTTTACAGCTGAATATTATATATAGTGTAATCTGAAGGTCCCTCTTCCTTACAGTACTGCATTTCTGTGCCCATGTGTATTTGGGGAACTTAAAAAACCCATATTACTCAATCCCTCCCCACTAACCTCAAAGGGTCCTTTTATGTAAATCATGTGCAGTGCCTTTAAAAAAAAATAATTTGCAACTAAGACCAACATTTGAACACTAACCCCCGTTGAATGAGACCAAAAAAAAAAAAAATCTATGACTAGGTTGTGGCAAGATAAAATGGGAGGAAGGGGGAAGCAAAAGGTGAGACAACACCTCTAAGCTATCCATTAAGGTGGGTTTGGACATGGCTCTTAAAAAACTTTCATTGTCCCTTTGCAATCTTTTCAAGTTTAAAAAAATAGTCAGCTTTGCCCTCCTGTAGCGGTTCAGTGAGTTTATCTCCTCCTGATTCAAGCAGCTTTGCACTTTGTTTTTGGAAAAACACCACTTCTATAAAAACACACAAGAAACAAACTTAGTTTCAGTTTAGTCACGAGCTAGCCACAGGACTTTGCTGAACACAAACTCCTGTCATGGGAGACTCTTCTCTATCAATTCCTTGCCTCATTGCAAGGTGTCCTTCAGTCATGTAATGAGCAGGACCTGTATTAGCAGAAAACTGGTATGTTGGATGTCCAGCTATGCCAGTCTCTTGGCGCGGATTAGAATAGACTGTTAAATTCATGTCTATAGCTCCATTTTGTCCGAAGTCCAAGGTATTAGCAGCCACTGGGCGGTTCTGATAGGCTTGATTGCCTTGGTTACCAGTAGAGGAGGAAGAAGTAGAGGAAGAAGTAGTTGAGGAAGACAGAGATGTCATGGAGTGGTGACTATGGCCCACCTCCATAGAATCCTGGGTGGAGGAGCTATTTGTTGGAGAATTGTAGACCCTTGGCCTGGTCCGGCTACCCAAGGCTTGCTGTCCATGATGATGGTGGTGGGGGTGGGGGTGATGATGGTGGGAGTTATTCCCATGGTGGTGATGTAATGCATTCTGTTGCTGAGGGGTTACATGAAAGGTGGTTTCTTGAACTGGATGGGTTTCAACGGTGACCTGTGTAGGAGCTTCAGTGCTTGTCCAACCAAGTGGAGGAGGAAACTGCTGTCGAACCTATGACAGTAGTTTAAGAAATGAAAAGTTTAATCAAATATGTTTTATACGCCATTTATACAAAGAGCTTAAAAACCATTAAAATTTACTCACTAAATGTAAAAAAGAAAACTAAATTTTAAGTAGTATAAAAACTGATAAAAGTATGAAGCTAGAAATATTTCTAATACGCTTTTCTAAATGTATCTTTGGAAAAGAAAAACTAGGACAGAAACTTTGATTTTAATATTGCTGATACACTCAAGAAAAAAATTCTAATTATGTGACCTACTGCAAAAGTTGTAAAAAGCAAATTCAGAGGCAGCATTGTTTAATGGTAGTAATCAGTAAGTATGTGTTTACATAATACCTAGCACAACAGGACCCTGATCTCTGATTGCGGCCTCTAATACTGAAAAACAAATTATTAGTTCAGTAAAAGCTGCTTTATCTGGCATGTTGGGGGAATGGGGAATGCCAGTAAGTGAAAAATGTCAATTAACTCAGAGGGAGGGAGTTTGGGTGTGGGAGGGAGTGCGGGGTTGGGGCACAGGAGCAGGTGTGGGGAATGGGCTCTAGGAGGAAGTTTGGGTGCGAGAGGGAGCTCAAGGCAGTGGGATGGGGCGCGGGAGGGAATGCGGGGGCCCCTCACCTCGGGCAGTTCCCCGCAAGTGACAACCTGTCCTGGCTGCTTTACAGAGCTTTCCGGTTGGTGAAGTGCCGGATAAAACAGCTTTTATTGTATTAATATTATTAGACAAGTAGTTTGAAGTTTGCGTTGAGATCCCAATAGCATCAGAAAGGTATTAACAACCCTACCAAAATATTAGCTAATAAAACTGATTTCGTAAGTTTATTTTCATAATTATTCCCCTCACCTGGGAAGAAGTACAATTACTCCTTTTATAATAGCGATGGCAATACTGAGAATCTCTGTTTTTCCACTAGCTTTATGTTCCAAAGTGATGAGCAGCAATGGCCAATAACTACTACATTTTAGTTTTATTCTTTTATCAGTAAATCAAGCAGATTTATATTTATAAATCATTTATATATATATCATTTATATTTTTAACCAAGACCATAGTTCAACGAATAATAAAAGCAACAAAAAATACTACTACTACTTTGCACTTGTATAGTGGCTTTCCTTCAAGAACATTAATATGTCTTAGAAACATTAATGTCAAATGGGGATAAAGAGAGAAACTGAACCACAGGTTTACCTAGGGACAGACCCTGCCACTGCAAGCTCTGTGTGGGTTCTCTGCAATACGGTTGTGACCTTGGCACAAAAAGCAGGAATGTGTTAATAAAGACTGTGGATGACACAAAGTTGGGAGATATTGCCAATACAGAAGAGGACCAGAATATCATACAAGAAGATCTGGATGACTTTGAAAACTGGAGTAATAAAAATGTGATGAAATTTAATAGTGCAAAGTCGTGCACTTAGGGACTAACAACAAAAATGTTTGCTATAAGCTGGGGACTTTTCAGTTGGAAGCAACAGAGAAGGAGAAAGAGCTGGGTGTATCAGTTAATCACAGGATGACTACAAGTCGCCAATGTGATGCTGTGAAAAAAAGCTAATGCAGTCCTAGGATGCATCAGGCAAGGTGTTTCCAGTAGAAAAACAGAAGTGGTAATACCATTATACAAGGTACTGGTGAGACCTCAACTGGAATATTGTGTGCAGTTCTGATCTCCCAGGTTTAAGAAAGATGAATTCAAACTGGAACAGGTGCAGAGAAGGACTACTAGGATGATCTGAGGAATGGAAAACCTACCTTATGAGAGGAGACTCAACGAGCTTGGCTTGTTTAGCCTAACCAAAAGAAGGTTGAGGGGAGAGATGACTGCTCTCTATAAATACATCAGAGGGATAAATACCAGGGAGGGAGAGGAGTTATTTAAGTTAAGCACCAATGTGGACACAAGAACAAATGGATATAAACTGGCAATCAACATTAGATAAAATTCGTTGATGGTTTCTAACCATCAGAGGAGTGAAGTTCTGGAACAGCCTTCTAATGGGAGTAGTAGGGGCAAAAAACCTAACTGGCTTCAAGCCCGAGCTTGATAAGTTTATGGAGCGTATAGTATGATGAGCGTGTGTACAATGGCATATTGCCAATCTGTGACTGATAGCAGCAAATATCTCCAACAGCTGATGATGGGACACTAGATGGGGAGGGCTCTGAGTTACTACAGAGAATTCTTTCCCAGCTGTCAGGCTGGTGGGTCTTGCCCAGATGCTCGGGGTCTAACTGATCACCATATTTGGGGTCGGGAAGGAATTTTCCCCTGGGTCAGATTGGCAAGGAATGTGTGGGGGGGGAGGGGGGGGGCCTGGTCACTTGCAGGTTTAAACTAGAGTAAATGGTGGATTCTCTGTAACTTTAAGTCTTTAAATCATGATTTGAGGATTTCAATAACTCAGCCAGAGGTTATGGGTCTATTACAGGAGTGGGTGGGTGAGATTCTACAAACTAGATGATCATGATGGTCCCTTCTGGTCATAAAGTCTATGTTCAAAGTGCTCTTTGGAATGGACTGGAAGATTTATGACTATTTGAATTCTCTGGTCCTTAACAGGGAAATGGAAGAAAAGCTGCAAGAGCCCTAGAGGCTCTCTGTTGCTGGCACTCCATAGTTAGGGAGTGGGGGATTCTTCCCCCTTACAGCTGCAGGATTCCCCAGTACTCAGCCAAATTATTAAGGCTGCCGGTACTATTTTGGCCAAAATGACTTACCCAAGATATTCACAAAGGATTATCTGTGGAAGAACTGGGACTAGCAAAATCCAAGTCTTCCAATTGCCAGTTCCATGCCTACCCCACCTTTTTCATTACTTTGAAGTGTTAATTAGCATAAATCTTGACATTACAGGATAGTTTATGGATTCAATCTTCTCAAAATATAAAAGCAATTGCGTTTTTATAAATGCATCAGGGAGCAGCTCTGTTCAAGAGCATACCTGTGGACTGTGTGTTTCACAGTCCATAGCTTGGACAGCAGCAGTGAAGTGTCCACCACTGTGTCGATGTTGATGTGTAGGGTCTGACCGAGCCCTTCCACTGTTGCTTGTCCCAGAAGATCCACCTATAACAATCATAACACAAGCAATAATAGAACAGCAGCAATATTTACAGCATTCCATAGACCAACTATGTTAGGAACATAGTCTTAGGCTTTGATCTTGAAGCAATTTATTCCTTATAAAGCAGAAATAGGTCTAGATGAAAAAAATTCTACTGGATTTTTAAGTTACAGGTTGTAGTGGAAATCTATTATGAATTTGTAAACATTTTTGTTTTTAAAAAGACAGGCTTTCAGAAGTGGAAAAAATGAAAACATTTATATGGAAAAATTGCTGACTTGAAATTTTTAATAATATTTTCTCTTTAAAACAATAGTGTCTTGACAATTTACTAATGAGACATGTACCTGAGCTTGAAGATGTGCTAGAGGTGGTTCCTGAAGACTGCGACTGCTCCATGGCAGGACTCGTAGACACACTGTTACTTGTATTTGTACCTTCATCTGCTGTTTTCTTAAAGAAACTGTGCTGCAGGGCATAATAAGGTTGAATTCGGGTTTTGGGGTCATAATCAAGCATCCTTAAGATGAGGTCTTTGAACTTCAAGTAGTCAGCTACAGTATGACCCGATTCCCCAGAACGCCGTCCGCCTGGTCCCCCTGTTTCAACTCCAAGTATATTGTGAAGTTTACGAGTTCCTGGTGGTTTGTACTCCTGTTGAGAAGTTAGCAGTTGATTGTCATTCAAGTTATAAGCTAGACTTTACATTATCACTGTTTAAATAAATCATAAAAGAAAATCAATCAAATGAAAGTCAGGAGTTATTTTTCAGTACTGAGAACATTAATAGATTTAATTTTCAAATCAATTCTATCATACTGAATATTAAATAGTGTTAAAATAGTGCTAAGTCTTCAGAAGAACAAACATTTTTAATCAGTACAATAGTTACCACAGAAACTTATTTAGAACACACTCCATCCCTTATCTAGGATACCTAACCTACCCTTTTTCCATCTTTGGTCTTCTTTAAGTTCCAAGTGCCATCTGGCAACTTTTCAAAGAACTTTCTTGCTTTTGGTGCTTGGTCAAGAATGTGAGCAGGTGCTATACCCAGAACTTCCACTATTTTATTCATTTGATCCACCTGGTTCAAAAGAAAGAATAGTTATAAAAAAACAAATGTAGTAGATAATTTGGCAATGAGATGAAATCTAAAATTCTAGGTAGACATGTGGGAAGAAAACTAGAACTACCTAAAAAAGCTGTTGAGTTACAAATCAGCTGTAACATTTGAGAATATTAATTCTTATGTAAGAAGCAAATACACAAATAAGTCCAAGTATCAACATTTGCAGAAATCAATACATTACAATTTGATATAAGCAATCTGTACTTTAGAATCCTATCAAAAGATATTCCTACTGCCAAGTTGATGCCAATTCTTAAACAATTAAACAGACTTCCTCTATGTGCGCCTTACAATTAATTAGATCAAACTCCTGATTAGAAAGAATGAAGAATAAGATCACTTCTACCATTGGGAATTTACACACCTCGTTTGCTCCACTAAAGAGAGGTTCTCCAGTGTGCATTTCTACTAAAATACACCCAAGGGACCACATGTCAATTGCAAGGTCATAAGGCATTCCCAGTAGCACCTCTGGAGATCTATAAAAACGACTCTGGATATATTGGTATATCTGGAATAAACACATAGAAAGATAATGAATAACTTCTGAAAAGCCATGTCCTGATTTAGACATTAGTGACTTACTAGAACTTTACCACAAAAAAGTATTTTTGAGGTTGGGGAGGATGAAAAGGGAAGTCGGGAAATTTTATAATAAATATAAAAATCAGAACTTGTACTTGAAGTCTCAGATATTTACATACCAATACTTAATACTAGAACTCTCCTGAGCCATAACATCTGCTACACATCTTTAAAAATAGGGCTTTACTCAAAGTGATCCTTCTTTGTTTGTTTAAATTAATCTTTAAGAAAAAATAGGATTTCTCCCAATTAAGCCGAATATCCTCCTCTGAATATCCTATTCAGATTTCTGTTCGGTACCTGCTGGGGGCGGGGAACATCCCTCTTCACACTCCTCCCAACACTCAACTGTTGCAAAGAAAAGGGGATAGCATTCTTAATCTTTACAAGTAAAATTTCAGAAGTGCCTAAGTGACTTGCAAGCCTAAATTCCATGTTCAAAAGTGTTCAGGCCCTTAGGAGCCCAAGTCCCATTGGCTCTCAATGAGACTTAAGCTCCAAAGTCACTTAGATGTTTTTGAAAATTTCTTTCTACAGGATTCCTAGTAATCTGTATGACTGACACCCCTGTTTTAGAGCGGTCAGGCAGAGAAAGGTTACTATGTACGGTAGGTATGTATGGTTGCATCTGAAGAAGTGGGTTGTTTTGGTTTTTTAACCACCCACAAAAGCTTATGCTCAAATAAATCTGTTAGTCTTTAAGGTGCCACCAGACTCCTTGGTGTTTTTGTGGATATAGACTAACACGGCTACCCTCTGATACTTATGTATGGTGAGATGTTTCTTCACTGACTGAATGCCATTCAGACAGTGAAGAACCTTTCTGCACACTAGGATATATTGGGATGCAATAAACATGCTCCATGTATCTTGAAATAATATCTATGATCAGACTGCCATTAAAAACTAAACTAGGTGGAGAATCCAATTCTTCCTCAGGAAGGGAGAAGCTTTTGGCATCTGCTAAAATAACATTTATGTACTTATCTACAATTACAGTAAATGGTTTAATCCAATTTTTTTTTAATGCAAGTGAAATTAGTACTCATTGAAGGTGCCAGATAAATAGCCCTGAATAGTGAAGTAATCTATTTATCCTCAAAACACATACGCCATAAATCATGGCAATCTAAGGGCATAGCTACACTTGCACATGTAGATGTAGAGCGCTGTGAGTTAAACCAGCCCTCGGAAAGCGCAGTAGGGAAAGCGCTGCAGGGTGTTCACACTGTCAGATTCAAGCACACTGGCATGGCCACATTAGCAGCTCTTGCAACACCACAGAAAGCAGTGCATTGTGGTAGCTATCCCAGCATGCAAGTGGCTGCAACATGCTTTTCAAATGGAGGAGTGGGGTAGAGTGTGTTGTGTGTATGTGGGGGGGGAGAGAGTGGGTTTCTGGGGGGCTGAGAGCATGTCAGCATGCTGTCTTATAAGTTCAGACAGCAGCAGATCCCCCTGCCTCCCTCTCTCTCGCTTTCTCTCTCTCTCACTCATAGCAAGCAGCATTCCACACTAAAGGCTTGCTTTGTCCCGGAGCAGAGAAGCATGCCAGCTGGCAAAAACGGAGCTTTGAAAGGACATATCCGCATTCCTACAGCCAAGTTCAAAACAATGACAAGAGTGGTCACTTGACTTAAGGGGATTATGGGACGTTTCCGGAGGCTGATCAAGTGCAGTAATGCAACACCTCATTCACACTGATGCTGGGGCATTTCAGCCGAGACGCAGCAAGCGTTATGCTTCTCATGGAGGTGGATTACCAGGAACGCTCCAGCTGCAGAGTCCAGGTGTTCTAAGTGCCTTGCCAGTGTGGACAGGTCGTTAGTTAGGGCGCCTGGGGCTGCTTTAATACGCTCTAACTTGCAAGTGTAGCCAAGCCCTAAGTTTTCCTTTGCTGCCCAAGCAATGTACCTCTATTCTAATCTAAAGGAACCATCTCCAGGACATAGGGTAATTCAGGCCCCTATTCCGCAAACACTTAAATGCATACATAATTTTACTTACTCTAATAATCCCATTGAAGTAAATGCAACTACTCATATGAGTAAAGTTACTCATATGCTTAATGTTTGCAGAATTGAGGCCTTAGTCACTAAACCCATTCAACTTTTTGTCTTGAAAGAGACTGTCAAGAACATGGCCAATTAGTGCTAATTTTGGTGGTGGATTTTGTGATGTGGACTGAACCACTGAACAACCATCAGATGACAGTGGCTCAAGTTTTTCACCCTGGAACTGAATTTCAGCTAGCAAAGTAGATGTTAGAAGTTCCACACACCATCAGCAGTCCCCTGAGCTACCCAGTATTCCCAGTCTACCACTTATTTTCTTCTATTCCTAACAATGAACACACTTTATGACAAAAGATTGTGATGGAAATGGTGTTCTCTTTAAAAAAAATTTAAAAAAAAAAGTTACCTCAAAGCTCTCAGTCTGGTTGGCCCTGTATTTAAAGCCAAGTATTCTAATGTTACTATCAACAAATATCTTGAATGTTTTCACTTACCCATACCAAGCAATATCTTAAAATCAAAAAAGGAATTACACAGAGAAAAAGAAAATACTAAGGAAAATATTTAATTTGTTACCCTTGTACTATATTAAGCTCCAACTGTTAAATGTAGATGTCTTTTGCATTATGAAATAGCGTCAGGAAAATTAACTGGGAATTTGTTAAAGATATTATTTTTCATATGCACCCTTATGTTGCCACATCATAAAAACAAATGAGTGTTTAATATTAATCAACATAAGCAAAGCTGAAATTGTCAATGAGAAAGTGTTAGGATTGCTTAATCTCATTTTAAAATGTTCCTCAAGCTTCTAATTAGACAAAACATTAACATTTATGTAACACCCACCCTCTGCCCAAGTTGGCAAGAACTGCCAAAATCAACAATCTTGATAGCGCTTCGTTTGGGGTTACAGAGCAGGATATTCTCAGGTTTTAGGTCACAGTGAATGATACTAAGTTCAGGAGTCGCAAGGAAAAGCAGTGCAGTGCACATCTGCTGTGCAAACTTTCGTGTCAGGTTCAGTGAGACACCTCTGAAGTTGGTGTTCCGCAACAGGTCATAGAGGTTGTAGGATAGCATTTCGAAAACTAAACAGAGATGGTTTCGGAACATAAAGTGGCGTTTCAAATGCACTAAAAGAGGAAAGAAAATAATTTTACATTAGAAGTACATATTCACTGTGATAACTAACAAATGCAAAAATACAACAAATTATTACACAAGGTGCTTCAGGTACCTTATAGGGTCAACTTCCAACATATTTATTAAAATAGGTGCCAGTTAGCAATATTTTCTGATTATAGTCATTTATCAAAAACAATATTCACTTAACACCTCATCAATCTGATTGAAATGATTACACAAGGAGGTGAAATAAGAAAAAACAAAGAAGGGACATTCACAGAAAGGAAAGGAAGCGAGTGAGGAGAATGCAGTAAAGTGAAAAATGGGAAGGGATGCCAAGTATGGATCTGCATAGCATGTGAGCTATGGAGCTGTAACAACGTGATCATAAGGGACTTTTATTATATGAATATCTTACAGCATCTCCCAGGTCTAGGAAAAACACATGCAGACTGCCTCTCCAAAACAGGGTTATACTTTCTCATTATTAAAAAAATTAAAATGTCTAAGATATCTATAATCATTCAGCTAAGAGGAAAAAAAAGTTATTCCGTTTTCTGGGGAAGAGAGAATGAGGTAAAGGTAAGAAAAGATTAGGAAAGATTACTAGCATCTAGAAATAGTTTCTTGAGTAAAGTTGTAACTCTCGAGGGAAGTGGTCACTTGCCTTTCCAGAGGGCAGTATTAACAATTTTAACCAACAATTCCTGCATGATTTAATTAACCACAAGAGGTGTAAAGTGCAAATCACAGGTCACAGCCTTCCAAAATGTCATTGAATAAAATGGGCCAAAATCCCAAAGGCATCACTCGCATCTGTCCCATTTAGACATTATAACAACACTTGGTGTTGGTGGAATTGGAAGAAATGTGGTGTAGAGAAGATCCATGGATCACAGGATCAGGAATGCATCCAAAGTAGTCTCTGGACTCTGACGCTCTCTGGGGCAGAAGCGATGAGATTTCCTGTACACCTGATGGTGAACCAGTTCATAGTAGGGGAACACCATTCGATGAATATCTATTGAGTCACATCTTTTATGGACAACACTTCCTGTTGTCCACAAACTTTCTGCTGAGGTGATCTGACAGTACACTGTGTATTCCTGGAAGATCAATCTTCTTCTGGGCGACTTTATGGAATATGTAAAAAGTTCTACAGTTGGGGTACCTCTTGACACAGCAGAATGGATCTGATTCCACTCTGCTTATTTAAGTAAAACATGCTAATGTTGACTGTTATGACTTACACGGTAAGCCCCTTGATGGCTGGTAGAAAGATCACATAAGCTTGATGACTGGTTCTTAACTCTAGCATGTTTATGAGAAGAGTTGTTTCTCAAGGTGTCCACAACCACTGCATTTGCAAGTCATCCAAGATGAGGCCCTCCCCCAACATGGATGCATCTATCATCAGTGTCTTTTATAGAACTGGTGGGGGAAGAATGGAACCCCTTTGCAGACTTTTGTCAGGTCTATCCACCTCTAATCATAACAGGACTCATGGTGGAACAGGAACCAACATGCCCAGATGATGTTTGCTTGGCTGATATACAGACTTCAGTCACTTTTGCATACAAGACAGATAAAGTCTGGCATGCTGAGTCATAAAGGTACAGTATGCCATACAGGCCAGTAGTCAGATATATTCTGGATTAGCCTGGATATGTGTGCATACCATTGTTGTCCAAGTCTATAATGACCACAATGAACTCTATTTTTTGTACCGTGGTCAGTAGTTACTGGTCTTTATTTTCAGACTTACTCACGCAAAAGAAGCAGTATCTGCTGGATGAAGTCTGCTACCTGTTGAGTAGACTTTGCACAAATCAGCAAGTCATCTAAGTATGGGAATACTTGGATTTCCAACTTCCTGAGGTATGCAGCCATTCTTTCAAGGCACTTTGAACAGTCTGGCAGCTATTAACAGGCCAAATGTTAGTACTCTGTACTGGTAATAGCAATCTCCCATTAGGAATGTTAGATATCTTATGTGGGCTGGGTGAACTGTGATGCAAAAATGGGCATCCAGGGGATGGAGAGTGGTGTATCAATCTCCTCTGCTCTAGAGATAGGGTAACAGAAGCAAATTATCCTGAACTTGACCTTTCTGATCAAGGCGTTTAGTCATCTTAGGTCCAGGATAGACTTCAGTGCTCTTTTTTTGGGAATAAAACCCCTCTCCCCCGTACTGATGCAGGATTTCTGTTGCATCCAGAGACACACCTCTTAACAAGACACTCTCATCAGAAGGGTCATTTGGGGGAGGTATTTGAGGGTGACAAGGAGACTGGAACTGGATAGTATATCCAATCTCTATTATGTTCAGAACCCACTGATCAATAGCGATAGTGTTCCAGAATTTTCAGAACAGTTATAAATGATTCCCAAAAGAAAGAGATGGGGTGGGATGGCATGGGATGATCGGTAGGGATTGGTACTCTGCTCTTAAGCAAGCAGTCAAAATCAATCAAAGAAGGCTGATGGGTCAACACAGCAGTGGAAGTGGAAGATTTCTACCAAGGAAAACGTTGTCATTTCCTTGGTGGATCCAACTGTTTGTTGGATAGAAGGAATGGCGTAAAGCAGTAGCTTATATTGTTTTCCTTTGAGAGCAGGTGTATAGATTCCCAAAGACCGCAGGGTTGCCATTGAGTCCTTAAGAGAATGTAGTGTGCCTCATCAACCTTGGCATAGAAAAAGCTGCATCCTTTGAATGGAAGGTTTTCAATTATGACTTGTACCTCCTTAAGAATTCCAGATGAGTGGAGTCAAGAGGACCTTCCCATTGCTGAGGAAGCATCCACTGATGTGGAAACTCTGCTGCACCAAGTGCTGCCTGCAGAGATGTTCCAGCCACAACTTGATCCTCGGCAATGATGGATTTGAATTTATCTATCATTTCCTGTGGAATATTCTCAGTGAATTTTGTCAAGAGTCCCATTTAATATAATCATATTTTGCCAACAAGGCTTGGTAGTTGTAAATTCTTATTTGCAAACTAGAGGTGGAATAGTTTTTCCTGCCAAACAAGTTCAATTCTGGGGGGGAAAAATCAATCTTTGTCGTCTCTGGAGATTCATCTTATTGGCTGTTGCCAGTGAGCCTTGTGAGAAATGGGCATAAACTTGTTCAAATCCTTGAGAAGGGGCTTAATAGCACCCATCCGTTCTTTTAGATGTTGAAGCTACTGAGGCTGAGGTTTACCACAGTAATTTGGCAGGGCCTAATTGGTAGTCAAGCTAGTTGATACAGAGGTATGGAGGAGTTTGAGAGTTTATCTTGGATTACCTCAACAGGAATCTCTAGAGTTGAGGCAACTCCCCTCATAAGATCTTGAAATGTTTTATAATCACCTGGGGTGGACGAAGACTCTGACAGCCTCATTTGGAGAGGAAGAAGAAACATGATCAAGGACAGTGTTCCGTTGTTTGCACCATTTGAGAGAGTGATATGGGATGTTGGGGGCAAGGATGATTTGGATCTGGTTTATGATGCTGAAGCAATTCTTTGAGCATGGGGAATATGTCCCAAAAAGCCCAAGTGTGTTGATGAGCATAAAAGGTTAGCCAGCCAAGGAGGAGAGTACCAAAAATTCATATCCTCTCTTACCTAGTCTTCAGTCTTTGATAATCAAAATCAGCCCTAGAACCCCTGCCCTGCAGCAACGGGCCTGAATCTCCTGAGACAAGGGATCTTGTTGATGAAGCTTTCCTGCTGTCCTCAGATTCATAGGCAGAGAAAGAATATTTTTCATTCAAAGGAGGGACTTTCCAGTAGGTGTACTCAGCGCCCAGACCAACTGAGATTTCGCTGGTATAGGGGATACACCAGGCACCAAGGTCAGTAATGATGTTGCCACCAGTGGAGGCACTTTTAAGGTTGCCAACAGAGGCAAGTCCAGTACAGAGGATACAGAGAAGTCCTTAGCTGCTAAGTAAACCCTCAGCAACGTATACATTGAAATCTGTGAAACACCCATGACTGATGACTGTACCAAAAGTGACTGTGCTGGTAAAGCCACTAACAGATAAGAGGATCCTGTGGTTCTGGGGCCATCAGCACCATAGCTGTCAGTACCACGAGCCTTGACATTGCACAGGTGGTACCAGACAATTTCTGAGGGAACATAATATCAGCTCCTCAGGCATGGTATCCGGAGCCTGAATGGGTGCTGTAAGAACCCTCCTTAGCTCTAAGGCTACCCTTAGGGGTATGTCTACAGTGCAATTAAAAATCTGCAGCTAGCCCATGCCAGCTAACTTGGGCTCGCAGGGCTTGGGCTAAGTGGCTGTTCAACTGCAGCATAGATGTTCAGGCTTGAGATGGAGCCCAGGTTCAAGGAAAGCGATCAGGCACAGTCAGCATGGATTCACCAAGAGCAAGTCAAGACTAACCTAACTGCCTTCTATGATGAGATAACTGGCTCTGTGGATGAGAGGAAAGCAGTGGATGTGTTATTCCTTGACCTTAGCAACATTTTTGATATAGTCTCCCACAGTATTCTTGCCATCAAGTTAATGTAGTATGGGCTGGATGAATGGACTATAAGGTGGATAGAAAGCTGGCTAGATCATCAGGCTCAACAGGTAGTGATGAATGGCTCCATGTCTAGCTGGCAGCCGGTATCAAGCGGAGTGCCCCAAGGGTCGGTCTGGAGCTGGTTTTGTTCAATATCTTCATTAATGATCTGGAGGATGGCATGGATTGCACCATCAGCAGGTTTGCAGATGACACTAAACTGGGAGGAGTGGTAGATATGCTGGAGGGTAGGGATAGAATACTGAGGGATCTAGACAAATTAGAGGATTGGGCCAAAAGAAATCAGATGAGGTTCAACAAGGACAAGTACAGAGTACTGCATTTAGGACAGAAGAATCCCATGCATTGCTACAGACTAGGGACTGAGTGGCTAGGCAGCACCTCTACAGAAAAGAACTTAGGGGTTACAGTTGACGAGAAGCTGGATGAGAGTCTACAGTGTGCCCTTGTTGCTAAGAAGGCTAACAGCATTTTGGGCTGTATAAGTAGGGGCATTGCCAGCGGATCGAGGGACGTGATCATTCCCCTCTATTCAGCATTAGTGAGGCCTCATCTGGAGTACTGTGTCCAGTTTTGGGCCCCACACTGTAACAAGGATGTAGAAAAATTGGAAGGAGTCCAGCAGAGGGCAACAAAAATGATTAGGAGGCTGGAGCACATGACTTATGAGGAGAGGCTGAGGGAACTGGGATTATTTAGTCTGCAGAAGAGAAGAATGAAGGGGGATTTGATAGCTGCTTTCAACTACTTGAAAGGGGGTTCCAAAGAGGATGGATCTAGACTGTTCTCAGTGACACCAGATGACAGAACAAGGAGTAATGGTCTCAAGTTGCAGTGGAGGAGGTTTAGGTTGGATATTAGGAAAAACTTTTTCACTAGGAGGGTGGTGAAGCACTGGAATGGGTTACCTAGGGAGGTGGTGGAATCTCCTTCCTTAGATGTTTTTAAGGTCAGACTTGACAAAGCCCTGGCTGGGATGATTTAGTTGGGGGACTGGTCCTGCTTTGAGCAGGGGGCTGGACTAGATGGACCTCCTGAGGTCCCTTCCAATCCTGATATTCTATGACCCTGTGAGGTGGGAGAGTCCCAGAGCTTGATTTGCAGCCCGAATGTCTACAACATAGTTAAACAGCCTCTTGAGCCTGAGTCAGCTGGCATGGGTCAGCCGGGGGTGTC
This sequence comes from Mauremys mutica, assembly GCF_020497125.1. Classification (NCBI taxonomy): domain Eukaryota; kingdom Metazoa; phylum Chordata; order Testudines; family Geoemydidae; genus Mauremys; species Mauremys mutica. The sequence continues at coordinate 202,875,265 of NC_059072.1, read as the reverse complement.
TAATTGCAGTGTAGACATACCCTTAGATTCAGTCAACTGAGAGGATTTATGGCCCTTGAAAATCAAAGGGCCTTGGAAGCTGAAGGGCCCAGAGAAGATCTGTATCTGCTCTCTCTCTCTCTCTCTCTCTCTCTCTGAGACTTATGCAGTTTTCTTCCTCTCTAACCTCAGTACCTGCCAGATGAAGATGATGGGCTTTTTAAACTCGGAATGGCAGCTTCAGGAGAAGCAGCAGCTGGGGCACTCCCTGAAATGAATCCATCAGATGATTCTGCCCCAGACAAGCTAGGATGAGAAGCAGAGTGCACTGACCTCTCTGAAAAGAGCATTTTAAATACAAGACTCTCATCCTCTGGATTCTTTTTGAGAATGATTTGCAGATGGCACATCACTGAAGTGCCCTTCACTCAGATAAATCAAACACCAAGCACGCCCATTGTTCAACAGCATTGCTGTCTCACATGAAGGGCAATTCTTGAATCCTGGGGATTTACATTCAGTCATCATGACTGAAGTGGTACTGAAAGTACCTCCCACAAACAAATAAAGTGCAATTTCATCACAAAGGAAAAAGAAACTCTAGAAAAATTCCTAACACTACTTTAAACTAAGTACCTAATTAGCAATTAACAAGCATATGAAGAGGCAGTCACTGCAAGCTCTGACCCATAGCCACAGGTGATGAGCAGGAACTGAGGGATAGTTGAGGTAGCCCCTCCTTGTATGCACCTAGTTGGTGCATGGGGGACACGAAATGCAGGCACTTCCCCAACGGACACTGCTGCCAAAAGAATCTGTCTTGAGCACACTTGGTGCACGTACACTGATAGTGGAATATATATGGACAAACACTCAAAGAACCACCAAGATTTACCAGGCTGTCAACCATCTAGAAGAGCTGCTCCAGGAAATACTTTTGAGGCAAAGTGGGGGAGCAACCAAGGCGTAATATTTGCATACTCCAGTGTAGAGCTTACCCATTTTTCTATAAATGAACTAAGAAGGAACAGCACAATCATAACTACTTTAGAATTTTAATAAAAACTATTAACAAAAATGCTTGCCCGTTATCCCTTCTTTGAATCTAGCTATTTGTCTCCTAAACATTATTCAATACTAAATATTTTATAGAGTTTACTAGAATATCCATGATTTATTTATAACACACTCGATCTACGCAATCTCTATTTTATGACAGTGGTGGGCGTGGTATATCTGAAAGCCTTCAAAAATGTTAAAAAAAAATCTGAGTCTTCTATAGACAACTTCTCTTTCTACATTAATCTATTGAGTATTCCAATAAAAAGTACATCTATAAGCAAAATCAAAAGAACTTTTCTATGCTTACAAACTTACTGTGTACACGTACAATGAAGTAGCAGCACCTGTGTGTGCGTCATCTAGGCAATGTGGTACTTGTTTTGTGAATCTACTTAAAGTAATTGCATATAAATAAAAAAAATACCCCAGCACATGCCAGAGTGTGGGGCAGCACAGAAAGGTTCATTAAATATTGAGGAAAAAACAGACTTCCAAGTTTTATAAATTGCATCAGTTTCTAGCAGAAGTAACAGTTTTGAATAGTTACATGGTAGTATCCTGTTAACTGATGCACACTTATGGAAACAATTTTAACAATTCAAATAACTGTCTATTTATAGAGAGATTTGTTGTGTGTTCAGTATATACTAGAAGATATTAATTTAAATTCATGAATTGGTTTAAAAATTAATCAGCATGAGAACATTTCTATATTAAAAGATAAACAAGCTCATATTTCAGCCATACTGGAGCAGGAAAGTAACCTGAAGCAAGTCAAGAAGTATTATAAATTATTGCATAAACAGTGCAGTCAACAGCAGGTGTGATATTTCATCAGAATACGTGTGTTATTTCTCCATTGTTCAGAATTACTGACATTCATTATATTGGTTTGTTCACTGGCAGCCATCTCAATTAAACCACCCATTTATAAAACAATCCAAGGGTAGCTTTAGGACAACGTTATGAGTTATATACATTTTAACATGATGTTTTGGGGAAATATGGATTTTTATTTTTTTTTTAAATCAAGGATTTTTTCCAAGCAGAGGCTCTCAATCCAATATTAAAAATTCAAGAGGTTTATTATTGTCACACAGTATGTCACTATTTTCAGTGAACTAATGTAAAGGAGAGTAGTTTTTAGATTTCTAAAAGGCATCTCTCTATGTCATATGCTGTGGAGTTTAATTTTTATTTGAGATATGAATGACATCAATAAGTTATAACAACACGTTAAAATATTTTTCATTAAAAAAAATCACAAAACATATTTCTACATACTGACAATTATAATATTGAATAAAATGAGTTAAAAATTCCTAAATGGTAAGGCTTTAAAATAGTTATCTGGTCACTAGATAATTTAGTCCTAAGTAAAATTTTACATTTTTAAGAGAATCTTTCCATAATACAAAGATAAGCCAATACTCCCAACATACATAAAGAGACAATAAAGCTACTAATATTATTAGCGTCTTAAAATTGATTATAATATGACAGAAAATAAATTAATCTTTTTCCTCCATATTTCTTCTCAACCTTCACCATTCCTCTGTTCTGATATTCCTTCCCTTCCCTTCCATTATCTTTCCCACTCTACCACATTGCAAAGAACAGGTAGGATTGCGAGTTTTAACATACTGCCTCTTATGGGCTGGCTAATTACCAATTTAGTTTTTATTACAAAATTAAAGGTGACAACACAACCACATCTCAGGGAAAATGCAATGAAACCCACCAGGAACAGCAAAGATGTATGTCTGATTTTTGTGCTGAGACCAGGTGAGCTTTAATGCTCACTCATCTCTCAGTTTTATTATAAAGACAGCTGCAGCGGCACAGGAGCCAGCAAACAGAGCTGTAAACAGGGGAGTTTACAGGGGGAGTTTGGGGGAAGACTAAGACAGGCAGGCAGAGGAACACACAGGGTACTGTAGGGAGTGTGCAGTGTTCTAGCAGTGTCTTGGTGCTTGTTGGGGGGTTGTTTTGCTGTGGGTGGTGGTGTTTTGGGTTGGTTTGTGTTTCACAGATTTACGTGGGAAACCTATGACAGATACAGAGGCAGCAGTTGTAGTGACCTGAGCAGTGGAAGACACAATGAAGATGACTGGACGTGGAAGCTGCGACATGTACATGATCCTGGAGGGGGTACCTGAAAAGAGTTTTGTCTGCATGAAGTGCCGCCTGATAGAGCTGATGGAAGAAAAGATCCAAGGATTGGAGATACAGGCGGAAACTCTAGTCGAGTTTAGAAGGGGATTCGAGCGGATGATGGAGCAAAGACTTGATGAGGTTGAAGGGAAAAGCTCAGACTTGCAGATGGAAGCAGGACCAAAGAACTCTGAGGGGAGACTGCTGGGTGAGGAAAGTGGACGGTGGAAGCATGTGACTAAGTGAACCGGCGGAGGAAAAGACGGGCTAGTGAAGGAAAAATAGAGCTCAGGAACAGGTTTGCGGAGTTGGAAAAGGAAGAAGGGGCACAGCAGGTAGTTGCTGAAGGTGAGAGGGCAAGGAAGAAGAGAAGAGCAGCTAGCCCTATAAGGAAAGGGGAAGAGTCAATGGAGATGACACCAAACATGAGCCCCAGGAGGATATGGGATGGGTTGCAGAGGATTGCAAGGGTGAATAGGAATCGAGAGGACTTGCAGCCAGAGGGAACAGGGGATACACCGGAGAATTGCACCGTCACCAGGAAAAGGCAGGTCTACGTGATTGGGGATTCCTTACTGAGAAGAACAGACAGGCCTGTAACCAGAGCTGATCCAGAGAACAGAAGGGTGTGTTGTCTGCCAGGTGCTAAGATACGGGCTGAAGAGGATCCTAACAGGAGCAGGAAAGAATTTGCTGATTGTCCTTCATGTGGGAATGAATGATACGGCTAGATTCTTGCTGGAACGTATCAAGGGAGACTATGCCAGGCTGGGGAAGACACTTAAGGAAATCGAGGCTCAGATGATCTTCAGTGAGATTCTGCCTGTTCCTAGAGAAGAGCCACAAAGGTGTCACAAGATTATGGCGATCAACAGATGGCTCAGGCAGTGGTGCTATAAGGAGGGCTTTGGGATGTATGGCCACTGGGAGGCATTCATGGACAGAGGCCTGTTCTCTCGGGATGGACTTCACCTGAGTAGGGAGGGAAATAGACTTCTCGGATGGAGGCTGGCACAACTGATTAACAGAGCTTTAAACTAGGAATTGGGGGGAGATGGTTGGGAGATGTCCAGGTAATCTCCACGCCGGATTTTAACATTGAGAGGGAAGAAAATGAAGCAAGAAAGGATACTGTTGTGGGTAGGAGAATGGACATATGGAGGAAGGGTACTGTAGATAAAATTCTAATAGGTGATACTGGCAGTAGAATGTCTGGGCCTAATGGGGTAAAGAATGTGAGTGAAGCCAAACAGCAAGAATTAAGATGTTTGTACACTAATGCGAGGAGCCTAGGTAAAAAAATGGAGGAACTAGAGTTACTGGTGCAGGAAGTGAAACCGGATATTATAGGGATAACAGAAACATGGTGGAATAGTCATCATGACTGCAGTACAGGTATTGAAGGGTATGTGCTGTTTAGGAAAGACAGAAATAAAGGCAAAGGTGGTGGAGTAGCATTGTATATCAATGATGAGGTAGACTGTAAAGAAATAAGAAGGGGTGGAATAAATAAGAGTCTGTCTGGGCAAAAATCACATCGGGGAAGAAAGCTACTAGAGCCTCCCCTGAGATAGTGATTGGGGTGTGCTATAGACCACGGGGATCTGATTTGGCTATGGATAGAGACCTTTCTAAGGTTTTTATGAAATAAATACTAATGGGAATTGTGTGATCATGGGAGACTAACTTCCCAGATATAGACTGGAGGACAAGTGCTAGTAATAATAATAGGGCTCAGATTTTCCTAGATGCAATAGCTGATGGATTCCTTCACCAAGTAGTTGCTGAACCAACAAGAGGGGATACCATTTTAGATTTGGTTTTGGTGAGTAGTGAGGACCTCATAGAAGAAATGGTTGTAGGGGACAACCTTGGTTTGAGCGATCCTGAGCTAATTCAGTTTAAACTAAATGGAAGGCTAAACAAAAATAGATCTGTGACTAGGGTTTTTGGTTTCAAAAGGGCTAACTTTAAAGAATTAAGGAATTAGTTAGGGAAGTGGATTGGACTGAAGAACTTGGGGGATCTAAAGGTGGAGGAAGCCTGGAATTACTTCAAGTCAAAGTTGTAGAAACTATCGGAAGCCTGCATCCCAAGAAAGGGGGAAAAAATCATAGGCAGGAGTTGTAGACCAAGCTGGATGAGCAAGCATCTCAGAGAGGTGATTAAGAAAAAGCAGAAAGTCTACAAGGAATGGAAGATGGGAGTGATCAGCAAGGAAAGCTACCTTATTGAGGTCAGAACATGTAAGGATAAAGTTAGAAAGGCCAAAGCCATGTAGAGTTTTCCCTTGCAAAGGGAATTAAAACCAATAGTAAAAGGTTCTATAGCCATATAAATAAGAAGAAAACAAAGAAAGAAGAAGTGGGACCACTGAGGATGGAGGTTAAGGATAATCTAGGCATGGCCCAATATCTAAATACTTTCCCTTGGTCTTTAATGAGGCTAATGAGGAGTTTAGGGATAATGGTAGGATGACAAGTAGGAATGAAGATATGGAGGTAGATATTACCACATCCGAGATAGAAGCTAACAGCTTAATGGGACGAAATCAGGGGGCCCAGATAATCTTCATCCAAGAATATTAAAGGAACTGACACATGAAATTGCAAGCCCATTAGCAAGAATTTTTAATGAATCTGTAAACTCAGGGGTTGTACTGTATGACTGGAGAATTGCTAACATAGTTCCTATCTTTAAGAAAGGGGAAAAAAGTGATCCGGGGAACTACAGGCCTGTCAGTTTGACATCTGTAGCATGCAAGGTCTTGGAAAAAAAATTGAAGGAAAAAGTAGTCAAGGACATTGAGGTCAATGGTAATTGGGACAAAATACAACATGATTTTACAAAAGGTAGATCATGCCAAACCAACGTGATCTCCTTCTTTGAGAAGGTAACAGATTTTTTAGACAAAGGAAATCCAGTGGATCTAATTTACCTCGATTTCAGTAAGGCATTTGATACGGTTCCACATGGGGAATTATTAGCTAAACTGGAAAAGATGGGGATCAATATGAAAATTGAAAGGTGGATAAGGAACTGGTTAAAGGGGAGACTACAACAGGTCGTACTGAAAGGTGAATTGTCAGGCTGGAGGTAGGTTATTAGTGGAGTTCCTCAGGGATCGGTTTTGGGATCAATCTTATTTAATCTTTTTATTACTGACCTTGGCACAAAAAGTGAGAATGTGCTAATAAAGTTTGCAGATGACACAAGCTAGGAGGTATTGCCAGCACAGAGAAGGACTGGGATATCATACAGGAACATCTGGATGACTTTGTAAACTGGAGTAATAGTAATAAGATGAAATTTAGTAGTGAAAAGTGCAAGAACTACTGTTATAAGCTGAGGAGGCATCAGTTGAAAGGAATAGAGGAGGAGAAGGACCTCGGAGGATTGGTTGATCACAGGATGACTATGAGCTGCCAATGCGATATGGCTGTGATGGGATGTTAGATGGGGTGGGATCTGAGTTACTATAGAGCATTCGCCATCCTCTGTAGCACGGGGCATGGATCACTTGCTGGAGGATTCTCTGCACCTTGAGGTCTTTAAACCACGATTTGAGGACTTCAATAACTCAGACATAGGTTAGGGGTTTGTTACAGAAGTGGGTGGGTGAGATTCTGTGGCCTGCATTATGCAGGAGGTCAGACTAGATGACCTTAATGGTCCCGTCTGACCTTAAGTCTATGAATCTATGATTGCTCTCTATAAATATATCAGAGGAATAAATACCAGGGAGGGAGAGGAATTATTTAAGCTCAGTACCAGTGTGGACACAAGAATAAATGGATATAAACTGGCCATCAGGAAGTTTAGACTTGAAATTAGACAAAGGTTTCTAACCATCAGAGGAGTGAAGTTCTGGAACAGCCTTCCAAGAGAAGTAGTGGGGGCAAAAGATATATCTGGCTTCAAGAGTAAGCTTGATAAGTTTATGGAGGGGATGGTATAATTCGTCTTTGACTACTAGCAGTAAATATACCCAATGACTTGTGATGGGATGTTAGATGGGGTGGGATCTGAGTTACTACAGAGTCTTGCCCACATGCTCAGGGTTTAGCTGATCGCCATATTTGAGGTCGGGAAGGAATCTTCTTCCAGGGCAGACTGGCAGAAGTCCTGGGGAGGTTTGCCTTCCTCTGCAGCGTGGGGCATGGGTCATTTGCTGGAAGGTTCTCTGCACCTTGAAGTCTTTAAACCATGATTTCAGGACTTCAATGGCTCAGACACAGGTTTGATACAGGAGTGGATGGGTGAGATTCTGTGGCCTGCATTGTGCTGGAGGTCAGACTAGATGATCATAATGGTCCCTTCTGACCTTAAAGTCTACAATTCTATGTAGCTTTCTAATTAATATATTTTACCTGGAAATTCCTTTCTATATGCCGGTTTAATCTGCACAGGATAAATGGGTAGCTCCACCTCTTTTCAACAGGAAGGCTGGCAAGCAAAACTAAGTGTTGGCTCTGATTGGCTAACAGCCTTAGCTAGACCATGCCTCATTGACTTTCCAGTTGACTTGAGCCAAAACCCAACTTTATATTAGTAATACTACTTTTCAAAACATACACAGCCTATAACTTGGGACTTTTCACTGACAAAAGGGCCAGATTCCTATGCTGGCAGAACAGAGGTATAGATAGAAATTACTAGGAAATAAATTCGAGAAACAAGGTGGATGAGATCATATATTTTATTGGACCAACTTCTGTGGGTAAAAGAGAAGCTCTCAAGCTAAACAGACCAGAAGAAGAGCTCTGTGTAGCTCGAAAGCATTTCTCTTTCACCAACAGAAGTTGGTCCAATAAAATATATGATCTCATCCACCTTATCTCCCTAATATCCTGGGACCAAAACAGCTACAACACTAGGAAATAAATTATATTTTTTGTGCCGATGTGGACATCTGTGTGACATTTCCCAGAGAATAAAAGCTCGAACACAGAAAACAGCTGCATGAGTAGGATATAGCCCAAAATCCACCAAGAGATCCTCTGGGAAGATACAGTTTGACCTCAGACTCATTCTGCTATACTGTGAAACAATCTAGGTGATTTTCTAACTGGTTTTGTCCTTTGCAGGTAGAAGGCAAGAGTGTGATGTACATCAAGGTAGTGAAGTCTCCTCTCCTCTTCAGATACATGCAGTTTTGGAAAAAACACAGGTCAATGGATTGAGTAGTTTATATGAAACTCCAAAACTTCTTTGGAGGTGAATTTCAGATATAGTCTCAAAGAGAGAGTTTGTTACTGAATATAGTTTATGGCAGATTCACCATTATGGCTCCCAGCTCAACCACTCTTCTGGCTGAGGTGGTGACCACAAGGAATGCAACTTTGATAAATAAGACATGGAACACACATTTAATGGTTCAAAGAGAGAACGTGGAACCAGTCGTAGACAATGGTCCAGGCAACTTCCTGCCTATTCCCCTCATCCTGTCTCAGGGAAAGTGGAGGAGAGGTGGGAGGGGAAAGGGCAGCCATTAGTTGTCATAAGAACATTCTTCTCTTGTGGGAACATGTTGGTCCACAACAGAGTTCCAACTATCCCAAGTACACAGAGAGGATAAGAAAAATGACTTCCTGCCTTGTCTTCTTAAAAGGCCAAGTTTAAGAAATGTACAATGTCTGGATCCATCTGGGAAGTGAATTGGAGCTTCTGCCTCCTTTTAGCATGTTTCTATGAGAAGTGGGCAAATGCCAGCAATATGATCTTCTCTGGTACCACAATTAAATTGGGCTTATTTTTTTCCGGAATTTATACCCCCTGTATAAGTTAAAATTGCTTTACCAGCAACTTTTCCATATTAAGAAGAGGCAGTAGGGACTGAAGACTGCCCCCTTCTCAGGAGCAAAACAGACCCTGTCCAATCTGATTGCCATATACAGCAGTAGAACTCGTGGTTAAAAACACAAGGGAGTTAATAATGTCACATGGTCTCATACAACTTCTTCTGGATCAAGTTCTACATGCACAAGTCAGCTGTTCTCTTTATGTAAGATAGTCTGCTGTAAAATAACTATCGACGTAAAAATCAAACAAATGTATAATTCCTCAACATTATGAGCACTGTAAAATTAGTAGCATGGTCTTAGGTTCTCCGGCCAATTCTCAAATATTTGCAAATGAATAAAAATAAGAATTATCTTAATACCTATATAGTATTTCATTTCAGTGTCATGTTTGTTCATAAGCTCCAAAAGCCGCACTTCAATCTGGGCTTGATTTAGGAAAGCCTTCTTGTTCTTTATAATTTTAATAGCAACCCACTCCTGTTCCACACGATCATAAGCCTTTACAACCTGAAAGAGAAAAAAAAAAAAGACATGCTAAATAAAATGTTTAAGTAACCGCACATTTCATTAAATTTATTTATTAAACAGAGACTTTCAAAACCAAGAAAGCTTCAAAATTAATCATATTTAAAACATACTTTAGTAATCCAGTTTATATTTCAAAATTTTACTAAGTGCATTTAATTCTTATTGAAAATATGTCTTGAAAATAACAATTTTCATCCTTTCTAGACAATTTTCTTTTCTTCCTTCTACTGTGAAGCCATAGGTGATATTGTGATATGATATTAATTTTCATAACAAAAATCACAAAAACAAGATTCAGACTTCACTGAGAAGGTGGACTGAGGAAATAACATCTAATTCAAGTATAAGTATAAAAGAAAATCAATACAGAAAATAGAGTAAAATCACTTTCTATTAAACATTCTCTATTTAGAAATGCTTAACTCTCCAAATGCCTTTTTCAAGAGTTAACTTGGGTATGATGTGTATTTATTACATACTCTATGCTATCTGCTTGTGTTAGCCCCCGAAGCACAGAAAATTAAATATGGGTTTCCATAACACCGTGTGCTAAAAATTCTGAATGACAGCAAATGTGAGTTAAGTGTTAAATTAAGAACATAACATAAGAACATAAGAATGGCCCTACTGGGTCAGACCAAAGGTCCATCTAGCCCAGTACCTGTCTTCCGACAGTGACCAGTGCCAGATGCCCCAGAGGGAATTAAAAGAACAGGTAATCATCAAGTGATAAATCCCCTGTCACTCATTCCCAGCTTCTGGCAAACAGAGGCTAGGGACACCATTCCTGCCCATCCTGGGTAATAGCCATTGATGGACGTATCCTCTATGAATTTATCTAGTTCTTTCTTTTTTGAACCCTGTTATGGTCTTGGCCTTCACAACATTCTCCGGCTAGAAGTTCCACAGGTTTAGTGTGCATTGTGTGAAGAAATATTTCCTTTTATTGTCTTAACCTGCTGCCTATTAATTTCATTTGGTGACCCCTAGTTCTTGTGTTATGAGAAGTAGTAAACAACACTTCCTTATCTACTTTCTCTACACGAGTCATGATTTTATAGACTTCAATCATATCTCCCCTTAGTTGTCTCTTTTCCAAATTAATAGGTTTGATTATCTTGCAAAAGCAGTTACTCGATGTGCTTGCTCAAGAAAATTCAAATTTCATGTTTTATAAACAAGAAAAATCACAAATGCAGAAATTTTGAGTAGACATCTTATTCCAAGAGCTTATGAATAAGGAAGCAATCTTTACATGAGACACGGGGTGTGGCTTGGATATTAACTCATTTAGATGGCTATTAGAACTAAAACGAATTAATGATTTTTCAGCTGACATCCATTACCTGCCCAAAGGATCCTTTGCCAATTAAAGAGTCAATTTCATAACGATCCATCCACTTTTCCCCATTTTTTACAATGTAGTCATAGTTGTCATCATCATAGCCATCGTTGTAAACTTTCCGTTCCTTTTTATGACTGGAATCATCTCCTTGACCCTGTTGGTGCCGCCTCTTCTTTTTTGCATAGTAAACCTGAAGATGAGAAACATACTGGTTTAAATTTCAACTGATGGTGTCACTTTAATCAGTAAAGAATATCTTCAGGCACTACTCTAGTCTCCCCTCTCTCTCCCCCACCAGCAAAATTTTCTGGCTTTACAAACCCATTTTCCATTTTTAAAAAGTTATTTTTCCCTCCCCTGTTGCTGTGTGAAAGACACCCATAAAAACCAGGAAAACTAACTGACTATACCGAGAAAACAGTGAATCTCTTAACACAGAGCTATCAAATTCATAAACAAAAAATATATCTAAAAATTATAATTTTAGACATAATAATCCTAAATGATATTTATAAATAAAGTAGATAAAGTTTCAGGGAAAAAAGAAATTTTTGAATTAATGTGTCCCTTCAGAAGTGCACACAGTGTTTTAATTATATCATAGGATCTGAAATTCAGTCATTATACCAAAAGCAAATATCCCAATATTTATGAATATTTAACGTCTGTAAGCACACCACAGCAACATATTCATAAAATGTAGCCTTTGAGCCTATTAAAAACAAAGGGTACAAAAGATAAAACACACCATGGGTTAAGTCACTTACTGTCTCTCACACACAAAAAAGGTAATACTTAGTCCTGCCTTGAATGCAGGGAATTGGACTAGACGACCTCTTCAGGACCCTTACAGTCCTATGACACACACACAAAAATTAACCTAACATCTTTATTTATGTTTAAAAAGGCAAGACAAAGACTAAAGTGTAACCAACAGAAAGTAAAATTAAATATGTAAGCATTGGGAGAAGCTGAGTAACAAAAGATTCAATTGTTGCCTAGCATTACAATATATACACAATATAATAATGATAATTAAATATGGAAATACTTGGCACTTAACATTTTATATTTTTCAAGCGCTGTACAAAACAATAGGGTAGAAAAAGTGAGGCAAAAGGAATTAAACATCTTGCTAAGGCCTCTCAGTGACAGCAGTTCTGGACTCCCAAGCTCAAGCACAGGCCACTAGATAACAACAGCTGCTTTTAAACTGCTGAGGTCTTGATTAGAGACAGTAATTTTGCCAGACTACAGTCCATAAGTACCCAAGACTAAAAGAAAAAACAAAGTGAAATCATGGATGGCTGCAGTGCCATTTCTTTTATTCTACAATCACCACAGGCATCTCGGAGGACATCACCACTTCCTTGCTTTATAACTCTGCCTTCTTTTGGATTTTGAATAATTAAGATAATCAGATCAATTAAGGAGGCTTTATAGAAACACAATTTTTCTAAAAGATAAAGCAATCAAAAGATAACATGAAAGGCAAAGATGGCTTATGTTTTCCTGATGATACATATAAGAGACCTTCAAGTTTATTTATATTTACAATAGCAATTCAACTGCTATCTAGGCCTTCTTTTCCAGAAGATTATGGACTGGAGGCCCAGTAGGATTATGACCTCACAGGTATCAAGTAGTGAAACACGAGCAATTGATAGGGAATCTGATTTTTATTCAATGTTTAGAACACGTGTTGTTGGTAAAATCAATGGAAAGTAAATGCTCTATGAACCGTTGGAAGGAAAAACGGAACAAAACAAAATTACGAAGACCTACACTTTCAAAAGTGACTGTTGATTTTGGGAGCCGTGATTTGGGTGCTCAGCTTCAGACAACTGAAAGGGACCTCGTTTTCCGAAGGCAGGTACTCAACAGTTCTGACAAATCAGGCTCGTTAAAGTTGTCTGAAGTTGGGCACATGAAAACTGAGGAGCCCAAAATAGTCACTTTTGAAAATTTAGGCCTAAATATTCAACACCCACCAAGCCCCTTTAAATTAAAGGCAGAGAAAGTTTCCACGTCAGGTCCTTCAAGGAGACTTCCCACCAAAGAAGAGAAGACAAGGCATTACTGATATCTCTACAGGGGGGGTGGGGGGATGAACCCATATTTTAAATACATAATAAAGAATAAAAAAGGGCACAAACCCTTTTGTACTTGCATGTTATTTTTATTTACAATAAAAGTACATGGACTTGTTTAATTTAGAATTCATCAAGTTAATTCATAAATTAAGAAAAAGAATACCTGTATAATGTGCCAGTAAAAGAAATGTGCCTAAATTCATTGCATCTTATAGAAAAATCTACTTGGAACATTTTAATCAATATTTTTGATAACACTACATATTGTAATTATTAGCAAGTTATCATACATTAAATACAAATATAACGGTGAACTATGTGGTCTTTACCTCATTAATATGTTTGTATGTTTTGATCAGATCAACGGAGAGTTTCCTCAGGGGAGCAGTAGCTGGATCACGGAAAGTTTGGGGCATCCGCCTCTGTAACATGACAATATCAGGCATCACTTTAAACAGACAGAAAAAACTAGCACTTTAACTAAATAATTACTACTCTGCAGAAGTGAAACTGCCTAAATCTAATCCTAACCACTCTAACTGATGAATTTCTAATATTTACAAAGCTGTGTTTAAATAAAAAATTACTACTACTAATAGGTTTAATATTCTCATTGTTTTTGAGCTAGTTGACAATATACCCCCTTATTGCCTTTCATCCCCCACCTCCCTCTCTGATCCCGACTTATGAAGCACATGCAAAATATTTGTATTTTAAACATACTTGCATTTAAAAAACAAACATAAAAAAATAATGAATACAGGTATACCAACTGTTTCAATAGTAAAATGCCACAAATGCTGTTATGGAATAGCAGAGTCAGTACATTTCAAAAATGCTTCATTATATTCAGTGATATTATAGTGGGCTTAGAAAAGCTGGTATACAACTGAAGCTAGACAAATTCAGACTGGAAATAAGGTATAAATCTTTAACGGTGATAGTAATTAACCACTGGAACAATTTACCAAGAGTTGTGATGGATTCTCCATTACTCACAATTTTTAAATCAAGACTGAATATTTTTTCTAAAGATATGCTCTAGAAATTATTTTGGGGAAGTTCTATAGCCTGTTTTATACAGGAGGCCAGACCAGATGTTCACAATGGTCCCTTCTGGCTTTGGAATCTATCAATCTATATAATGTGAGAGATCTAGACGTAAATGGATCTGTTCAGGACAAACTGAAAGTATATTTTTTTTAAATAAAATTTTTGTTCCTTTTAAGTATTTTCCAAAACTGATTAGTTTTTAAACATTCAATTTTCTGATAGAACAACCTTTAAGCAGCAAGTAAAAGACTACTCTTTTCTAATTCCTGTTCACAATTAGACAGTTGTGTTGCTGTAGTGCCCACGCGACATCACTAAACGTGCTCAGGAACACTTTTCTCTTCGCTGTGTTCACAATCTAGCCTACAGCCTCATCAGTTTCACTATAACTGATAAACACCCTTTTGCAGAGCCAAGAAGAACAGTATACACCATTGACAAGACAGCAAAACTCACTATAAAATGCTATAAAATAAAGTGCCGTAAAATGAAGAAAATAAACTGAAATATAAAGGGAATTATTTCTCCCTCTAATCTGCTTCAGTTCTAATAATTGTAGGATTTACTTATAAACCTAGATGGTACCAAGTTTACATATGTAAATATGATTTTTCAGTTGGCAATGTCCTTATAAGCATTTGAGGCAAGAGCAGGAATTTGGTAGTGTGGCTGGAGGCTCTGTCACTATCCATTAGTCACTCTACTCATGTCACAGGTGAAAACATAAAGGCTACACTTTGTTCAAGGCAGGTGTAATGACCAGTCTCTCTGCTGTCACAGACTAGACTTTGTGGGGTTGTTCTCCCAGCTGTGGAAGAAGCAAGCAGCATGCCTATTCTGTAGAATGCAGTGTTATAGCCCTGTTGGTCCTAGCATATAAAACAGACAAGATGAGTGAGGTAATATCTTTTATTGAACCAACTTCTGTTAGTGATCGAAAGCTTGTCTCTCTTACACACAGCTCTTCTTCAGGTCTAGAAAACATACATGGACTGTCACAGATAAATACAAGGTGAAACAGGTTTTTTAGAATAAGTAGCCAACACATTTCAAGGGACCATTCAAGGTGAAGTGGCCCTCATTAACACCATTCCAGTCATGGGGGGGGGGGAAGGAATGGGGGAGAGAGGTTGCAGGAGGTGGCGCTAATGGGTTATAGATTGTTATAATAAACCATAAATCCAGTGTCTCATTCAGTCCATGATTTTTAGTATCTAGCAAAGTTATGGATTTAAGCACTCTGGCTTGTCTTTTGAAAGTGTTGTACAGGTTTCCCTTGAGAAAAAGGACTGACAGGTCAGATACAGCGTGATCCCTTTGCGAAAAGTGTTCACCCATAAGTGATATAGTGTTTCTGTCTTATCTTCCAGTGTGAATTCATTCAAGAGCATAGTGATTGTCTTGTTTCACCCACAACGTTATTGGGGCATATAGTGCTCTGGATGAGGTACACCCCATGTTGTGATAGGCGTGTGTAGGACCCATGCATATTTTCCTCTGTAGAATAGCATGGAGGGGTTCCATGTTGATCATCTCTAATTTCTAGCTCAAATTTGTTCACTTTACAAGTAAAAAAAAGTTCTAGCAAAGCCCTGAAAAGTCACCTTGAGAAAAATCAAGCTGGTTTTCTTTTCTTCTTGTAAACCACAAACAATAATTAAGATTCTTCAGGTCAACTTGCGCCCTTCACAGCTTCTCAGTGATAACCCTAACTCCTTTATCTCCAAATCATGCTTTCAATCACACCTGTGCAGCATCACTCAGAGCTTGTCTACACTGTCCCACAGTTCAGACTATAGGGGTGTGAATAGCAGCATGCACCAAAGGGTTGCACTGCAACTTCCCAATGTGGATGCTCCAGGCACAAGCCAAAAGGTTCCTAGTTTGCATTAACATAGTCCTCTTCAAATAGGACCACAGTAATGGGAAACTAGAACTATGGGGATGTGAATAGCAGCATGCACCAAAGTGCTGCTCTGTAACTCCCCTGTGTGGATACTGCGGGCACAAGTGAAAAGGTTTCTAATCTGACCTGTATTAACTTTTTAAAGAGGCAATATTTTCCTCTCTGCCTTCTGAAAAATGGGATGGAAGATTGGGAAGGAAAAAAAGGTAAGAATCTTCCACCTTTTTCCTCCATAGGCTGCATTTTAAAATTCTTAGCTATATTCTTAATCAGGACATTCCAATGGTACAGCAAGATCCCCTCAGAAGAATATGAAAGATTTGAATCTTACTCCAGTTATATAACCACCTCTTCCGCTGATGAAGGAAAGAGGAGAATGATAGCACAGGAAGGGGACAACACCCATTTTGCATAGTGGCACCACACCGTACTATATTGTTAGGTAATCCTGCCTTTCCTTTAGCTTTGAGGCAGCTCTCTGGTAAAAAAAAATAAAAAAAAAAAAATCCTGCTTTGCAGACTCCAGTCTCTACCTGCTGGCCACATAGCTAACTGCAACCCCAAAAGATATTTCCAAAATTGAATGTTGGAAAACATAACTCAGAAAATATGTATAAATTCCAAGATAAATGACAATCAAGTAGTTTCACTGCAATTATACTTGTCAATAAACAACAAAATTTTATCATCCTAACAGATTAATGGAGCAGGACATGCATAGCAGGGAGAAATTAAAATTACAAATAAGAAAATCAAATTTTTTATTTCATATGACCCATTTGTTGGTATGCAAATGACAGTTGGGAAGCACAAAGTCAGAACAGGAAACAACCAAAGAATAAAAACAGAGTAGGCAACAAGCCTAAGAGTCCCAGCTATGCACATTAAATTGATCTATTTTCACTTTTTTAATTGGTTCAGAGCAGCCTGAATGTATCAGCTGACAACAATGTTAATTTTGTAGTGTTTGGTAAAAGAGGGAATAGATAACTAAGTGACTGCCACACAAATTTCTTCATGTGGTCCTATTCTTTACTGCCCAAAGCAGTCGTGTTTCTTGTTAAATATACCGCATTTCATTATGGGAAATTTTATGACAGGGGATATATATCCTGTAAAATATATGTCCTAATCAATGAAGAGATATTTGGATACTTTAAAAAAAAATTAAATTGAGTATAACAAGGATTAGAAAAGATTCTGGCTACGTCTAGCGTGACTTTGATTTTACAAACAAAGGAATTTAAATTTTATACCACTGTATCCGACTAAGAATTCCAGTTATTTAGTTATTTTAGGGCTGTCAATTAACTGCAGTTAATGCAAGCGTTTAACACAAAACAAATCAACTAGATTTTAAAACTGTGATTAATTGCAACTGTTTTTTAATCGCACTATTAAACAATAATAGAATGCCAATGTAAATTATAAATATTTTTGGACATTTTTCTAAATTTTTAAATACATTGATTTCAATTACACCACAGAATAAAGTGTACAGTGCTCACTTTATATTATTGGTACTACAAATATTTGTACTGTATAAAAGAAAACAGTATTTTTCAATACATCTCATACAAGTACTCTAGTACAATCTCTCTATCGTGAAAGTGTCACTTTCAAATGTAGAATTATTACTACTTTAGAGCCTACAAGTCAAAGCATAAAGGGGCATACAAATGTTTAGCATATCCAGCAGGTAAATACTTTGCAACACTGGCTACAACAGTGCCATATGAACATCTGTTCTCACTTTCAGGTGACATTGTAAATAAGAAGCAGGCAGCATTATTTCCCGTAAATGTAAACCAGAGTCAATTTGCTGGATCTAAGTTGTTTTTCCCTCTTGCTGGATGCTCTATCCCAACAATAAGCCATACAAGCTTTGACAACCATAGAGGGCAGGAGACAACTGACAATAGATATGAAGGCCATTTTAGAGAAATCTGTATTTTCTTTCAAATAATTGGGTGCTCCCTTTGGTATCCACCAACACCAGGATCTTTGTGGAAAACATTTCAGTCCTAAATGCTAGAAATGAGGAGGCTAAGAAGAAATGAGGAGTCTTGGAGACTGAAGGAAGATTTCTTTAATTTGTCCCAATGTGACTGGTAGAGTCTGAGGAAATATTTAATAAAACATTTGTGCTTGGAGAGGAGCTATTAAAAATCCAACAATTTTTTTACTGAAATTAGGAAGAATTAGGCTTGTTCCAGATATGGAAGGTTTAGGAATTTTCAGGAAAGTCTCGTATCAGAGGAAAAGCACCTGAACTCACCAGCCAAGGCACTGAACTTAAACAGGAGCAAGTGGTGCAGTGCAGCAGTCTGGCCAGAAGATGGAGGTTGGAGTCTATAAAACTAAAAATTTTGTCCAATAATCCCAACATAGCAAACAAACTACTAGAGAAAGACCCTCACTCACACTGTTTACAAATACAGTCACTGAAACAACAACAGGGGGAAAAAAGAAAAAAACTAAACACTTTATTGGGCTGAAGGTGTTGCAAGAGAGAATATTACAGGACATCTGGTTGAACTAAGAAATCATACCCAAGAAGACTCCCCCCACTGGCCAATATGCGACCCTGAGGCTGCTACGTACAGTAACACCAAAACAATGAACTGGATCTTTGATCTGTCACTAGAAACCATTACTGTGTGTGGCAGGCCTGGGAAATTGGTACATAGTATCCTGTTACTGATGGCGATGTGTGAGGAGAAAACCCATTGGAGAGGCAGAATGCCTATTTCCCAGGGAGTTATGCTCTTTACGCCTGCTGAAGTACATCTCTGTCTTCCTACTGATCTTGATGGCAATCAGAACTATCTACGGGGTTCCTTATGTTTGACATATTACAGTAAGCATCTTACAACTGAGTTCCCACCTCTCATGGACATACTTGTTGCCTGCCTGGCCAGCCTACTGTGTCATTTTGATCCCCTGCTATGTGCGGGTGACACCTTTCAAATGCTTTTTCTGACCAGGTCATAAGCATGGCCAGCTTCTTAATCATGCTCTTGCTATTCGTACCTCCTTGACAATTTGTGTATGTGCCCAGGATAACAATATCGGACTACCTAAATGGGCTCATTAAGTTTGTGATTATTATTTGCATTACTGTAGCACGTAGGAGTCTTAGTCATAGCCAGGACCCCATTGTGTTCTGCACTGTACAAACAGAACAAAAGACAAAGCCTGCCCCCAGGAGCTTACAAAATTATAAGACAAAACAACAGATACAGAAGTACAAGGAAACAATGACAGTTTGGTCATCATGATGGGCAGTGGTATCAGCACACTAGCCATTGTCAAATTTTTTGTAGGCAACATGGGTAGAGTTTTGAGAAAGGTTTTGAAGGAGAATAATGAGTTAGTTTTGAGAATGCTTATTGGGAGCTCCTTCCAAGCATGAAGGGCAGTATGGGAGAAAACACAAACGTGCTTGTTTGAAAATTTGACAAGTGGGTAATGCAGATTGGCATCATGTGCCAATTGGAGGTAGGAGGGGGATAGGGAACAAAGGGTCTTGAAAGTGAAGACAAGTAGCTTACATTTGATACAATCCTGAAGAGGGACCAATTGAGGGATGGCAAACAGGGGCAACATGGTCAAAGCAAAAGAATAGGAAAATGATCTTTGCGGCAGCATTCTCAATGAATATCAGAAGGATAAGACTGCATTTGTCAAGGCTAGAGAAAAGGATGTTACAGTGATCACAATATGAGAAGACAGAAACCTGGATGAGAATTTAAACTGCAGTTGGATAGGAAAAGCCACATCTCAGAGATTTTATGCAGAAAGAATCTGCAAGATTTAGCCTTAGTGTGAGGATCTAAAGAGGTCCAACTCAAAGATAATACCCAGGTTACAGGCCTGAGTGAAGCAGGATGGTGGTGTTGTCTGCAATGATCAAGAAAGCAGGTAGTAGAGAGGGCTTGGAGGGAAAAATTACAAGCTCTATTTTAGTCAAGTTAAGCTTGAGATGAAGTCTAGACATCCACAAGGAGATTTCAGAGAGAGACAGACAGACAGAGACAGAAGATGACAGGTCTGGAGTAGAGAGGCAGATACGAGAGTCATCAGCTCAGAGATGATAGCAGAATTTGTGTTTTAGGATGAGATTACTTAGAGATGAGGTATGGGGAGAAGACAAGCAGACCAAGGACAGAATCCTGTGGAACGCACTCAGAAAGCTATAGGGTGAAAAGGAGGACCTCCAAAGGACATCCAAAAGGAGAGAATAGAGATGAGGGGGAACCAGGAGAGGACAGTCACAAAAAGGCATGGGAGGAGATGATTTCAAGAGGTGCACGGCTGACTGTGTTGAAAGTGGCTGACAGGTAAAGGAGGATAATGATGGAGTACTTAATCTGAGCTTTGGCTAGGTAGAAGTCATAAGAGACTTTGATGAGAGCCATTTCAGTGGAATGCAAGGGGTGGAAGCCAGATTGGAGTGGATCTAAGCTAGAACTAGATGAGGGGAACTCCAAACTGTGATCATAGACAGTGTGTTAGTGGAGCAAGGTGAGCCTTAAACCTTAATTTTGAGGTGGCTGACTTATAAACTCTTCTCCCTTGTAGACTATTTCCCTTGAGCCACTGACTTTCTTAGATGGCTTCCCCATCCTAGCAAGCTTCCAGCCTTAAATCAGCCAATTATCAGGGACAACCCAGGGAGCAACCTTCTGATTTGTGTTGTCTAGCCACCACCTTAGAGCCATTCTGAATGCAGAGAGCAGTTGATGATATAGCCTGGAGTTCTTTGATTCTGCTCAGTTTGAGAGCAGAAAACATGGTAGCACTCTTATTTGGAAGTCAGTCCAGGGAACTATTGTCAAGCACACTGCCATAGACTCCAGTACCCATAGGTAATCCCAGGAGAACACTACCTGCAGTTGCAGCAGGGCTGGCAATTGGTGTTGCTGCTTCAGACAGCTGTCCTGAATTAAGGTTTTATCTGCTTGTGTGTTAACTGGGCTCACAGACAGACCAGCTGCTGACACTGTGACAGGAAACTCCCTGTTGATGATCCTACCTTGGGTCTACATACTGGAGCCTGCTTTGGGTCACAGGAAATTCATCGCAGTCTCAGTACATATCTAGGTCCTATTTTGGGAGAGCTTAATATTGCCAGAAATGCCCCAAATATTGTGTAAAATAGGATTCATCGATGTGATGCCAAATTGGGATGCATAGATACTCATCTTGAAGATCCAGGGAACAGGCAATTTCCTGAATTGTCCAACTGAATCCCTAATTTAAGATTTGATTTTTCTTTAGCCCTGAAATGAAGAATTTATTTTCATAAATACACAGATTAAACCCAGACGGAATGATTGTGATAATCTAGTCCAGGGGTAGGCACGTGAGCTGATTTTCATTGGCACTCACACTGCCCGGGTCCTGGCCACCAGGCCAGGGGGCTCTGCATTTTAATTTAATTTTAAATGAAGCTTCTTAAACATTTTAAAAGCCTTATTTACTTTACATACGACAATAGTTTAGTTATATATTATAGACTTACAGAAAGAGACCTTCTGAAAACGTTAAAATGTATTACTGGCACGTGAAACCTTTAATTAGAGTGAATAAATGAAGACTCGGCACACCACTTCTGAAAGGTTGCCGACCCCTGATCTAGTCTGACCTCCTTATAACACAGGCCATAGAACTTCCCTGAATTAATTCCTGTTGAACTAAACTGCATCTTTTAGAAAAAGATGCAATCTTGACTTTAAAACTTCCAGTGATGGAGAATCCACAACATCCCTTGGTAAAACTGCTCCAATGGTTAATTACCCTTACTGTTAAACGTCAGTGCCTTATTTTAGTCTGAATTTGTTTAGCTACAGCTTCCAGTCATTCTTATTTGTAATAGTTTTATCTGCTAGGCTGAAGGGCTCTTTAGCATCAAATTTTTGTTTGCTATGTATGTAGTTATGGACGGTGATCAAGTCACCCCTTAACTTTCTCTATGTTCAGATAGCCTCAAAGAGCTCAACCTGTTTATCATTATAATGGATATTTTCCAATCCTTTAATCATTCCCTGGCTACTATCTGAGCTGTCTCCAATTTATCAATATCATTCTTGAACTGTACATCCCAGAAAGGGACACAATATCCCAATAGCAGTCACACTAGTGCCAAACACAGGTCTAAAATTGGGCACTGTCCATCATTATTCTTGGGAAATGTGAAGTATGTGGAATAGGTCCCTTGTTCCCACTAAAATCTAGGAAAATGTTATGATTTTGGGGATTTGCTACAAATCCAGCAGGGTGTCTACAGTCTTGTACACCCTGCCTCTTTTTTGCGCTGGAGCAAGGTGACTAAGCAAAAAAGGTTTTGGAGTGGTACTCTCCTCAAAAGTGTCAAGGTACTGCATGCAATACCCAATGATCCGAAGAGGTGTTAACCTATGTATTTAGCAAGTGGCAAAGATGCGGTACACATCTGCATACCTTCATGCTGAGTGCCTGGGGCTCCTGTGCGCTTCTCTGTGGGTACAAAAGTAATTTGATTTTTTCCTCAAAAAGAAGCCTGCCAAAGGTATTCTTTTCTCTGATTGATGGGGGTAGGTTTAGAGAGGCAAGAGCCCACCAAGGTTGAGATTTGTACCAGTGTCTGCAGGAGCTGTACCGTGGGAAGACTCAGTTTTTCCTATCTGTGAAAGACTTCTACAGCTTCTGAAGCTCTTTGCCAAGCAGGATTGCTCTCCTAAAGGGTAGAGAAGCTAGGCTGGCCTTGGCTATCTAATCAGTTGACCACTGCTTCAGCCCTCAGGGACCTCTTTACTGTTATGAAGATCACCCTGGCTCCTAAGGCGGTCCTGGTCATGAAAAACAATGCAGCTCCCAACAAGGGCAGCATTTCAGCCATCACCATCTGTTTATCTTTAGTGTTAGAGAACATGAAAAATCTGTGCTTTCACCCAAATATTACCCTAGAAGGATAAATCACATACAGGGTCCCCTGCAGGGTTCTTGAGCTAAATGCTCCTTTAAAAGCAGATTGACCTTTCTCTTAAGCAGCAGTTTTAAAAGGAAAACATGCCTTCTGATAGGTACTATCACCCCTTTTGCCACTCTTGAGGTGGCTATATCCACTGACAGTCAGATAGATCTTGGCATTTTTTCCTCTGTTGGTGGATACAAGATCTTCACAAGCCTGCCTGCAGGCAACTTCTTAATGAAAATTCCTACTCTTGAGCCATCATGTCTTGTTTTTTCTGGGACCTATATGAACTAGGCAGGATGGGATCGCTGGGTATCAGAGCACCTGGCTCTCCCATTTCCAATTTTCAGGAGCTGAGCAATCCTGGAAGGTAAGTCCTTCCACTTGAACAGCCTGAACTTCCCTTCCCCCCGTACATGCTGGAGGATCCTGCATCTCTTAGAGCTGATCCTGATCACACTCATCTTCTCTTATCTCTTCCTCTTCTTCTGTGGTCCCTTCCCTCATCTTGCTTTTCCACAGAGCAACACACTTGGGAGTCCTGGTAAAGGCTCTCATGATAGTATTGCAGCACATCCAAGGTGGCTTAGACGGGGTGGGATGATTTGCACCAGGGCACAGGAGCAGCATTCCCTCCTCTTATGCTGGGCTCATTTTACTATCCTGTATGTTTTGAAGGCACAATTTAAAGACTCCCTAAATCAAGAGTCAGTCAATCTGGGTGTAAGCAGGGAGCAGTTGCTAAGCCGTCCCCTTTAAGCAGGCTGTCAGCTTCCCTGCTGCTTTTAAGAAGGAGGAACTACAGAGGAATGCTCTCAGGGAGAGCAAGGGGATAATCTAGCCCTCATAGGTGGAGAGACGCTGTCATAGTCCAATGACACCAGGGAAGGTATGTCAGCCAGATAGTACCCAGCTGGAGTCCTCCTACTCCCCAAGTATGCTCACATCACCTATCCAAGATAACAGCTAATATATGAGAATACAGAACTCTGATGTGGGAGAGGAGCAGTGAAGAAGTCCAAGTGATAATATAAAATTTGTATTATTGTTTTGAAATCAAGATCTTTATAAAGTTCTGTACAATAAGTTTCCAGTCCAAAGTTACCTATAAAATACTCCACTATAACAGTCTCCCTCTTTAAAAAAATTAAGCAGTCAAATTGGACTTCAATTTACATTTTTCATGATTACCACTCGACTGATCTTTAATTGCCATAAATTCCCCTCAGATTACTTTACTTCCTTTCCTTGTCAAGAATGGTTAAAATAGAATATTTCCTTTCACAAATAAGGCAAGTATTTATTTAACTGACAAAAGACTGTCTCTTGAAGCCTCTTACAAAGGAGCAATAGTATTTCTCAATTTAAAAAAAAAATCGAAGTTTTGATCTAGATGCATTAGATGTGAACCTTGTAATTATAGATGTTTCTATTTTAAAAAAAGTAACGGGTAAAGTGTCCCAAAATATTTAAATATTTAGGGAAGAAAGCATGTATCTCAAAACTGAAAAGGCTCTCTCCTGATATCACGTACCTGGTTGGTTAGAGGTTGTTGAATCTGGTCAGTGTAGGATAAGGCAGAAACCTGTTGGTCATTTATGTTCTGCTGCCGACGATCGCTGTACTGCTGATGTGAATGGGACATCTGTCCAGCCATCTGAAGGCCAGCAGCATGGAATGAAAATGACGGTGCAAGCCGAACAGATGAAGGTTTGCATGCTGAAGTCTCTCCTCCTAGAAAAATAATTCAAGATTTTAGTGTAATGTTTACATCCTCATAGTATTTGCACCAGTTGCTCTCCATTTCCAATGCCATAAAATAAATAACACCAGATAAAATAATTGTAGTGGGGTGGTTACCCGCTCCTGCCCTGAGGGGTTTAAAAAGCAGTCCTGGAGAGGGCTGCAGCTCTAAAAGCTGGGCTGATTGGGGAAGCAGCGGCAGCTGGGCCACGCCCCAATCAGGCCACAGCTGGCCTGTATAAAGAGGCCGTGAGCCAGGAGCCCAAACAGTCTCCCTCTGCCTGTAGAGGGAGAAGGACCTGGCTGCAGGGAGCTAGAGACAGGGTACCTGAGTAGAGCAGGGCTGGGGAAAGGCAGAGGAGCTAGGGCGCTCCAGCCTGGAAAGCCCCAGGCTGCAGCCTAGCATAAGGCCAACAGGTACTGGGGGTTGCAGAGGTCAGCCCAGGGGTAGGTAAAGGCAGCAAGTCCAAACCTAACCTTGCCAGTGATGAGTAGGCTGATACTGCAGTCTGCCCCAGGGTGTGGGGGCTAGACGATGACTGGCAGTAGCCATATAATGAGGCAAGGTGGGGATAGTGGGTGGGGGTTTCCCGGGGAGGGGAGACCCTGAGAGAAAGGGGTTACTGCCAGGGGGCAGCACCCCAGCTAACAGGGCACCAGAGTCCAGGGAGGGACACGGGGGCCAAGCGGTAGTGGATCACTGGCCTGCAGAGGGTGCTCCAGGCTGGAAATCAAGCTAGTTCCCTGAGAGACCAGCAGGAGGCGCCGCAGGACTGAGTCTGCACGCTTACAATAATACTTTGTACATATACAGTAGCATTATTCCAGAGATCTTAAAGTGCACAAAGGTGAGTAAAAAGTATTATTACACCCCATTTTACAAATGGGAAAGTTTACATTTGCAGCACAACTCTGTGGGAAAGAGTAAATTCAGAGGCAACCACAGTTGTGGAATCATGGAATACATGGAACCCAGAACTTAGGATGTGCCCTTACAGACACCTTGTCTAGGTAACAAACAGTATAAGGAGGGACCACCATCAATGCTTGGATCTCTCTCTACCATCCTCAGAGATGTAAAGGCAACCAGAAAGGATGTTTTCATTGAAAAGTAACAGGGAACTAAAAAATGTGTTAGAAAAATTGTTTACCTCCCATTTTTACAAGTAACATCTAAAATTATAATTGAAGAGAGATTAGAAGAAAATATAGTTGTCCAGTTTCTCTATTCTATGCCATGAGAGATCTTTCTGTACAATCAATTTCATCATTTCAATTCTCCTGGATTGTGAGAGTCTCTCACACAGCAGAAAAGGACAAAACAAAAATGTAAATGAACGGAAAATATTGCAGTATCACAATAAAAGAATAGACACTCAGGTGGAATTAGACCTGCTCCATATCAAGCAGAGGGGAGAAGTGAAACCAGGTTTCCTATATTCTAGGTGAGTGTTCTAATTGGGCTAAAAATTAAAAGTAGGGCCCAACCACTTCCTCCATTTTCTGAATTTAGCCATTTAAAAATGCCTCAAAACAAAACATTTCAAGATGAATAAAGTGTTCCAAAATTGACTTATTTTTTCTGAATTTTGTTTTTTGGGTCAACCTGAAAGATTTATTTTTATTTTTCAGAACTACCAGCGAATCAAAAATCTATTTTTGCCCAGCTCTAGGCAGACTACTTGGAAAACAATATTTTAAAACTAAACTAGTTTTAAGCAGAAGCGCTAACACAGATGAGGTACTGGTGGATTCTGACATATTACTGCTATGTTCAACTTGTGAAAAAGCAGGTTTAATTGACAAGTTGGTTAAAATGGGTCCAGTTGCTGAAACCTCTATACCAGCTCTCCTACTGATGCTGATCTAGTGGTAATACCACAGATTTTTTTTCTCCCCTACAATTTCCTAAAGTAGGCAAGTCTTCAATTCTGAACACTAAACCACAAAAAAAATCTTCATTAAAATTCTTCAACAGGCTGATACCAGAAAGCTGTCTCTGTTAAAACAAATTTTCCTCGCGTTTTTTTTTTTTATTAATTATGGGCATAGCTGCCACAATGTAGTGCTTCAAAAGTCTATGAATACGACAAAGGGAACTTTTCAAATTATGCTGACACATAACACTTGGGAAACTAGGAAATTGTTAATTTGCAGAGTCATTTAAACAATAGTTATAAAATGTCTTGGACACTGTTTAAAATAGAGGATAAATTCGGGACCCTGCATACACTGCAACACAATAGACTAAATTCTGCAGCAATAACTCGTAAATTCTTTTAAAGCATTAATTTATTCTACCACCACTTTTTATTTATTTAAATTTCTAAAATGCAATTCAAGGTCCTTTTAGAAACCCATCCCAAACATTAAAATAGCTAAATAATGAAAGGACTGCCCAATATCATATCCCCTGCAGTCTACACCATCCCTGACATCAGAAAGGAGACAGAAGATGGTTTTGCAGTGCGCCCACAATGTTAAACTTGGACTCTGGCGGACCAAAGTGGGAAGCAAATTCCAAAACAAAGGCCCTCTGAGAATGCTCCCTCTCATTTATACTGACAGCTTCAGCCTGAGTGCCTCTGATCTCAATTGTGGCTGAATATTTACTGAGAGAGAAGAGTACTGTAACCCTTAACTCCCATTCACAGAAACCCTCACTCATGATTCGTAATTAAAAATACCGATAAAATATGTCAGCGATTATTTTCAAAGCTAGGAATTTTTGCTATGACCTCCAAGCAGGCCAGCTATAATTCGCAGGCCACTGTTCCCAAGATGTTGTCCAGGCGGCTTGACAAAAGACAGCTTAGTTCACCAATCTACATTTCTGGATCCTACACTCCCTGACTACAAGCTGGACGCTAGACCTAATTCCCTGACCCCTGTTGCACAGCTCCGCCATGAAGTATGCTTACAACCCAATTTATTACCTTTTAGGCAGGGAAAACTGAAGTGCAAGAGGCAACTTCAGGGCAGGGAGATAGACACACAAAGGCTGGATGTCTTGTTGTATCAAAATGGCAAATTCTGTGGCTAAAATGCCAGGTTCTATAAAACCTTGAAAAATGCCGGGTCCCAAGCATCATGGAGTCCACAGAGCCCTAACTGGGTTCACTCCTCTTAAGAGCTACTGTTTCAGTACTCTGCAGAGGTCATTACATTGGCTCGCACTCTGTTCAAGGTTTTATCTTAAACAAACACTTTTTAATTTGTTCTCCAGGATTGAACAGAATTTTGTTTAAAAAATAAAGTTTACATTTGCAGCACAACTCTGGGGGAAAGAGTAAATTCAGAGGCAACCACAGCTGTGGAATCACGGAATACATGGAACCCAGAACTTAGGATGTGCCCTTACAGACACCTTGTCTAGGTAACAAAACAGTATAAGGAGGGACCACCATCAATGCTTTGATCTCTCTCTACCATCCTCAGAGATGTAAAGGCAACCAGAAAGGATGTTTTCATTGAAAAGTAACAGGAAACAGATTGCCATCAGCTCAAACAGTCGCATTCCTGGGTGCTCTTTTAACCGACCTTGGTGAGGTCAGTCAGGGGTGCCTGGGCAGACACGGGAGTGACTCAGCCAGGTCATTCCGATCTTCCGCCGAGCACCCAGGAGATGACAATGGCTAGCAGCCGAACTACACTGTCTGCTGCCACCCTAAAGATGTAAAAGATAGACGGAGTGGATCAAAACAAGATATAGACCCGATTTGTTTTGTATTCATTTGCTTCCTCCCTCCCTCCGTCAAATCAACAGCCTGCTAAACCCAGGGTTTTGAGTTCAATCCTTGAGAGGGCCATTCTGTGTAACAGTTGTTTCTGTTTCTCCTTTATGCAAACCCACCCCCTTAATCCCTGTAAGCCATGTCGTCAGTCGCCCCCCTCTCCGTCAGAGCAGACAATCATTTTGCGCCTTGTTTCAGCCCAGACGCCATAGCACTGGGATCCTGGAGCCCGCTCAGATCACCAAGGCAATTATGAGCACTGTAAACACCACGCGCATTATCCTGCAGTATACGCAGAACCAGAACCTGCCAAAGCGAAACCAGGTGAGGAGGCGACGGCAGCACGGTGACGAAAGCGATGAGGACATAGACATAGACATAGACTTCTCACAAAGTACGGGTCCCGGCAATGTGCACATCATGGTGTTAATGGGGCAGGTTCATGCCGTGGAACGCCGATTCTGGGCCCGGGAAACAAGCACAGACTGGTGGGACTGCATAGTGTTGCGGGTCTGGGACGATTCCCAGTGGCTGCGAAACTTTTGAATGCGTAAGGGCACTTTCATGGAACTTTGTGACTTGCTTTCCCCTGCCCTGAAGCGCCAGAATACCAAGATGAGAGCAGCCCTCACAATTGAGAAGCGAGTGGCGATAGCCCTGTGGAAGCTTGCAATGACAGAAAACTACCGGTCAGTCGGGCATCAATTTGGAGTGGGCAAATCTACTGTGGGGGCTGCTGTGATCCAAGTAGCCAATGCAATCAAAGAGCTGCTGATATCAAGGGTAGTGACTCTGGGAAACGTGCAGGTCATAGCGGATGGCTTTGCTGCAATGGGATTCTCTAACTGTGGTGGGGCGATAGACAGAACCCATATCCCTATCTTGGAACCAGAGCACCAAGCAAGCGATTACATAAACTGAAAGGGGTACTTTTCAATGCTGCTGCAAGCACTAGTGGATCACAAGGGACGTTTCACCAACATCAACGTGGGATGGCCGGAAAAGGTACATGATGTTCGCACCTTCAGGAACTCTGGTGTTTCAAAAGCTGCAGGAAGGGACTTTCTTCCCAGACCAGAAAATAACTGTTGGGGATGTTCAAATGCCTATAGCAGGGGTCAGCAACCTTTTGGAAGCGGTGTGCCGAGTCTTCATTTATTCACTCTAATTTAAGGTTTTGCATGCCAGTAATACAGTTTAACGTTTTTAGAAGGTCTCTTTCTATAAGTCTATAATATATAACTAAACTATTGTTGTATGTAAAGTAAATAAGGTTTTTAAAATGTTTAAGAAGCTTCATTTACAATTAAATGAAAATGCAGAGCCCCCAGGACCAGTGGCTAGGACTCGGGCAGTGTGAGTACCACTGAAAATCAGCTCGTGTGCAGCCTTCGGCATGCGTGCCATAGGTTGCCGACCCCTGGCCTATAGTTATCCTTGGGGACCCAGCCTACCCCTTAATGCCATGGCTCATAAAGCCATACACAGGCAGCCTGGACAGTAGTCAGGAGCTGTTCAACTATAGGCTGAGCAAGTGCAGAATGGTGGTAGAATGTGCATTTGGACATTTAAAAGCGCGCTGGTGCAGTTTACTGACTTGGACAGACCTCAGCGAAACCAATATTCCCATTGTTATTACTACTTGCTCTGCGCTCGACAATATCTCAGAGTAAGGGGGAGACATTTATGGTGGGGTGGGAGGTTGAGGCAAAATTACCTGGCCGCTGATTACGTGCAGCCAGACACCAGGGCGGTTAGAAGAGTACAGGAGGGTGCAGTGCACGTCAGAGAAGCTTTGAAAACCAGTTTCATGACTGGCCAGGCTACGGTGTGAAAGTTCCGTTTGTTTCTCCTTGATCAACGCCCCACCCTTGGTTCACTCTACTTCCCTGTAAGCTAGCCACCCTCCTCTCCCCCCTTCGATCACCGCTTGCAGAGGCAATAAAATCATTGTTGCTTCACATTCATGCATTCTTTATTAATTCATCACACAAATAGGGGGATAACTGCCAAGATAGCCCGGGAGGGGTGGGGGAGGAGGGAAGGACAAGGCCACACTGCACTTTAAAACTTAAAATCTTTAAAAAGTTTATTGAATGCCAGCCTTCTGTTGCTTGGGCAATCCTCTAGAGTGGAGTGGCTGGGTGGCCGGAGGCCCCCACACTGCGTTTTTGGGCATCTGGGTGAGGAGGCTATGGAACTTGGGGAGGAGGGCTGTTGGTTACACAGGGGCTGTAGCAGCGGTCTGTGCTCCTGCTGCCTTTCCTGCAGCTCAACCATACGCTAGAGCATATGAGTTTGATCATCCAGCAGTCTGAGCATCGACTCTTGTCTTCTGTCGACAAGCTGACGCCACCTATCATCTTCAGCCCACCACTTCTCCTCACGTTCATATTGTGCTTTCCTGCACTCTGACACTGTCTGCCTCCACTCATTTTGCTGTGCTCTGTCAGTATGGGAAAATAGCAGGAGCTCAGAGAACATTTCATCCCGAGTGCGTTTTTTTCCCGCATTTAATCTTCACTAGCCTCTGTGAAGGAGAAACATTTGTAGCTGGTGGAGGAAAGGGGAGAGTGGCTAAAAAGACATTTTAGAGAAAAATGAGTACACTCTTTCACATTAAACCTTGCTGTTCACATTACACAGCACATGTGCTTTCATTAAAAGGTCGCATTTTGCCTCTTGTATTGAGAGCCTGCCGGTTTGGTGTGAGAGATCACTCACACTTCACCCCTCCCCCCACCACGTGGCTAACAGCGGGGAACATTTCTGTTCAGCCACAGGCAAACAGACCAGCAGGAACGGGCACCTCTGAATGTCCACTTAATAAAACCACCCTATTTCAACCAAGTGACCATGAATGATATCACTCTCCTGAGGATAGCACAGAGAGATAAAGAATGCATGTTGTTTGAATGTTAGCAACATACGCTGCCATGCTTTGTTATGCAATGATTCCTGACTACATGCTACTGGCCTGGTGTGGTAAAGTGTCCTACCATGGCGGATGGAATAAGGCCACCCTCCCCAGAAACATTTTGCAAAGGCTTTGGGAGTACATCCTGGAGAACTTTATGAAGATGTCCCTGGAAAATTTCCGCTCCATCCCCCGACACATTAACAGACTTTTCCAGTAACTGTACTGGCCACGAATGCCAGGGCAAATTAATCATTAAACAAGCTTGCTTTTAAACCATGTGTAATATTTACAAACGGTACACTCACCAGAGGTCCCTTCTCCGCCTTCAGGGTCCAGGAGCACACCTTGGGTGGGTTCGGGGGTTACTGACTCCAGGTCCAGCTTGAAAAACATATCTTGGCTGTTGGGGAAACCGGTTTCTCCACTTCCTTGCTGTGAGCCATCTTCCTCATTCCCAAAACCCGCTTCCCTGTAGCATGATTCTCCATTGACGGAATCAAAGCAGAGTGTTGGGGTAGTGGTGGCTGCACCCCCAGCATGGCATGCAGCTCATCATAGAAGCGGCATGTTCGGGGCTCTGATCCGGAGCGGCCGTTTGCTTCTCTGGTTTTTACGTAGGCTTGCCTTAGCTCCTTAATTTTCACGCGGCACTGCTGTGCATCCCTGTTATGGCCTCTGTCCTTCATGCCCTTTGAGACTTTTTCTAATGTTTTGGTATTTTGGTTACTGGAACGGAGTTCAGTTAGCACGGATTCATCTCCCCATATGGTGAGCAAATCCTGTACCTCTCGTTCGGTCCATGCTAGAGCTCTTTTGCGATCCTGGGACTCCATCATGGTCACCTCTGCTAATAAGATCTGCAGTCACCTGCATCTTGCCACGCTGTCCAAACAGGAAATGAGATTCAAAAGTTCGTGGGCCTTTTCCTGTCTACCTGCCCAGTGCATCTGAGTTGAGAGCGCTGTCCAGAGCGGTCACAATGAAGCACTCTGGGATAGCTCCCGGAGGCCAATAACGTCGAATTGTGTCCACACTACCCCAAATTCAACCCGGCAAGGCCGATTTCAGCGCTAATCTCCTCAGCAGAGGTGGAGTAAAGAAATCGATTTAAGGAGCCCTTTAAGTCAGAAAAAAGGGCTTCATCGTGTGGACGGGTCCAGGCTTAAATCAAGGTAACGCTGATAAATTCGATCTAAAATTGTAGTGTAGACCAGGCCTAAGATCGCCAGCACCAACGTTTCTTGTGGAATCAGGGA
Source organism: Mauremys mutica (assembly GCF_020497125.1). Classification (NCBI taxonomy): domain Eukaryota; kingdom Metazoa; phylum Chordata; order Testudines; family Geoemydidae; genus Mauremys; species Mauremys mutica. The sequence goes on along the minus strand of NC_059072.1, from coordinate 202,842,730 downwards.
CTTCTGATGACACCAGCAAGAAAACCTTGCCCATTTCACCAGGTGAGCACCTCACAGAGGCTTTCTACTGTTCACTAAAATATGCTGGATGGGTAAAAAGCATGAATGCTCTACTTCCAATATCCATCCAGCAACCCAACTCTGAGACGAAGGGAATTCAGATCTGGGTACAGAATCTTCCCTTCATCCTGCACCAGCAGATCCGGAAGCAGAGGCAAAATCCTTGGTTGACAGACTGACAGGTTCAGGCTGCTTGGGAACCAAAACTGCATCAACCACAACAAAGCCATACGTATAGTTTGGCCAAATCCTTTCTCGTCTTGCAGAGCACTCTGGAAATCAATGGAACTGGCAACTAAGTATACACCAAACCATTAAATTAAAAAGGCATCAGACAAGGATCCTGGGCTCATGTTCCCCATTGCAGCACACCTAGAAGGTTAAACAAAACCAGGCTCCAGTGGATCTAGAGGTAAAATAATTTCCAGAGAAGACCAGAATGCCACATCAGTAGTCTCCACCCACTTAAACCAAGGAGTATCTCACTCAAGCTTCATTACAGAGGACAGCTGCAGTAATAACACAGACATACTGGTTTCTCAGATGGCAAAGTTCCATTCTATTTAGGGCTTTATATGTTAAATAACAAATACAACATGGAAGCCAAAAGGAAACTAGGCGATTGAGCAGCAGTGATGCTGTATGTACACTTATTGTGAAGCACCATTTAATAGGTAGGCAACTGCACGCATTCTGTATCAACTTCAGCTTCTGGAATGTTTCAGGTTGGAGTCAGCCCAAATTAACCAGGCTATTCACCAGCTGGAACAATTCCACATACAAATTTTGCACATTTTTGTGCTTGGTTCCATAGATCAATTCCACCGTGCAAACCTTTTCCATGAGAGGCCAGCACATCAACGTCAAACACTCAGAATTTTAAGAACTGGAATACAAGGCCTACTGAAAAATCTGGAAACCAATTGTTCCTATCTTTACCAATTCCTGCTGTCACTGGGATGAAGACAGAGAGAAACTGAGAAAGTCAGGCTTCTGCTGATGAATACAAGGTCATCCATCAACAAAAACAAACACCATTCAAGATCTGATCCTTGAAACCTGACCTGGCCTGCACCACAGACCTGGTTCAATGCCACTTCCAACGCTACCCTAGTACAGCCAATCCTTATGTAGTAATTACAATATATTGAAAGCCAAGAAAGATCCAATAATGAGTTAGAATAGGGGTAGGCAACCTATGGCATGAGTGCCGAAGGCGGCACACAAGCTGATTTTCAGCGGCACTCACACTCCCCGGGTCCTGGCCACCAGTCTGGGGGGCTCTGCATTTTAATTTAATTGTAAATGAAGCTTCTTAAACATTTTAAAAACCTTATTTACTTTACATACAACAATAGTGTAGTTATATATTATAGACTTATAGAAAGAGACCTTCTACAAACATTAAAATGTATTGCTGGCACACGAAACCTTAAATTAGAGTGAATAAATGAAGACTCAGCACACCACTTCTGAAAGGTTGCCGACCCCTGAGTTAGAAAGAATAAATAAGTAGGCAGAATAGCTGTCCTAATCCCTCCAACCTCAGATGCAGGGGAAAATGCACTGCAGAAACACTAACATTTGAGCGCACCTATCTGATAGGTGAGGCAAAGGGCAAAAATAAAAAAAATCTAGGCCTCTTGGTGGTCTGGATTCTTCAGATGAAAATCCTGGAAATTTCCTGGAGGGACATAATGGATCTGCTGGCCAGCAATGTTCTGGAACCTCAAGGGTCATCACACTCAGCAACTTCAACTTCCATACAAGTAGCACCAGTATTAGTGTGCGATCTTTTAGTTTACAGAGGAACCACTGGATGCTTTCAGATCATCTCCAGCTCTCACACTTAGCCAAATACACTCGGTACCCAATTTCCAGTATGAGAGAAACCACAAACATTCTACTCTTTGGGCCAGCCACTGCCACATCCTAATGAAAATCAGGGCCTTTCCTTCATCTTACTAGGGAAGCAATCAAGGCTGGTTCATCCTTGAAGATATTTGATTATTCAATTTTCCAACTCATTCTGGGACAACAAGCCAACCACCTACAAAGTAAGGTTCCCAATAAGTACCATAACTTGACGACCATTACAGTTGACACTTTGGTCCCTAGCCATCATAGATCATCATAGCTCAGACGAACTGCAGAGGAAGAAATGTATAGGCAGAGGATTACAATGAAAGTAGTACAAAACGGGATCCTAATTCATATGCCAATAGCACGAAAAACTATTCACAGGGCTACATCACCACAGTAAAGAAACAAAAACATTCTTCTTTTCCACTATTACAGCACCAAAATCATGGCCAATATAGCTATTCAACACAGCAAACTAGCAAATGAAGCCAGAATGCAATCCAGAGTTGGACCCAGCATTCAAAATACAGCAGAGCTCACATTCTTTGCTGACTAGATTGATTGAACAGGAATGGAGTTAAATGAGGCAGAAAAATTTAAAACTTGGAGACTTTAAGGCCAGAAGGGACCATCATGATCATCTACTCTGTCCTCTTGCATAATCGCACATTAGAGAACCTCACCCACCCAACGCCTGTAAAAGATACATAACCTCTGCCTGAGTTACTGAAGTCCTCAAATCTTGATTTATACACTTCAAGGTATAGAGAATCCAACATTTACTCTAATTCAAACCAAGTGAGCAATGCCCCATGCGCAGAGGAAAGTGAAAAAACACCAAGGACTCTGCCAATCTCTTCCTGACCCCAATATGTCAGTCAATTAGACCATAAGCATATGGGCGAGACCCTCCAGCCAGACAAGTGAGAGAGAATTCTCTGAAGTAATTCAGAACCCTCCCCCCGCCCCCATCTACTGTCCCATCTCCTACCATTGGAGATATTTGCCAACAGCAGTCACAGATGGGCCATATACATGGTAGGCAAGCACACCATCCTTTTCATAAACTTATCAAGCTCAGTCTTGAAACAAGTTAGGATTTTAACCCCAGCTACTTCCTTTAGAAGGCTGTTCCAGAACTTGACTCCTTGGATGGTTAGATGCCTGCATCTCATTTCAAGCCTAAAAACTTACTGATGGCCAGTTTATATCCATTTGTTTTTGTGACAATAATGGCACTTAACTTAAATAACTCCTCTCCTTCTCTGGTGTATCTCTCTCTGATTTATTTATAGAGAGCAATCATATCCCCTCCTCAGCCTTCTTTTAGTTAGGCTAAACAAGCCAAGCTCTTTAATTCTTCTCCATTCCTCTGATCATCCTAGTAGCCCTGCTCTGCACCGGTTCAATTTGGCATTCATTTTTCTTAAAGAAGGGAGAGCAGAATTGCACACAGTATTCCAGATAAGTTGTCACCAGTGCTTGTATAATGGTAATAACTAAGGCTAAGATTTTTGTCATGGATATTTTTAGTAAAAGTCAGGGACAGGTCACGGGCTTCCATGAATTTTTCTTTATTACCCGTGACCTGTCCCTGACTTTTACTAAAGATATCCATGATAAAATGGGAAGGGACTGGGCAGCTGCGGGGTGGCTGGGAGCTCTGGGGCTCCCACCACCTGTGGGGGCTCAGAGCTCCAGGGTCCCCCTGCCATCAGTGGCAGAGGGAAGCTGCAGGGTCCCCCTCCCCAGCAACAAAGAGCACTATAGGAATTCCCTGTCCTCCGCAGCAGCCGGGAGATGCAGGGTACCCAGCAGCCTGTAGCGGCTGGGAGCTGCACAGTACCTCTGCTTCCCATGGCGGCTGAGAGCTTGGTTGCCTACTGCCTCAGGTGGCAGGACCCTGCAGCTCCCAGCCGCCAGTGCTGAAGTCACGGAGGTCTTTGGAAGTCGTGGATTCCATGACTTCTGCAACCTCCATGCCAAAACTGTAGCCTTAGAAATAACACTTCCCTAACTCTACTGGAAATACCTCAAGTTATGCATCCTAGGACTGCATTAGCCTTTTTCACGGCCGCATCACATAGGCAGGTCATAGTCATCCCATGATCAACCAATACACCCAGGTCTCTCGTTGTCCTCTGTCGCTTCCAACTGACCTGTCCCCAGCTTATAGCAAAAATTCTTGTTGTAAGTCTGTAAGTGCTTGACCTTGCACTTTGCGCTATTAAATTTCATCCAATTTCTATTATGTCAGTTTTCAGGGTCAAAATCTTTCTGTATGATATTCCAGTCCTCCTCTATATTGGCAATTCCTCCCAACTTTGTGTCATCTGCAAATTTTATTAGCGCACACCCACTTTTTGTGCCCAGGTCATGAAAGAAAATGTTAAATAAGATTGGTCCCATGATCGATCCTTGAGAAATTGCGCTAGTAACCTCTCTCCAGCCTGATAGTTCTCCTTTC